>NC_133774.1:10617451-10697635 GCF_003597395.2 Chelonoidis abingdonii
CAGGACTCTGCATGCAGCCGTATTGGTGTAACTGAAGCAATGAGCCTCAGCAGGTGCCTCCCACAGGGCTAAAGCCCTGAGCCCCAGCAAGTGTTCCCCAGCTCTCAAACTTCTGAAGATTGTCGTATCTGGCTTGGAGGGTCAGTAAGTTTGGCCACCCCGTGCTGATCACTGCTCCATGCTGGGCAAACAGGAAATGAAATTCAAAAGTTCGCGGGGCTTTTCCTGTCTACCTGGCCAGTGTATCTGAATTCAGATGGCTGTTCAGAGCAGTCACAATGGTGCACTGTGGGATAGCTCCTGGAGACCAATACCATCGAATTGCAGCCACACTAACCCTAATTCAAAATGGCAATACTGATTTGAGCGCTACTCCCCTCGTCAGGGAGGAGTAAAGATATCGATATTAAGAGCCCTTTATATTGAAATAAAGGGCTTCGTTGTGTGGATAGGTGCAGGGTTAATTTGGTTTAACGTTGCTAAATTCGGTATAAACGCGTAGTGTAGACCAGGCCTGAGTTCCTGTATGACACCAGCCATAGAACTCCCCCAATTCATTCCTAGAGCAGATCATTCAGAAAAGCATCCAATCTTGATGTCAGTGATGGAGAATCCACTACAATCCTTGGTAAATTGTTCCAGTGGTTAATTACCTTCGCAGATAAAAATTTACACCCTATTTCCAGTCTGAATTGGTCTAGCTTCACCTTCCAGCCATTGGCTTGTGTTATATCTTTCTCCACTAGACTGAAAATCTAATAAAGGATTTCATCCTGGTAAAAAAGGTAATTGTTTTAATAGATTGCAATGCAGAGAATTTAAATTGGAAGATGGGAGCATAGACTGCAGTGACACTTTACTGAATTAATCAAATGAGAGAGGCGCATGCCGTGTGGTTAAAACATGAGACCAATAGAGATCAGGGTTCTGTGCTCTCTTCTGTCACAAACTTGCTACGTGATATTGGCCCAAACAGCCTACGGACATTTTTTTAGCTCTTTTTAAATAGGGTCTTAATTTTTGTGCCAAGAACAATTAAGTGTTTTGTTTTGTTTTTTTGCATCCACATTTCTTGGTTGTCCTCCAGATTACAATACTTGGATGTTTAAATATTTGATGTTCAAACATAATCAGGTATTTACTCCTCTATCTATCCAAAACTCTGCTCACAGAATTGCACCTGAAGTTATTGGCTTACACAGATTTCAGCCACAGAAAAAATGGAAGTTGGGGCTTGTTAACCTAGGGTGAAAGCCTAGCCCCGCTGAAGTCAATGACAGTTTTCTCAGTCAATGACCAGGATTTCACACCTCGTCTTTAGGCTCTCTCTGCCTTGGTATCCCAGGCTATAACAAATGATAATGACACCTGCCATTGTGATGCACAAATGAGGATTGGTTTCCAAATGATTTGCTGTCAAAGAGGGCTACATGTATAATGAGCATTATTACAGAACAATAATATTTAGCTTGTATGGGGCCTGCTCCAAAGCCCATTAAAATCATTGGACAGATGCCCACTGAATTCAGTGGGCTTTGAACCAGGCCCACGTAGCATCATTTATCCACAGAGTTCAAAGTACTTTGCAA
Organism: Chelonoidis abingdonii; assembly: GCF_003597395.2. Taxonomy (NCBI): domain Eukaryota; kingdom Metazoa; phylum Chordata; order Testudines; family Testudinidae; genus Chelonoidis; species Chelonoidis abingdonii. The sequence goes on from NC_133774.1 coordinate 10,619,041, forward strand.
AAGAAGGTCAGTATTGTTATCCCCATTTCACAGATGGGGAAACCGAAACACAGATAGGCGACCAGACCTGCCCATGGGTCATAGAGCAGGTGATTAATTTCAGTTAGTAGGCGTGATTAGTGAGTTTGGATTGATAGCAAAGTTTGGGCTACCCAAAATATCCCTTCAGAGTTGTTATTCCTTCATCAGTAGCTCTTTCCCCACCCCACCTCCCCTCATTTTACTTTTGGCATACACTACCACTAAAGTCCACACAAGTCATCTGTCACTTCAAAGTCCTGGGTCACACAGTGGTAGGTGACAGCTGCACAGTTTCACCCAAACTTATCTGTCCTCTTAACCTGCAGGGGCTAAACAGCCTTTGTTCTTAATGAATAAATGCAAGCAAAACACTAATGAGAAATGGAACATGTGCTGTGCTCACCCCTCATGTAGGGGAGGGGATATTTATTGATTGTCAGAGTCAGTGAAAATGCAGGGCAAACTAAGCTCTCATTCTGGCTCTTGAACTAACTGTGAATTTCATCAGGAACTTTGAATGTGCATGTTAGAACCCAACCACAGTTTGCTAATTTAGGAGCAGATTGTCACCCAGCCTAATGCAGCCTGTGATTTATTGAAAACACTGTTAAAATGACACATAGTCACTTTAAGGGGGTTCCAGGTCCCACTTGCAGGCTGGGGGTGCTGTAGGAAATAGTGATCTGGGCCTTGAGCAGTCAGTTCTGAAGAGAACCAACTTAGAGTAAAGTGTGGAGTAGAGTTGTGTCGCTCTGTTTTAGGGAGCAGCCTGCTTTCTCTCTCTCTGTTTTGTGCTTCTTGTGTTTTAGCATTTAGTTCTATCCATAGGCATGATCCTGCATGCCTTGCGGTGTCATAAGGTATATCCCTTGCCTTCTCTTAAAGGGTCAATTGTATAGCTGATGTCCCTTGATGGGCCATCAAGCAGGCTAGGCAGTGCAGATGCCAAACTGTCTGGGGGTGTCACCCAGATGCACAGCACACGTTTGGAACTATAGACATACCATAGATATCTATTACTCATAATGAAAGGATGATTCAAACAAGAAGAACATACTTAGCAAATTACAACATTTTTGCAGATACCTTACATGGCATATTTGGCATAACTCATTGTAATTTCACAATATTGGAATTCCATAGTCTCACACCATCACTCTTTGGGCCGGTCAGGGCTGCAGAGACAATAAGTGACAGAGAAAGAGGAGCACCTTGTGTCATAGAAAGGATGAATGGGCAGCAGCAACAAAGAACTTTGCAGTGACGTGCATTCTGTCCCCTTTAGTGTGAAGAATGGTAACTACAGCATAAGCCAGCAAAGGTGATATAGGTACAGTGAAAGGAATCAGTGCCTGAGGATCCTCTGGACTCTCTGCAGTCAAGAGCCTAACCACCCTTTCCAACCTTACCACCATTAGCAGCAAGAGCCAAGTTCTCATCACAGTTGATAATCCCATTGGTTTACACCAGCAAGGAATATGCTTCTATCCTGCTTCTAATCTCATGGCTCCATGCTATACAGTTGGTACACATTTTCAGTGGTGATATGTGTGTATGTTAAGGGTAGAATTTAGTCCTTTACTAATACCTCCTGAAGTGGTTAGGCATAATATTTACATTTTAGATAGGGAAACTGAGGCAGGAAGGTTAAAAGCTATGACCACAGCCACAAAGTATATCAGTACCTGAACAAGGATCAGACTTTAGGAGTTCATAGATCTTTCTTCTGTGTTTGGATCACTATGCACCATCTCTTTCAAGAAGAAGCCTTAAAATCATATGTTGGATTATTTCATATACTCATCTATCTATAGGGTTGCTTTCTTGTCTTACCCACAACTCTTAGATTTGTTTAAACAAATAAATATTACAAAAAACAAACAAACAAACAAAAAAACCCTACTCATTAAATCTAGTAAGACGGGCATGATGTAAGTATCAAGGTAGTCCAGCATCTTCAGACTTGGATGCCTAAAGTTAAACATCCAAATCAATGTGAGTGCTCAGCATTTGTGACAATTGGGCTTTCTATCTGAGGTGCCTAACATTAGGAACTCAAGTTTGAAAATGAGGGCTTTATGTGATTTACTGAAGATCATTCAATGAGAAGATGCAGAGCTGGAAATAGAATCCAAGAGTCCTGACTCCAAGTCTTCTGTTGTAGCCATTAGATACTCAGTTATATGTATCTGTACATCCTTTGTATTAAGTTTGCAGGTAATATTTAAACTTGTAGTATTCTTATTATTATCTTAGATATTTTATATCTCTTTAAGTATTCTAGGCAGTCCACAGAAAATATAAAATACATAGGATCCGCTAAATCTGCTAAATTGACCTGGCTTCTCTGCCTTCAATGGAGCTCTGCTGATTTACACCTGCTTTAGACCTAAACCATAGTCCCACTCCCTTGAAGATCATACAAGTTAATTAGAAACAAGACACAACAGAGGATAATAGCAAACACAGACAAGAAAAACAATTATTCAATGGGGCAGTTATTTAGATGTCTCATGTTCCCTTGGAGATTCCATTAAGTTTCCAAATGTTCCTGGTTCCTTTTCCTAGTCTACTTGTGCAGTAAATATCCATGGACATAAAATGTACAGAAAACTTCCCCAAACTGAAGGGAATAGATCTGTTAACAAGTAAAACTCACGGTGTATATGTGTGTGTGTGTGCGCGCGCACATGCATGGCACATCAGTTAAAACAAAAAGTATAGTTTCTTGATTGTCCTATACGAGCTCCATTTACTAAACAGAAGATGTAGGAGACATACATTTTTCAGGGAGCATTACGTTGGCCAAAGGTCGCAAAAACAATTTCAGAGGCAGCCTGCTCACATTAGTTTCTTCAGATCTTGTTTACAAATTTATAAGAGATATATGCCGGACACTGAGAGATGGTCTCAAAGATTAGTGCCCTTCCTGTCATCTGCACACTCCCCTGGGAACATTAGAAACCCTGTCCATCAACCAAAATAAACAGCTCCTCTCATGAACACATCCAAAGAATGCCCTATAAATCATACCTGTCAAAAATACTGGTAGCATTGCAGAAGACAGAAATCAATCCAAAACTCATTAGTTCGCCTGACAAGTGCTTAATCTTATATTGTTTAATGCCAACCTGAACAACTCAGATAGAACAGAACCATGAAAAACAGCAGCTGGGTTTTTCATTACAGAAAGTTTTGCAATGATTGTGGCTTAATCTGGCTCTCAAATCCTCTCTCTTTTCATTTTCCCTTCTCTGAACCACTTGCCACAGGGTATTGACTCCAGTAGAGTTCCCTTCACTGTTGTGGACTCAATACATCATTGTTGCCTCATTCAATAGCTTGCAAAGATGTGCCTCTGCATTTTGCAAATGTCTTCAGCTAAGCAGGGCAAACAGGTGTGGATTACATCATGCACTATATTGTTTGGAAAGGTGGCTAAAAGAAATGATAGCATATCGGCTTTCTGTCAGATCGGTAGTAAATCTTTGGATCTACCAAGCTGGAGTCAAAGTGTAAAGCAAGCATTGGGTTGTGTAGGGAAGCAGGAAAACCCACTTTGCAAAGATATTGTAGAGCAATTTGTGGCAATATTTTTCTCATCCAGAGAATTGAGGAAAATTGTGGGAGTGGAGAGAAATGGGGGAATCGTCGGAATGGTATTGCGGTGAACGCTTTAGGCAGAATGTTGTTTTTACATTATAGACAGGGCTGGTAGCAACTCCTATTATTAAGGTAGCCATATACTTCCCTTTATAAGATCCTGTTTCCAGCTGCTCATAACTTTCCTACGCTTTAACTGGCTGAGCTGAAATTTTCCATGCCATGTGTCTGCCTCAGATTGAATTTGCTTTTGGAAAATTTCAAACAGTTCAGCCGTTTTCAAGAATGAGGCCAGGGAAAATTAAGTTGTTTTGCCCATACTAAACATTTCCAGTAAGCTTCCCTTTGAGAAGACCTAGTATCCCCATGCTTTGGAGCAGGGACTTGAAACTGGTGGCGGCATTTGTCAGGATGTGCCTTTTGCTATATGTGTGAAAATCTGCCCACGCATGCAATACCTGACAGATGGCGATCACCGTCCCTGAGAAAACGAAAGCCATTAAGGAAATTCCTAGACCAAAGATGTGAAGGGAATCCAGCGATTTTTAGGCATGGCCAGATTCTGCACGTACCTAGCAGAAGCTGTGAACAGTTAACAAACAATAATACATTGTGAGATGGGCCAGGGACCCAAGAACACGCATTTGAAAGAATAAAAAGTAAATCATAAGCAAAACTCCAGTTCTAAAGTACAACCCTGCGTAGCTGCTAGAGTTACAGTTTGATGTCCCAGAAGGAGGCCTGGGAGCAGCACTGATGCAAAGCCAGCAGTATTTGTTAGTAGAGCCCTGAAAGAGATAAAGGGAATAGGCTTACATAGAAAAGGAACAACTGGCTGTGCTCTTTGGCATGGTTTCACAGGCAACCTTTGTTGTGGCATTTCCTAACTTTTGAGTGCTTGACTTGAAACCTTAATAATATGCTTTATATATATATATATATATACTCTGTGTGTGTGTGTGTGTGTGTGTGTGTGTATTGGTTTTGAATCCTCACATCCAAATCTGCCTCTGTGGTACTGGTTCTAGATCATATCCAAAAGCCAAAAGAGGCTTGTTTTCTTTATCTGTTTTAGATATGGATTGGGATTCTTGAAAGCCCATGGAGTATGAGGGAGTGGGCTATAGCTGATGATATATCAGGCAGAAAGGGGTTTTGAGACACTGATGGGTACTGTTCCTGCATCAGATGATGTACTCTGATCCTTCATTATTCATTCCCTGTAATGGCATTTGTAAGAAAAGAATAAGTGCATCCTGCTCATTGAAAGTCATCATCATAATTCTTGCATTCCTTGTGGTTTAGCGCTCCCATCTTTCCTCACTTAGTTCTTTGACTTGCTGTTGCTGATTTCATTTTCCCAGGGGATTTCACCAGCTGTGCTGACTGCTTCCTTGGCATTCTCCCCTTCGTCTTCCTTTCTATCACTGACTCCCATAATTCTAAACAGTCTGTTTTCTTTCTTACGCATACTCCTTGTTGTTATGGTCAGCAACTCTCCTATCTCCTTCCTTGCTCCATTTTAATCTCACTTACACCAACTATCTCTCCTGAATCTCATTCCTCAGAAATTGACTATGTCACAACTTTTTTCTCATTGTTGTATACTGTGTTGTTGTAGCCATGTTGGTATCAGGATATTAGAGAGACAAGATGGGCGAGGTAATATCTTTTATTGGACCAACTTCTGTTGGTGAGAGATACTTACCCAAAGTTTACACAGAGCTCTTCTGACACCTTGAGTTAGTCCCCCTGACCTGAAGAAGAGTGCTGTGTAAACTCAAAAGCTTGTCTCTCTCACCAACAGAAGTTGGTCCAATGAAAGATATTATCTCACCCACCTTGTCTCTCTAATATTTTCTCACTCATTTCAATCCCGAATGAGTTTCAAGCCTAATTTCCTCTCTTGACCTTTTCCACCATAATGGGGTGGTGAAAGCTCAGAAAGATCATTTCAAACATAGGATCCTTGTAGTTAGAGATGGAGAGACCCAGAAGGATATCCTGTCCATATCCCCGCCAGTCCAGGATTCTTCCCTGAAGTATATCTTCAAATGTTTTGTCCAGTTCATTTCAAATGATTCTCAAAATGGAACTTCCACCATCTCATTCATGAGACCTTTCCATTAAAGGAAGGGATTAAGGTTCATGGTAGAATGGATAGTCACACTGTAAGCTATTGATTCAGGACCTTCCTGACTATGAGTTTGTACAGCACAGGGGAGACCTTCTAGGACTGCTGTCTGACTATCAATAATATAATAATGATACTCCTTGTATGGCTCTCAAAACCAAGATTTCAGGGAAGTCCAAAGAATGAGCAGGCTATTACATATACTTTGGTCCATGTCCTAAACAGTGAAGCTGGACAGCAATTTTGTGACAAAATAGTTTTTCATTGGAAATGACAATTTGTCATAAATAAAACTTTATGCAGGAAAGGGTTGGTTTTGACAAAATTTTCATCAGGAAGGGTGTTTTTTGTGGTATGGTTGGCCCAATGGTTAGGGTGCTTGGAGACCGAAGTTCAAGTCCCTGCTCTGCTTAATTCAGCCCTGATTCAGGGACTTAGTCATGGGTTTCCAATATCTCGGGAGTGGACCCTAGACATCTGGCTCTTCTGGTGGGACCAGAGACCCACCAGAAGAGCCAGATGTCTAGGGTCCATGTAAAATTCATGTAAAATTTCAGAAGGGCTCTGTTTCATTCCTATGTGGAATAGGAAAATGCTCAAATCTTGAAAACTTTCATCAGATGGGAAAACCGTTTCCTGACCAGCTCTAATAATCAATGAAATGTGCACATTATAGAAAACATTCCGGTTGAGCAAAGATGCTTAAGGCACATGCTTGAATCCCACTGAAGTCAATGGGATTTAAACACATGCTTAAAATTAAGCATAAATTTATGTGTATTCCTGAATTCAGACAATGCTGATAGATTAAAGAGGCAACTGCTTATACTAAGAGTTTAAGGAAACAATTACATCTCTTAGCACTGCACCCTTGCATGAATTTTACCATAGCTCTTAAAGCATACCTATGCCACTCTGTGATTGAAATATGACCATTTATATCATTAATATTGGCACTGCTAGACAATTGCAACAAATCTTGTACAAAGTATGTCATGTAAGATGTCAATGGGAAAGTTATGATTTGCTGAGTATGGTTATCCTGTCTGTATGAATGTATCATCTTTCTATCTAAAGTTATGAATGTTGACTATGTACCCGTATTTCAAATGTGTTTGCTTCTGTGGTAACACCTACAAGATAATTTACATTCAGTCTGGCCAGTACATTGTGAATGAACTATTCAAGTTGATGACCCATTAAGGAGCACTTAACTCTTACCGTGAACCATGGAAAAAACTCTTCCCCACATGCTGAGCCTTCCTGTGGACACTTTAGTCAGAATATAGATTGCTCCTATGAGTCATCAAGCCATGTAAGGCCATGTGACTAGCTCTTGTGGACTCCATCTTATACCTGTAATTTCACACAAACTAAGACTGAGAGTGTTCCCTCCACATGGGAGAAAGTATAAAAGGAGGGATCCTGGAAGGATCTCCATGGTGCCTCTTTCACGCTCTGATCTCTGGTCTATGGACTTACACTAAAAGTAGCATTCCAATCAATGGACTGAGGACCTTCCAATCTTTTGGAAGTTACCAGTGACTTTACAAACCAGTAGTTTATTCCATCACACCAAACCAGAAACAAAAACTTTGCAATGAGTGTATGTATTTGTTTTCCTTGACTATTTTAACTCTCTCCTCTTTCTTTTCTCTTATAAATAAACCTTTAGATATTAGATATGAAAGTATTGGCATCAGCGTGATTATTGGGTGAGATCTGAGTTATATATTGACCTGGCTGTGTGGCTGATTTCTTGGGATTAGAGGAACCCATTGTTTAATGACATTGCTTTTAATACCCACTCATCATTAAGTCTAATATCTAGGTGGTGAAATAAGGGCTGGGATATTTAAAGAGACTGCATTTCTGGCTTCTTCTCTTGATGACCCTTGAAATCTTATTAGGATAATGGGATCCTTCCTTCCCTAGGGGCTTAATTACCTAAAATCAGTTGGAAGAAGCCCCATTGAATTTATTGGGATTTTAATGGGATCCTGCATGTTTTCAGGCGGTTAAAGGAGTGAACACAGAGTTTATTTGCTGTGTTTCACTTCAGTTCCTCATTCTGTGTTCCAGACTCTAAAGAAAGTTGTTTACCAATGGAAAAACTTTAAGCATTTTACATTATAATTGAAAGAGAAAATTCACTTCTATTATCATTAAGCAATAATTATTTTGTTTTTCTATGGAGGATTCAGTAAGATAAACAGTTCACAAATAAAAAAGGTTTCAGGGCCTCAGGCCATCCATTTATTGATTCACAAGGTACTTATCTCTTAGTTCACTCCCAAGTTAAAAAAAAAAGATAGTAATTATATTAAAAACAGCTCACATTTTAATTATTTAAAAGTGCTATTCCAAACTCTAACAAGATGGTAATTGCTCCAGCAGTTTTTATGTCCCAATGAAAAGAATCAGCCATGGGGAAACAAATTGAAATCCACCCACTGTTCTACATGGTTTTGTTTTAGTACAGTACATCCATTTCAGATGCATAAGATGTTTAAGGGAACTATAGTTCACTCATGCACTGTAATGCTAAGGAAGTTTTCTTACATCTAGGCAGCGATGGGAGCAATGGAAAAATGCTAACATAGAAAGTTATTTAGGGAAAGAGAAGGGGCCCCACGTCAGGTTACATACTCATAGGTCAGGGACATGCCAACTAGAGTCAGAATTTCCATTTTGCAGGAAATTCTAACATTTCAATTTTTTACAGCAAAACATTATATTTCAAAATTCCCATAAAATGTTTTAAAAAATAGTTTTCGGTCAATTGAAATGTTTCATTTAGATCAAAATATTTTTTTTTGGAATTTATTTTATAATTTATAATATAAAATCAAATAATTTTTTAATCAAAAAGTCTTTCAAAATGAAAAACTGAAATGTTCCATTCTGGTAAAGTCAAAACAAAGCATTTTTTTAATACAAAATGTTGTCTAAATTGACATGTACACACAGAAATGGCATTTTCCAATGGACAACTGTTCCACCATTTTTTTTAGCAGTGATAATGTGAACAATTAAATATATTTATAAGGCTTAAAAAAAGAACAATGATGGAGAGAAATTTTTAGGGGTGTACTGTGAAGGTTTTGCTAGAAGTAAAAGATGAAGCCAAGAAAGGAACAATATAGGTTTAAGTTAGGAAATATTTACTGAGAATGTGCTGTGTTACACTGTGACAGAGCTTCTCAAGGGAAGTGGTACTGCTAGCAACTGGAGCATTGGCAAAAACTGGGTAACATTCTATGTCCTATATTGTGCTGGAAATCATACGAGATAATCATAGTGGCCTTTTCATGCCTTAGAATCTACAAATCCGTGAAACAAGGCTGAACAAATAGACTAGAAAAGTTACTGCAGGAAACAATCCCTCCCGGGGAGGCAAATGGATATATGACCTAAGTAGTCTCTTCCGCTTCCTACTTCTGTGATTCTAAGAAAAGCTACCATTATTAATATATTTTTCTATTTATTATTTACATTGCATTAATGCCTACAGGCTCCAGTTAGGGAGAGGTGCTGTACTCACACGAAATGAAAAGATGATCCATGATCCAAGCCAAACAAACCTAATTTCCTTCTTTGACTGGGTTACTCGTGGATAGTCGGGAAGCAGTAGATGTCATATATCTTGATTTTAGTAAGGTTTTTGACACAGTCCCAGATGACATTCATAAAAGCAAAGTAGGGAAATGTGGTCTACATAAAATTACTATAAAGTGGTTACGGAACTGACTGAAGGTCCGTACTCAAAGAATAGTTATTAAAGGTTCTCTGTCAGACTGAGAGAATGAATCTAGTTGGGTCCCACAGTGGTCAGTCCTTGCATAATAGAGTTGAGGGTATGCTTATAAAAGTTACTGATGACACCAAGCTGGATAGGGTTGCAAGCACTTTGGAGGACAGAATTAGAATTCAAAATGACCTTGGCAAACTGGAGAACTGATCTGAATTCAACAAGATGGAATTGAAAAAAGAGATGTGCATTGTGCTTCACTTAGGAAGGAAAAGTCAAATGCACACTACAAAACGGAATAACTGGGTAGGCAGTAGTTCTGCTGAAATGGATCAGTGGGTTATAGAATAGAATGAGTCAATAGTGTGATGCAGGTGCAAAAAGGCTAATGCCATTCTAGTGTGCATTAGCAGGAGTGTCATATGTAATACATGGGAGATAATTGCCCCACTCTGCACGGCACTAGTGAGGGCTCAGCTGGAGTCCTTGGTGTCACGCTTTTGGAAAGATGTGGATACACTGGAAAGAGTCCAGAGGAGAGCAACAAAACTGATAGGTTTAGAAAGCCTGACCTCTGAGGAAAGATTAAAATAACTGTGGTTATTTAGTCTTGAGAAAATACTGATGGGGAGGAGGCTGATAACAGTTTTTCAAATATGTTAAATATGTTAAAACAAAAAAAACTTACCCTGCAGTAATATGTGCAGATATACTTATCTCACAGAACTGGAAGGGATTCAGAGAGGTTATTGAGTCCAGCCCCCTGTCTTCACTAGCAGGACCAAGTACTGATTTTGCCCCAGACGCCTAAGTGGCACTCTTAGCAATTGAGCTCATAACTCAAGGTTTAGCAGGCCAAGGAGCAAACCACTGAGCTATCCCTACCAGCTCCTGTGTTTCCTGGCTCTCTGCTTCAGGGATTGCAACCAGGCCCATGGGGTTTCTGTGCTGCTCAGGTTTGGCCTAGCTGCCTCCCTCTTCCTCTCCTCGCATCATGGCAGAAAGGTGGCCAGAATCGGTCCTTTCATTACCTGAGCAGACAGAGTCTAGTACAATTAGATCCTGAGTGCCCTTCTTTCAGGCCTCTAGGCACTACCACAGTATAAATAAGTAAAGAATGGTCATTATTAAATAAGTCAAGTGAACACACACGGAGCGGAAATTTTCAATGCATGTAAACTGTTGGAAAAAAAAGGATAAAACTAACTCCAGTTGATAACTTTACCTTATTATTCTATACTGCATATTTTAAATTTGATGTGAACTTGTTGTGAGGAACCCAGTTTCCTTTGCTTCACCAGAAAAAAAAAAATCTGAAATAACATCCATCTGTTTACTGTTAGTAAGGTCACAAGAAAATTCATGAAAGATCTGGTAAACTGTGACAGTGGAATAGGCTGACTGTAAACTTTGTTGACAGAAACAGAGTAAATTATCCTGTTTCCAATTGTCGTCTATATATCTGTAAACTCTCTGCTTGTGAATTTTACAGCATGTACATCTTGGTGAGATTGGTCTATAATTATGAAGCAGTTTAGCGTAGCTCAAGGATGGTGTAATAGCCTCAACAGCAAGTGTGAAATACTTAAACTCACTCACACCACACGTTCTTATCCTGAAGGATTTGTTCTTCTGAAGGAGATAATTGGCTCCCATGATAATTGGTCTCTTATCTCAGACCTCACAAACTGAGCCCTAGTCTACACTGAAAAATTATGTTGGTATAATTACTTTGCTGCGTGATGCAGTTATAGTGACCAAACTCCCAGCGTAGATAGATCTATGTTAGCAGCAGGGCTGCCTCTTGGGGAGCTGGAGTACCTACTGTCATAAGTAGATAGGTAAGGTAAGGGTTAATTTTCTTTTCCTGTAAAGGGGGAACAAAGCGATCCAAACACCTGACCAGAGGACCAATCAGAGAACTGGATTGTTTAAAGTCAGGGGCGGGACTTTGTATACTCGGGGTCTTTGTTGTTTCCTCGGCTATGGGTAAACAAGTTTTCTTCTAACTCCATCTTATCTCAAAGTTTCTCCTAAACATCTGTGAGTACAAAGGAAAGCAAAGTAATTCGGCTATGATGAGCTTTGTGTTGTATTTACATGTATGTTGATTTGCTGACTGGTTTCATCGGGCTATCTTTTAAATTCAGACTGTTTTTTTATTTTCTTATAGCAGGAGCCTGTATGAGTTTTTAATGCAAGATATGTTTTGTATTTCTTTCTTTTTATATAAAGTTCTTTGACACTGGTGGGGGGAATTTCTTTTCCTGTGAGGCAAAGGGAAAGCCAGGCTGTGGGCTATTTTCCTATTGTTTCAGGAAAAGCAGGCTACGGGGCAGAGAAAAAGAATCATCTCTGTTTCTTGTGTTTGAAGTTTTCTCTAGTTACTGCTACGAGACCGGGAGGCGGAATCTCCTTGTGTGCTAGCTGTGATTAGATGTGAATGGCATCGCTCGGGGACGTCTAGATTGCCTTCCGGTTGTATTTCAAAGAGTGAAGTCTAGTCTCCGCACCGGCTAACCCAGGGAAAGGGGGAAGCTGAGAGAGAAAGAGAGGGAGACCAGGGCTTGGGTCTTGGGGTCCAGGGGAAGGTTGGGGTGAATCGGGGGGACTGAGGAAACCCCAATAGTCCTAGTTGGTGGCAGCGAGAAAATATCCAAGCTGGTAGTGAGCTTGGGGGAGTTTCAGGTAAGCCCCCAGATTTTGGACGCTAAAGTCCAGATCTGGGACAGGAGGCTTTACTACATGATCCCACCTCTGCCACCATGTAGTAGAACTGTACCTGGCATACCTCAATGGAGGGACTCACCTTCAAGTGAATGCCATTCGCTAGGCAGGGGACATGGGTTCCAAAGCCCAATGAGTTGAGAGAGGGTCTCAGACACCATTTGATCTGTCTGCTCTCCATGGTATAATAAAAGAGCTAATTTAGACTCAACTGAGAGTCTTGTTACATGCTGCAGAGCTGAGATCACTGATACGTAGGTCTAAGTATTAGACTTATTTTGGGACAGTGTATCTATTGCAAGAGACTTTTCAGTGTGCACCAGCAGTGGGCTCCCCCACTAACAGCTGAAATCACTGAGAGCTGTGGTAAGGGGAGGCAGGACTGAAGACATCTTGGTGAGTAGGTAGCTGGTGGAGAGTGGCCAGGAGAGAAATTGGTGGAGAGAGCCAGAGCAGAGGCCTGCAGAGGCATGGAAATCAGCTGTTGGGTGATGAGCAAGTGCTCAAGCAGTGCAGCATGTAAGGTGTCTCCTTACCCCCTCGCTACCTTCCACACAGGGTGGGAGGTGAACTCTGCAGATGAACTTCTGAACTCTGGGTCTGTACTGGCCAAGGACAGCAACTGTGAGTGGGATACAGAGAAGGGATGGGCACGTTAAATGAACTTTTGGGTTGCTGGACTTAAGACCCTGCCCAGCTTACTTGGGTATGGGTCTTTTGCTCATGGTTTGTGCTTATGAGCCCTAGTTGTGGTGTTTTCCCAAATTAATGCTGAGTTAATTCCTTCTTTTTATTAAAAGTTTTTGTTACACTCAGACTCTGTGCTTGTGAGAGGGGAAGTATTGCCTCACTGGGTGAGGGGTTGAGCTGGTTTTGTGCTGTATAGTTGAAAAGGAACCCCTAGATTCTGGACCTGGACCTTGTTGCTGCTGGCTCCACCTGGCAGAAGGGTTACACTTGTTTTACTTTTACTTCATCACTCCACTCCCTCTCCTGCCTTAGTCTCTTTCCTTCACTTGTTGAATTCCGTTATAAACCTACTGTTATGCTGGCAGACCAGCTGCCAGCTCATGCCAAGGCTCTTAGGCCTCAGCTGAACACTGACAAATACATAGCTGGAAACCAGTCTGGCTCACCTGTGTGTTACTGTTATTAAAATGAGTATTAAGATGTATAAAAATGTGTTTAGTGTTTAGACTTTTGAAATGCTTGTAGGATGCTGCATGCATTAATCTCACTTAACATCTGTACCCCATGTTATAAGGTGTCTATTACGTGTTTGCAGTGTAAACCTCTGTAACTGAGTAACTCACTAAACAGGAAAGAAGAATTAATTAATGTAAAGGCTGGCTTCTTATAGAAGGTGTTAGATCCTGCACACAAGAACCATTGAAACCAAAGGAGTCATTGTGAAACATCAAAGGCCAAAGATTTTAATTGCCCCCCTTCCTGTCATGAAGAGGAGACATACATGTGAACTCATCCCATCAGCTTGAAATCTGGGGAAAGGGAATAAAAATCTATGACAAGAAGAAACTGGATTTCTGTGCTCCTTGGACTTTGGGAGGGCAAGATTTCTAAGCATAAGCAAAGGATCCCCAGCTGCTTAGCCTGGCTTAGCCCTACAGGACATAGAGAGCTTGCATATTACAGCAGTTTCTATCACCTTTTGGAACCTAAAACTGTAATTCATTGGTGAGTATATGTTTACCTGCTTTAACCTTGTAAATAACACTTTCATTTCTTTTTCTTAGTTAATAAATCATTAATTAATTTATTATAGAAATGGCTACAAGTGTCATTTCTGATATAGGATCTACTGTGCAATTGACCTGGGACTGGTCCTTTGGGACTGGGAATAACCTGAATATTGTTGTGATTTAGGGTCTAAGGGGTCATCTGTAACAGAGGCAGGCTTACTTGGGTGACAAGATAGATCGGGGCACCCAAGAGGATTGTCTGTGACTCCATGTTAAGGCTGTTGCGGTGCCTGAAGAGGTCACGCTTGTTACTTGGTTGGTGAAATCTAAGTATAGCACTCACAGCCAGTTTGGGGTTTGTGCTCTCATTTTTTAACAGTCTGCCCTGAGCTTGGTACTCACACTCCTCAGCACTCCAGGCAGCTTTACACCCATCCTGTGAGCTCTTTGGAGCACAGACTGCCTTTACATTACTTGTCTGTACAGCACCTAGCGCCATGGGGTCTTGATGCTTGACTGGGGTTCCAGGTGTAATACAGTACAAGTAACAGATAAATAAATAAATATAAGAATAAAGCACTTCTCATCCTAAAGAACTTTACAAACTGGACACACAGTGGAGGGAGGAAAGGGGAGAAGTGTGATCTAATGATACGGCAGTCAGGAATATCCAAGTGTGGCAACCACCATCTTGGCTTACAGAGCCACCCTGGCTAACTCCAGAGCTAAAAGCATAAGCTGCTGCAGCTTGAAATGAAGAGCCAAGACATGCTAACTGAGGTTGTGACAGGCTCATATCTTCCCTGGATCAGGCAGAGTGGCACGTAGGACACACTCACCAGTGGGTTATACAAGCTGTTATTCCGCCTCCTACACCAACTTCTTCAGGGACCTTGTATGAGTCATTTGACTTCTCTGCCCATCTTTAAAATGGGGGATAGTAATTATTCTCTCCCACTCATGGGCATAAAGCTCCATGAATCTTGCACCTATTCTTATTAGGAATGCTTGGTGGGAAGCAAATAAGCAGGCTGCTGTGACACTATTGATATAAACTAGGAAGTCTATGAGTTTGCCTAAAAAGAAATTGTGTAGGAATCTGCCTGATGGGCCAGAAGTGATTCTGGATATAAGTAAGACCCAGAAAGAGTCTGTTGTGGCTCAGGGAAGTGTTCCTTTAGAGCAAGGAAGGAGGTGAAGCAGGGAAGGGCAGAATTTCTGAGAGGGGTGGACTGCTGCTTAAAGAATCTCATAGGGAAAGGAATCCTCGTGGTAACCTGTGTAAGCAGTTTCCTGCAACTGAAGGGTGTGAAAGTGATTTAATCAAGGAAGTTTCAGTTCCTAATAGCCAGAAATTTTCTGTTGTGAATGGATCCACTGACTTCCCTTTTGAAAGATCCAGTGTGAGGAGCTTTGAAAAGGTCTCAGATGGAGTAGCAGCTGTTAAGAAAGTTGAGCAGCCCTATAACCAAGTGGGTGTGTGTGGCCAGCTTGTTGGGAAAACAATGGTTTTGGAACAGGACTGTCTCCATGCTAATTTTGTAAGTGAGCAGTCTGTGCTTCAGGGTCTGAGGAGAGATTGGGTTACTGGTGTTTCAGAGCTAAACGGTTTTATGTCTAAGCACTTGAGGATGCAGGGAAGAGCAAACAAACTCTCACCCTCAAACCCTTTGGATTTGTGTGGTATCTCTGTAAAACAGAGTCCAGCCTTGGAATGGGTAGCAGCTGAAAATCTAAAACCTAGTGTCTGTGCTGATGCAAATTACCTGACTGGCAGGGAGAAGAAAGACTTGCTAATAGCTGTTAGCAAAGACAGCCCACCCCATCAGTCAGTTAATTGCTGGTCATCAGGTGTGGACACTCACCAGCGTTTTAATTGGCCTCCAGGGTATTAGGACTTATCCCAGTAAATTCCTTTTCAGCCTCTCTGGTCAGTGCTTTGCACTCCACTGCCCCTGAATCAGAGCCTGGAAAGGGAGGGGGAGGGGTGTAGAGAAACTGAGAGGGAGCTACTGAGGTGAATTTGGAGACTCCCAGGAGTCATGCAGGCAGGAGCTATTTTCCAGCCAGGAAGAAGCTAGCCAGTCGCAGCCGCTGGGACTTGGTAGTGAGGAACCAGCAGAGGAGCCTGTTCCTGGTAAGAAGCTTTTATTATAAGGATGCAAATGTTTTGGGAACAGGGGGGCTATGGCTGCCTGTCAAGCATGCTAGAATGTGGAATAACCCATTGATTTCCCTGTAGCTGCTTTTGCTTTCCACAAGTCACAGAACCCCATGGCTTCCACAGTGAAGCAACCCCCACCCCCACCCCTTCCCAGGGAGCCACGAGGCAGCCCCCCCTTATACTGTGAGCCGCGTGTGGGGAAACTCGCCATCTCTATCTGCAGCTGCGGCCTCTATGTGCTATGCTCAAATGTGTAAATGATGCTACAAAAACTCTTAAAAACAATCCAGGCTCTGTATTAACAGTTTATCTCTGTTTTTTTTTTTTAAGTGACCTTGAATACTGCTCCATCAGTGCAGACTTCTGAAAGACTGCAAAGCATTAAGAAAAAAACCAAGGAAGACTAAAGAGATGGTGAAAGCAGTTATGAATCTGTATTCCACAGAAAATAAAAAGTTGCAAGACTGGAGGGATAAGAAACCATTGAAAAAAGAACAGGCTGCCAAGATAAAGGAGAGGCTGCCAAGAGAAAGGAATGACTACCAAGAGAAGCACAGATTGGCAGGGATGACTTAAAAAAAAAAAAGTGGAAAAAAAAGCCTCTCATTCTTTCATGTATTATTTTACTTTCCATAACTATATGAATAATAAAATTATATACACATTGCATCATATATGCTGTTGATTGGAAGGTTATTAATGACTGCTGTTTCACATGTGTGGGTCCCGCCACTCCCTGGGGGTGTGCACATGTGTGGTTCCAGCTGCTCCCTGCAGGGTTACTGCCTGGAAACTGCAGGGCAGCAGTGGACATGGGGGCTGGCTGAAGGCAGGGCAGGGGCTGACTGGAGGTAGGGTCTGGCTGCAGGCAGGCAAGGGATGTGGGCTGGTTGGAGAACAAGGGGTGTGGGGCGGGCTGGCTCAGGCAGTGGGGTGCAGCAGGGGTTGACTGGAAACAGGGCAGGGGGTGCGGGCTGGGCAAGTGTGCAGAGCTGGTGCAGGGCAGCAGCTGTGTGTGGGGGCTGGCTGGCTTTGGGCAGGGCCTGCAGGGGTGGTGTGGCAGGGTTGGCTGGACACAGGACAGGTGTTTGGCAGAGGTGGCTGTGGGCACGGGGTGCAGAGCTGGCTGCAGGCAGGGGGGGGCTGGACTGGTGTGGGCAGGTCATGGGGTGCAGCAGAGGCAGCTGGAACCCCAGCCCTTTAAGTAGCCCCAAACCCCCTTCTACTCCGGGACTTTTAAATAGCTGCGGGAGCGCTGGGGAATGCAAGAGGGAGGCGGGCTCCGGCAGCTATTTGAAGGACCTGGGGGTGGCAGAGGCAGCTGGAGCCCCAGGACTTTTAAATACCCCCCTCACTGCCCCAGGGCTCCCGGGGGCTATTTAAAAAAGGGCGCCGGAGCTCCAGACGGGAGAGCGGGGCTTGCCGCGCTCCGGCCGGAGCTCCAGACGGAGAGCGGGGCTTGCCGCGCTCCGGCCGGAGCTGCGGCAAGCTCCGCGACTCCGCTCTCCTGGCTGAGAGCGCGAGACAAAGCCCCGCCGCCTCGCTCTCATGGCTGGAGCCCCGGCCGGAGCGCCGCAAGCCCTGCAGCCCGGCTGGAGCTCTAGCTGGGAGAGCGGGGCCATGCCGCGCTCCGCCGGCGCTTCACTAAAGGAGCGTGACCATGGAGCAGACCGCAGCTGGGGACGGGGTAAGTTTAAAAAAAAAAAAAATTAAAAAAAAGGTGCCTAAGGTGCGGGCCCTCTTAGGCGTGGGGTCTGATTCCTTGGCAGCACGGGCCTTTGTTGGAACAGGAAGCGGAAAGACCCGCACCCTTCCGTCCCCTTCCCACAACCCACAGCGACAAAATGGGACGAGGTGCTCTGTGGGATAGCTGCCCCCACAATGCACCACTCACAACAGCACTGCAACTGGTGCAAGTGTGGACACACTGCAGCGCTGGTCGCTGTCAGTGTGGACACACTGCAAGCGCTGGCAGTACACAGCTGTACGACCACAGCTGTAACTGCCCAGCGCTGCAAAACTGTAAGTGTAGACCAAAGCCTTACCCTCCAACTATTTAAATTTCGGTGTGGTGTCTCTGTAGAACAGAGTCCAGCCTTGGAACTGCTAGCAGCTGAAATCTAAAAGCTAGTGTCTGTGTTGATGCAAAATTACCCTGGCTGGCAGGGAGAAGAAAGACTTGCTAATAGCTGGTAGCAAAGAGAGCCCACCCAGCAGCCAGTGAAATTTGGTTAAGCAAGAGGAATCAGGATTTGATCCTGCAGGACAAGGAGAAAAGAGAACTGAATTTGCAAAGGGAAGCCAAATGTTAACCCTAAGATCCCAGACTTCGCCAATCGGTATTAATCCAAGGTCTGGGCAATAACAAACAGGATTGTAGATGGACACTTGCAATGAATTTGCTGTTATTGCTAATAGTGATTTTTGTCACTAATGTCTTGCTGATTACCAAGAAGTGTAAGAATGTGCAATGTGCCCAGTCTTTGGAAAGTCCCTTGACGTGCTGAAAGCAGCACATGAGAACACACCTTATGTTAAAAGGCCTTGCTATGCTAATGATGTTTCACAGATAATGACTGTAAACAGTATTGAAACTTTCACAGGGAAAGACATCCAGGAGCTGATGTGCACTAGGAAAGGGGAAACTGAGGCACACTAACCATATTGATTGCTATGGCTAAATGACCCAAGATTCCTCTACTGTGAACAACATTAGTATCTATGTTGATTAATGTTAATTGGGTTCAAACATTTGCCAGAGCTTGTATAGATAAACTAGCTAGTTTTCTTTAGCTCTTGGCAAGGATCATATAGACCTACAGGAATCCTGCTGCAAGAGCAGATCCAATCCACTGTTGTATCAAACTAAGTTTTACCTTAAGTTTGTAAAGAGATTCAATCATGTTATTGAACATCAGTTGGTAAACCATTTCTGTATACACTGAATATGGCTTCTAACCCAACACTGGCTGTAGTGAGACAGACCCAGGGATGGGGAGCTTGCCTGGGATGCCAGTCAGTGATGTCTGTGTCCATGCCCTTCCTGGAGCACAATCAATTTGCATTGGGGGTGTGTGACGTTATTGATATAAAACTGGGACCATATAGAACACGGGTTGCAATCAAGTTCTGTAGTGGCAACCAAATCCTATGTAAAGGGGGTCATATAAGTGTCTAAGACCAGGTTAGGGTTACTGGTTATGATTATGCTGTCTGTATGTCTGTGTCATTTTGTAGTTGAAGTTATGATATTGGGCTGTATACTGTCGTATTTCAAACTTGTGCTGTGTTACTGGAATGAATCCAGACAAGTTGGTGTCAGCTCAGCTTAGCCTGCTTGATGGCCCATTAAGGACCATTAGCTACACAACTGACCCACTGAGAGGAGGCAGATCCGCCTTGTGACTCAAGCACGATGTGCAGAAACTGGCCCATGTGACTGCAGAACTCCATTTTGCTGTAACTTCCACAGTAAGAACAAAGAGTGGCCTTACACACTGGAAAAGCCTATATAAGGCGGAGGCCTCATCTCCATTTGTCTTCAATCCTGCTTCTTACCTCTGGAGGGACTTTGCTACAAGCTCAAGCTCTACACAAGGGACTGAATGACCCATCCCAGCGGGGATGTTCTCCAGAGAGTTGATTTAAACCTGCAGTTTACTCCATCACTGCTAACACAGCCTGAACTAAGAACTTTGCCATCACTGCATGGAATTGATTCAGTTTAACCAATTCTAGCTCTCACCCTCTATCTTTTCCTTTGATGAATAAACCTTTAGATTTAGATTCTAAAGGATTGCAACAACGCGTGATTTGTGGTAAGATCTGATGTGTATATATTTAAATAAGGATTGATACAACACAGAGTTTTGGCATGTCAGTCCATTAGTCATCGGGGCAGACACACAGAGTATGGGGAGACGCTGGTATTTGGTTATGGTTAGCAATATAGTACATAACAGTTGCCTGTAATGTCCCCAATGCGGGTGTACCGGTGGTGGGGTCAAAGTATAGTAGGGGGAGCAGTGAGGGTACATCGCTCATCATCAACACTAATGGGTTACACATAGTCATGATTAGAGCAAGCGGGCCGGGTAAAATGGGGACAGGGTGACCCTCACGAGGTGGAATCCAGATCGGTGGGTTCAGGACTGCAGGGGATGTAGTTTAGTAGGGGGTTGTAAGGGTTTTCCCCCTCCTCACCCCCGTGGCGCGTGGAGCCACATCGGCTCACTCCAAGTACTCAGGCGTGGCCGGTGATGTGTGTTCGGAAATATCTCTAATAAACTTATTGACCTGGGTCTGGGCCTTGGTCCTTGGGGATGGGGATGAACCTTTTCTTCACTGGGTGGTTTTCATAACCATTCATCCCCAGGACGGGTGGCACTGGTGGTGAAACTGGGAGACTGGAGTGTCTAAGGAAATTGCTTGTGTGACTTGTGGTTAGCCAGTGGGGTGAAACCGAAGTCATTTTTGTCTGGCTGGTTTGGTTTGCCTTAGAGGTGGAAAAACCCCAGTCTTGGGTTGTGACTGCCCTGTTTGAGCGATTGGTCCTGATTTGGCACTCTCAGTTGGGTCCCGCCAGAACCACATCGTCACAGCTGCACAAGAGCGAGGGGGATGTTTGGAGAAAGTCCAAACACTACGGGTCCTTCAGCATCCACACAGAGAAAAGCGCAGAGTCTTATGGCTTGTGTACGCTTACGGTGCTGCAGCAGCCACTGTAGCATTTAGCAAAGACACTGCCTGTCATAAACAGACAGTTAAGGGTTAATTCATCTTTTACCTGTAAAGGGTTAAGATGTTCACATAGCGTAACTGACACTTGACCAGATGAACCAATGTGGGGAGAAGATGTTTTCAAAGAGGAAGGAGGGAAATCAGTCTTTGTCTGTTCAGAAAAGTTTGTGCCGGAGAGAAGAATCCAGGAATCAGCCATCTAACATTTCTTAAAAGTAGTGTTTAGAGAAGAAATGTATTAGATAATGTTTTTTTTCTTTTGTGACTTTGTTTCATACAGAGGGAGAATCAAACTGGGTTTCTTTGTGTGACTAAGGTTTTTGCCCAGAGGGACAGCCTCTGTGTGTTGAATCTGTTGTCTGTGAGAGAAGCTTGCATGCTAATCTCACAGAGGTTTTTCTTTCACCCTTTTTCTTTAATTAAAAGTCTCCTTTTAAGAACCTGATTGATTTTTCCTTGTTTTAAGATCCAAGGGTTTTTTTGGATCTGAGCTCACCAGGAATTGTTGGGAGGTGAATCAGTCTCAATCCTGCCAGGAAAAAGGGGATAAAGACTGGGGAAATATTTGGAGGGAAGACAGAGTTTCCAAATGACTCTCCCATAAACATTTGTTTAAACTATTTGGTGGTGGCAGATACTAGATCTAACCTGGTAAATAACTTTAGGGGTTAACTTGTGCAGGTCCCCAAACCTGTACTCTAAAGTTCAGAATGGGGGTGACACCTTGACACTACCTGTGTTGATGGGGGAGCTTCTGTCAGTTGTTTATAGTCGATGGTGTCTTTGTCTCCTCCTTTTCTATGTGACTTGTCTTCTTAGGCCCGGGCTACACTAGCGAATAGCGTAGCTGAAGTCGAAGTACCTTAGTTCGACTTACTTGGCCGTCCTCACGGCGGCGAGTCGACTGCCACGGCTCCCCTGTCAACTCCGCTTACTCCTCCTGCCGAGGTGGAGTATGGGCATCGATTAGCAGACCAATTTATTGTGTCCAGATGAGACGTGATAAATCGATCCCTGATACATCGAACACTACCAGTCGATCTGGTGGGTAGTATAGACGTACCCTTAGACTGTGAATTCTTTGGGGCAGGCACTGTGGTTTTGTATGTGTTTGTACAATGCACAGTATAGTGGGTCCTTGCTCACAACCCATGACGTCTGAGTGCTACTGAAATATACATATTTAATAACTGCATTTGTAAATCACAGGGCCTGAGCTCTTAGAGAGATTGATCTTTCTACTCCTTTTGTACGGAGAACGGAAGAAAAGCCAGCTTTGGTGAGCTTTGTTTTTATCAGTTACAATAGTGCCTACCCAGAATTTCATCTTCTGAGTTGGTTATTTTAATTGCAATTTGTTTGTTTTCATTTTATAAATGACAATAGGCTATTATTACAGCACTGTATTTGAATTGTGCAGGATATGCCTTGGAATCAGTGGGTCATTCTGAGTGTTTTCATAATTGGACTTTGGTTTGATAACAAACTCAGCAGAGAAGAAAGGCAGAAGAATCCTTTATAATGAAAAATGTTAGGCAACCTATATACTAGAGTCACCACTAGTTCCCCCTATAATGACGACTACAGAAATTAGTTGTCTGTAGTACGGTTGATTTAACAGAGTCCTGAAAGGAGGTACTGCAGGAGAGAGAGAGAATTTACCCCATCCCCCCTTCAAGTCACTGGGGAGGCTCTGGTGAACTTCTGAGACCTCTGTCCAGCCCAGTTTTGAGCTTCATACACTATTCCTCTAAGACAGAAAAGTTAGCAGCATGAGTAACATTTATTTTGCAACAATTACCAACTTGGAAATTTCCAAACCTGTTAGCAATCATGTCAGCAGATGGCACTATGCAGCAGTCAAAAGCTAAGCAGATGTACACTTTAAATGCAGCACCAGTTTATCAGGTTGCTGGTGAATCTGTACAGAAATCGCAACTCTATCTTTTTTTTCTCTCTTTCAGAGATGACAAATGTAGTAATCACCTCGGGTAGAACTGAAAAGCAAGAACACTAGAGAATTAGAGATTAGAGCCTTGCCTGTCTCCACCACCCCACAGCAGTTGTTTCAAACTAAGCTTTCTTTATTCTTGCAGATTGCATGTGGCTCCACAGTATTGCTAAAGGTTAAATCTGAAACACCTCCTTTTGGGCCCCCCATTTTTTTTTTTTAAGGAAGGTGGCTTCTTTGGTATTTCCCATTCTCTCTCTCCTTTTTTCTCACCCTCAGTTGTGGCTACCTGCCTCTGTGCCAAGGAGGACTTTGCAGTGCTTGTGAAATGCCATCCCAGGCTATAGGTGATGATGGGATGAGTTCTATCTTAGTCCCGTATGGAAAGATCCTGAAGAACTTATAAGGAATGATATTAATTGGGCTCAGCAGAAATTTAAACAGGATTCTATAGAAATGACACTGATACCTATGGGAGTCACTAACTCCTTTCTATCATTTTTTTTAAGCAATCTATGTAACTTGCTCATGAATTAGAACCTGGCTATAGAATTCTATTGTGTAAAAATGTTATAGAAAAGTTTTTGTTCTCCACTGGATTCTATAGGACATTCAGAATAAGAGATGTACTGTTCTTGTAGCTCCTTGTAGCTTTGGGGAAATGAAAGCCTGAGCTTTATCCTGAATTTGGGTTACCCCTTGTGGACTAGAAGCACTGGGACCTAGTGGACAAGGCATTGAATGGAGAACCAGGAGACCTGTTCTCAGCTCTGTCATTTGATCTGCTGTGCGATCTTGGGCACATCCCTTTGTCTTCTCTGCTTAGGTTGTAAACTGTTCTGGGCAGGGAGAGCCTCTTAATGTTTGTATAATGCCTAGCACAATGGAGACCCAATCTAGGCAGTGCCATAATATAAACAATCACAATAAGGTGAAGGCCAGTCACGAGCCATACAAAAGATTTAATTTCCTTCAGATTTGGGTTGTGACACTGGGAAATGAGTGGATTTGAACAGGCTCTTCTGATGTGTAAGTGATAAGTAACAGTCAGCATGGATTTGTCAAAAACAAATTGTGTCAAACCAACCTGATAGCTTTCTTTGACAGAGTAACAAGCCTTGTGGATAGGGAGGAAGCAGCAAACGTGGTATACTTTGACTTTAGTAAAGCTTTTGATACTGTCTCGCATGTCCTTCTCATAAACAAACTAGGGAAATGCAACCTAGATGGAGCACTATAAGGTGAGTGGAAAACTGATTGCAAAACTGTTCCCAGAGAGTAGTTATCAGTGATTCAGAGTTTTGCTGGAAAGGTATAATGAGTAGGGTCCTGCAGGGATCAGTTCTGAGTCTGGTTCTGTTCAATATCAATATCAATCAAGGGATTGGATCTGGACTCACCAGGAATTGATGGGGGGAAAAAGGGAGGGGGAAGCAGTAATTCTTCTTTGTTTTTGAGATCCAAGGGAATTGGATCTGGACTCACCAGGGAATTGGTGGAGGAGTCTCTCAAGGCTACCCAGGGACAGGAAGGTTTTTTGGGGGAAGAGAGTTTTCCAGGTACTCAAAAATCTGGATGGTGGCAGCGAGACCAGATCTAAGCTGGTAGTTAAGCTTAGAGGTGTTCACGCAGAGTTCAGAGTGGGCGTGAGACCTATGACACCATCATTGGGGACTTTTAAGAGCAAGTTAGACAAACACCTGTCAGGGATGGTCTAGATCAGTGTTGAGCAACCTGCAGCCCACAGGTAATCCGCTGCTGGGCTGCCAGATATTTTGTTTACATTTGAATGGCTGCCCGCAGCTCTCAGTGGCTGCCATTCGCCACTTCCCGCAGCTCCCATTGTCCAGGAATGGCAAACCATGGCCATTAGGAGCTGCAGGCAGCCATGCAAATATAAACAAAACGTCTGCTGGCCTAGCAGCGGATTACCCTGATGGGTCACATGCGGCCCATGGGCCGCAGGTTACTCACCACTGGTCTAGATAATATTTATTCATGCCATGAGTGCAGGGAACTGGACTAGATGACCTCTCGAGGTCCCTTCCAGTTCTATGATTCTACAATAAATAACTATGTAATATGCATTAAAAATAATACATTATTACAGACATAAATTCATCAACCTGTTAAATGGATATTTAAAAGAAGCCCTGGCAGTGTGTCACTATGCAAAACAAGCCATGCCATCCTCTAATGAAATTTACATTTGCAGTCATCTTCACCACAACCTCTCTCAGGAACTTAGCATGATCTCAGAAAGCATGCTCTTTCTGAGAGCAGTCCTTGTCTGGAGTGCTAACTTATGCACTGAAAGAAAGATTTGTCTCCATTCCCACATGAAGCCTAAAGCTTATAAACAACAATTTAGTATGTGCAGGATCTCCATATCGGTTTCAATTGCCACATGGTAGAAATTCATGTGAGGTTAAAGTTTAAAATACTTTTGGCCCAACAAACATCACACAGTAATCCAGGATGATTTCAGCTCTTGGAGCATCTGATGCTATGGTACAACTCCTTTGGCCTGATAAATAACTTGAACCTTGGACACTTGTTCATGGTTTAACATATTGCGTATGGAGGAAAAAAAGGATCATCCATAGATTGCCAGGATTATTTATTCTCTATTTATGAGCAGCAGAGAAAACACAACAGGAAGGGCGATTTCTATAGAAAGAATAGCAAGCTAGCTATTGTGCTGTGAACATCATTACCTGCTGTACCAACCTTACCTGAGATAAGAAGCCTACAGTTTATGAGGCTGATTTACTCCGGCATTATTGCTGTTTTATGCCTGTGTAACTCCATAAAAGACTCAGCCTTGACAGAAATCAACACTGGTGTAAAACTGGAGTGATTCAGTGGCAAATCGAGCCCTATGATGAAAAGAATTCTGTTTGTTATATGGGAGTGAATTCCTCTCTTCCTCCTCTGGCATTCTGTTACATTTCTACAGGGCCTTCTCCAGTTAATGGATTAAACACAACAACAACACACTTTCAAGATTAGTCTGACATCAGCAAGTTTACTGTTAATGGAATGCAATAGTCTAAATCATCCATTCATTAAAACCAACCTATGTTCTGAATTGCTTACAGGTCACTGCAAAAATCTACCATTAATGGGAGCTACAGAGCACCTTATTGCTGGTATAAATGTGGAAAATATTCATATAGAAACATGAAAGCTTTGCAATGTGAAGTTTTCTGATTTGGGGCTAGAACCTCAGCTGATGTGAGTCAGTGTCTCCCTATTAATTTTAATATGCTACACTATCTGAGCATCTGGCCAATTCATAGCTTGCAAAATCATCTTATCTAATCTATTTCTATATCTAATCTGTGAGATATTGTCCTGTTTAAGAGCAAAAAAATCCTCATTCTTGGACGGTTTAAGTCTTGACCTTTTAAATTCCATTTTGGCTTAAATCAAGTTTTGCTGAACATGCAAAATGTTGTCTGTTTCAATGCCAAATTTGTTTCATTCACATTTCATCCGAAGTGGGACTGTGTAGCTGGATGTCCACTTTATTTGGAACTACCTGCCTCAGATTCTCACAACTTGGTGGAGTCTCTTCTTCATTCCCAGAGCCTTGTCACTAGAGTTCTGAGTAAGACAGTTTCAAGGTGGCTGCAAATTCATCATCATCTTAGAGGTTCATAAGAAAGCAAAACATCTTCCTTTTGCACCTGCAATTATTACTAAGGCAATTCACAGATCTAGATCTCTGTTGGTTTTGGGATGAGAGCCTGCTTTTGTACTGAAAAGGGCAGAAATGGTTGATTCTTGAAAATGCAAATTCATGCTTTTGCTGGGCTTTGATGTGGAAAGCTGCAGTCATACAGAGGTGGCAGTGGTGACATACCCCAGTGATCATATTTGTGAATATCTGTGAGAATACTGCTTCCTATTTTCATGTTTCCTGCCATAGCAGGGACTGTGTGTGTGTGTGTGTGTGCTGGGGAAAGGGGGGGAGGATGTGGATTTCAACTTCTTTTTCTACATCATTTAGCCAGGATCAACTCTTTGGATCAAAAGGGATTATCCCATCTCACCTTACACACTTCCTGTATTGCAAAATACGAGTGCAGCGTTGTGTGGAATCCTGTTTTCTATTTCTACTGGTATTTTTATTGTTGTTATTAATACTTGGATCTTATTTAGTGCTTTTACTGAAGTATTAAATTGATTAGCCTCACAAGACCTCTGCCAGCTGTGTAAGTATCACTATAGCCTTTTTACAGATGGGGAAACTGAAGCACAGAAGGATAAGGGAATGTCCAAAGGTACACTGTGAGTTGGTGGCAGACACATGGATAGGACTCAGGAGTCCTGACTCCCTGTCTCCTGATGTACCCAATTAACAATCCTCCCTAGTTTCAAAAGGATGCACAACTTAGTTAGCTGTATTCAATGTTGGAGTCATTGGGTAGCAGAAATAAAGCCTATATTGTTTCCAAGCAATATCTGCATAAAGTTATGAAAAAAATATGTACTTTTATTTGCTAGCGTTCTATTTTAATGGAACATTAAGCTCATGCTACTTTAAGTTACAACTCAACTCATATAGAAGCAAATATAACATCCATATAAATATAAAAAAAATTACTTTGGTCAACACAATCACAATAAATAGTGAATGGCTTCAGAGTAATGGGACACTAAAAAGTATTACTGCGGCTTCATCAAGTGTATCAAGGCTTTCATTAGTCATCAAGGTGAATGGCTTTATTTGACGCTTGGCCTTCAGTACAACAACCTTCTGAATGCTTGATGACATCACAAATCGGGAGCAGGGGGGCTAGTCAGAATGAAGTGATGTTAATAAATATCATCATAAATCCCTGGACTGATGAAGTTCTGTGCATGGAAGGAGCCTGGGGCATTAGTCCTTTGAGTGTGCTGAATAACTGTGGTATTAAATATTTCCCCCTTGTCATTTGTCTCCTGCTGGGACAAATTTTCCAAAAGTCAACCTCTTGGTTGAGGGAACGATTTCGATGAATAACTTTGAGTCTTGTCTTCTGGCACTGTCTTTGGACTGCAGACACAAATTTGTATACCCATTTCTGTAGCTGCTTGACTGCAGGGACATGTCTGTTACTTACAGATGCAAGTGTTCTTGATTTGCACTTGAAATCAGTCTTCTGGTGCAAAGAAATGGGCACAAATTGCATCCACAATAAAGGAGTTTCGGCATCAGCCAGACTGAAAATACAATGCTCATTCTCTCCCTCTTGCAATCCTGTTATTTCTCTCATTAACACTTTCTATCTCTCCCTATTCCTGTCACCCCCATTTTTTATTTCTTTTTCATCCCTTTTCTGACTCTGTGACTTCCTTGTTCACTTTAATTTTCTAGTGGTTGTTACCAACAGAGCTTTTGGATTTCCAACAGGTGCTTCTGTAACCCACTGTTGAATGTGTATCAGAGGTCCTTTCTGTGCTGATTGACAGAAGTTATGAGTTGCTGCAGCCCCCACTAAAGCATTGTTAGCTCAAGCTGTAGCAGGTCATGCTCTGGAGGCTCTTAGTTCATTCCCGAACATGACAGCCAAAATGGTGGCCATCACAACATGGTAACACCAATTGATGTTAATTCCCTCTATTTGTAGGGTTATTCAACAAAGAAGAAACATAGACAAAGATGATATTTCTTGGGCAGTGAAAATTGTGCTGTCAAACTTTATTATTCATCTGTGGTATAGTCAAATACATTTAGAAGAAAGTTTGGTCCAGACCACAGTATTGCCTCCTTTGTAAAGTGCTTTGAGATCTATGGATGAAAAGAATTAGGTCAGAGCTAAGTATTATTAGCAATGTTTCAAGCTACCATAGCTTCCTAAAACCTATGCTCAGCGGAAGTATTGGTTTCCTTGAAAAAAGAATAGTCTTCCTGTATGGAAATTTGGGGAAGTGGGGGGGAATAGCTAACAGTGGCTATTTTCTTGTTAGCATGGCTCAATCACACCAAATTGATTGTATGCACAGTTCTGATATTTCAGCAGTACGTGCTTCACTAATTAGTCACAGCTCACATTTCCATTGATTCATAAATCACAGTTTTATAAGGTCTGGTTAGAGAATGCCAGAACTATACCGCAAAGACATTTTTTTATTGATGGGAGGGAAAAAAACATATCCTTATAACACTCTCCTCTTTTTCATCATGTGAACCAAAAAAGAAACAAGGTATCTCCAATTCACAGAAGGTGAATAATTGCCTCTTCTCCTTAAGGCATATTATTATCATATTCTACATTTAATGATATTAGAAAAGGAGACTCATTGCTGGGGATTAGTGCATTTGTTGATCAATGTGTTAATGGGGTTGAACTGCTGCAACATTATAGACCTCTAGAAAAGAAGCAAATGTTGTGCAAGCCATTGGGAAGCTGAGTTTGTTTGCTTTCCCATGGTTGGAAGCTCCTGTTTCTAGTCCTGGAGATATGAGGCTATAAACCTAACTCTGGTGTAAGACAGAATGTCATGTGATCTGAGCCTCAGACCAGAGCTATTCATAGAGTTGATTGGGAATTTTTCAACACAACATTTTTTTCAGTGAAAAGTGCCAATTTGTGAAAATTGAAACTTTGTGAAACAGAATCAGTTTTGACAAAGCTCCCAGATCAAAAACATGTTGGGAAAAAGAGGAGTTTTGAAACTGATGAAATGCTTTATTTATTTTTTCAAAACAATTTTTCTCTCAATTTTCTAGTTCCTCTGGGAATGGGAGTGGGTGGGAAGGGATAAGGATGTGTGCAACCTTGAAAAGTTTGGGGACCACTAGCATACAGTATCGAGTGTTTATATGTAAATAGGAAGCCTCCATAGTTAAAACTGAAAAATTGTTTGTATTAAAATCCTCAATTTGGCACATTCTTAACAACCAAAATTTACTCTGAGATTTCTCTAGAAATCAGCATAAAATGTTAAGGGGAAAATAAAGAAAGAAAAAGAGTAGTTAAGTACCACTTATACATTATTTGTATCTCATGTTATGTTTCACAAACAGCAAACACATACATTCATTCAGAACAACCTTTATGCTGGAGTAAGAGAACATTTGATAAAGAGAGAACAAAAGTAAAGTCTCTCGGAAAAGGCATATGGTGCCTCTCTCTGAAACGTCTGCACTGAAAAGAACACAAAATGGCTTCCTGTCTGCAATGACAGTTTGCATTGAACTGAGCACAAAATAACTACCTGTCTCTGCAGGCATTGGAGAACGCAGAGATTTATAAAGGTATAATCCACAGAAAACAAAGTCATAACAGATACATAGCTAAATGTGATACATTACATACCTGCTAGAAAAGGACCCCAGGGCATCAAGGATTATACGGATAGTGGGAATATCTATCATGGACTTTTAAAGGAGATGATGGTAGAGAAATGAAGCTCCTATTCTCTCCCTTGATGAGCATTAGGCCTAGTCTACACTACATTACATAGTGAGGTCAGTGTAAGCTGCCTTGAATTGACCTAGCTGTGGAAGTGTCTTAACTTAAATTTGGCTCCTGTTGATGTAAGTGCCTTTCTATGTTAATTTAGTAACACCACCTCCCCAGTTGGTATAGAGTCAAGGTCGAGGAAATTAAGTCAACGCAGTGTGTGTGTGTAGACACCATGTTGCTTACGTCAACTGTTACTGGCTTTCAGGAGCTACTATGTCCCACACTGACAACACAATCGATACAAGCACTCCTGGTGAGGATGCACACTGTCTACACAAGGATCCAAATTTGATCACACAAAACCACATGCACACACATGTGATTTAATAACTGTTGTGGCTGTATGCTGATGTAAGTTAGGTTGATAATTTTGTAGTGTGGACATGGCCTTAGTTACAGGGAGCCAACTAAGGTAAAAAGATCCACTGACTTCCGTAGAACTATGCAATTTATACAGCAGAGGATCTAGCCTGGGGTTTGCTATATAAATAGCACCTCAAAAAGAAGATGAAGAGAAACCTCATTCTTTGCCACAAAATTTCCCCGAGAGCCTTTCCTTGGAAGATTTCTAAGTAATA
This sequence comes from Chelonoidis abingdonii, assembly GCF_003597395.2. Lineage (NCBI taxonomy): Eukaryota > Metazoa > Chordata > Testudines > Testudinidae > Chelonoidis > Chelonoidis abingdonii. The sequence continues at coordinate 10,649,870 of NC_133774.1, forward strand.
AAAGGGAAAACAACAAACATGCACTATTCACTTAAAAGTGTGAACTGTCCTGCTACAATGTCATGCCAGTTATGTCCTGTCCAGAACTAGAAAATAGTCTTGCTGGGAACCCTATTCTTGTGGTTATTCAGCTGCCACTTTTAAACACATCTGTTCATGGATCTGATTCAGCCTTGGAGTCTAAAGCACAAAGGTTTGGACATGCTTGTGGGGGTGAAATTCACTCCTGTGCAGAAAGCGAGCACAAACCCTATGCCTTATTTTAGTCCCATTTAATTCCTACTTTGAGGACCTACGTGGTAAACGTTGGTGTTCTGCATAGGCCTGAACTTTACCCTTGGTAAATTCCCATATTTGTGGATGTTTATCCAAGGTGAACCTTTTGATATTCCTCCAAAACACTATTAGTTTGTCTTTCCAGTCTCCTGCCATCTCTGGTGCCATCATCATTTGTCTATCACCAACAAAATGTTTGGTTCTGTACAAACTGCAGAAAGCAAGCCATTATTATTATTATTAATCATTATTTTATTATTAATTATTTATAATCATAATTAATTAATTAGCATTATCTTAGCACCTAGGAGTCTCAGTCATGGACCAAGACCTCATTGTGCAAGTCACTGGACAAACACAGAGCAAAAAGACAGCCTCTGTCCCAAAGAGCTTACACTCCAAGTATAAAACAAGAGAAAACATACGGATAGTATCAGAGTGGTAGCCATGTTAGTCTGGATCTGTAAAAGCAGCAAAGAGTCCTGTGGCACCTTATAGACTAACAGACGTATTCAGGGCCGGCTCCAGGCCCCAGCGCGCCAAGCTCATGCTTGGGGCGGCATGCCGCAGGGGGCGCTCTGCCGGTTGCCGGGAGGGCAGCAGGCGGCTCTGGTGGACCTCCCGCAGGAATGCCTGTGGAGGGCCCTCTGGTCCCACGGCTCCGGTGGAGCATCCGCAGGCACGCCTGTGGGAGGTCCACCGGAGCCGCGAGACCAGCAGACCCTCCGCAGGGATGCCTGCGGGAGGTCCACCGGAGCCACGGGACTGGCGAGTGGCAGAGCGTCCCCCGCGGCATGCTGCCGTGCTTGGGGCAGCGAAATGGCTAGAGCCTGCCCTGTACGTATTGGAGCACTTGCATCCAACGAAGTGGGTATTCACCCACGAAAGCTCATGCTCCAATACGCCTGTTAGTCTATAAGGTGTCACAGGACACTTTGCTGCTTTAACATATGGATACAGACCAATGGGGGAATACAAGGAAACAATGAAACAATATTGGACAGCATGATAATTTGTGGTCTCTGCACTGCATAGCCTCTCCACAGGCAGACCTGATTGTATTGTGTGAGTATATTTGATGGCTCACATAACAAATAACATTTCTCAAGCTAATTGAAGTCAATTTGTAGCTGATGTGACCAGTGACAAGGCAGTGAAGAAAATGAAAAAGATGTGAAATAAGGTTTTAAGGCAGGAAGAGAAGCCAAGGAAAACTAATGTACACTGACGGCTGGAAAGGAAGTTAACAATTTTAGGTCACTTTAAGGTACTCTGTTAAATGGAAGGATGAGGGCTTGTAAAACAATGGCCAATATGTATATGAATGAAACATCTGGAGGGGACATAAAATAGGAAACCATTTAGAGGGAAATGAATCCCCTATACAAGATATGCTAGTCATAAGAACAGAATGTACTGTGTAACTCATGGTAAGGAAGGGATGCATTAACACATTATTTTTAAGAGTCTCAATCTCACTTTTATTTATATCTAAGCTTTTAATCCTTGTGTAATTAGTCATTACTAATATTTAATGACTGGTTTGCTAATTGGGCATCCCTAGATGGAGCTGAAGGCAGTTAAAATTCTAACAAACTGGCCATTACTACAGTAATGATCAAATTCTCTGGGATTATTACTATTATAAACTATAATTAACAGTTTTTAACAGCTATATTTTATTTTGTATTTTTTTTCTCCAAAGGAAATATCCTGGATTGCGGCTGGGAGGCTATGATTAAATTCTCAGTATTAGGTACTTTGAACAGGCTTTTTCTATTTTTTCCAAAAAATAGTGGTAGAATATTTGTCTGAAATGTTTGTCAGAGTGGGTGGATCTTCCCTCAAGGGTACAATAATATACCGCTACCTCGATATAATGCCACCCAATGTAACACAAATTTGAATATAATGCGGTAAAGCAGTGCTCGGGGGGCTGCCCACTGCAGTGGATCAAAACAAGTTCAATATAACATGGCTTCACCTATAATGCAGTAAGAATTTTTGGCTTCCAAGGACAGCATTATATCGAGGTAGCGGTGTACATTCTAGTAGTATGGAGAGACACGTTGGCAAATAAGGTGTGGGTGGAACTCTATTTCAGATTCTACAAATTCTGAATGAATGTTTTAGAATAAAACAAGGCCCAACCTACTTTATTGTATGTCCTTCTTTGCAGACACAGTTGCTGCCATCATGGGTTGTGACTGGGAACTGAAGCTAGGCCCTCCAGTGCTGAATCCATGAGACTCGTGCTTGAGCTAAAGAAGCAGTTCCTGTAGCCAGTAGCTGTATCGTCTCATATCCTTTGTAGCCAAGCCACTAGAGGGGACTGAGTAACAAGATCCAGTGGTTGGAAGCTGAAGCTAAGCCAGTGGTTCTCAAACTTTTGTACTGGTGACCCCTTTGCAAGCCTCTGACTGTGAACCCCCTTATACATTAAAAACACCTTTCTATATATTTAACACCATTAGAAATGCTGGAGGCAAAGCAGGGTTTGGGGTGGAGGCTGACAGCTTGTGATCCCCATGTAATAACCTTGTGACTCCCCTGAGGGGTCCCGACCCCCAGTTTGAGAACCCCTGAGCTAAGTAACTGAGATTAAATCAAGGGCATAATTTAACAAGTAATTAATCATTGGAACAACATGCCATGGGCTATGGTGGATCCTCCATCACTTGAAATCTTTTAATCAAAATTTGAAGTTTCTTTCTAAAATATAGGCTTTAGTTCAATGAGAAGTTATGGACTAGGTGCAGCAATTACTTGGTGGAATTTTATGGTCTGTGTTGTACAAGTCAGAGTAGATGATCATAGTGGTCAAATCGGGGCTTAAAATCCACGAACATACACCTGAAAATTTGTACCAGCATTTTTGGTCCCACAAGAAGAATTGTATGCATGATTCAGATTATCTCCACCTACAAGTGACCTCATTTCACTGGCCATGTTCATCATTGAGCTGGTTAGGCCTTAGCTGGAATATTGTGTCCAGTTCTGGGCACCGCATTTCAAGAAAGATGTGGAGAAATTGGAGAGGGTCCAGAGAAGAGCAACAAGAATGATTAAAGGTCTAGAGAACATGACCTAGAGGAAGGTAGGAAATCATTTTCCTGTGCCATGAAAATTTTCAGGATATCACAGAAATGTCTCATCCTCAATCTGGACACAAAGTCAAAATCTCAAAATTTTTCATGAACTAAAAAGCCAAAAAATTGAAACATTGTTTGTTTCAGTTATTTCAAAATCACTTTTTTAATTTTGACTTTTTTTTACTTTAATTAGCTTATATTTCAAAATCACTAGTCATTTTGAACCCGAAAAACAGAATTTTGTGATAAGACAATGTCAAAACAAAATGTTTTGATGGTTTCAAATGTTTTTTTTCCCCTCAACTGTTTCCGAGTTGAGAAATTTGTTAAAACAGACCCTTTCCAGCAAAAAGATTTGGTTTTGATACATCAGCATTTTCTGACTTGAAAAAACTTTCCATCCAAAAATTCTCTGTAAAACCATCTGAGCCCTCTTCCCCTGGGGATATAAGTTCTGTGCTATGACTCTGAGGTTCAGCACAGTCTCTCTCTTGGACTGCAGTACAGGGATCCTGAAAATGCCTTATTTCAAAAACAGAACAGTAATACTATAGTGTGGTTGAACCATGCCTAAATGGGTATTCTGCCTATCGCAATGTCACTGTTAATTATGGGCCTATTTCTGATCCCATTGAAGTCAATGGCAATACTCCCATTGGTTATGTTTGTGCAGGATCAGAACCTGTATCAGAGCATGACAGATTCCCTAAAGATGATAACTTACAAAGTTTAAAGATATTGAAACATATGTGGTTAAGGAATGCATAGGATCAAGAAGACCAGGATGAATCAGGCAAGATATTTTCAGTAGAGACAGGGAAATATTAAAACATGTTGGTTTTAAAAGTTAAAACCTGATGGTTTTACAGAGAATTTTTGGATGGAAAGTTTTTTCAAGTCAGAAAATGCTGATGTATCAAAATGCTGATGTTACAAGGGACTGATGAGAGCTCATCTAGAAAGCAGTGTACAGTCCTGGTCACCCATGTTCAAGAAAGATTAATTGAAACAGAGAAGGTGCAGAGAAGCACTATTAGGACAATTAGGGGACTAGAGGAGCTATCTTATGAGAGGACACTAGAATAGTAGTTCTCAACCAGGGGTCCTGGTCTCTTAGATGGCCGCAGGCAGGTTTCCAGGGGTCCACCAAGCAGGGCCAGTGTTAGATTCACTGAGAGCCAGGGCAGAAAGCTTAAACCCTGAGCCGCAACACCCAGAGCTGAAGCAGAAGTCTGAGCAACTTAGCTTCATAGGGCACCCTGTAGTGTAGGGCCCGGACAACTGTCTGGCTTGCTACCCCTTAATGCTGGACCTGGCTTTTATATGCTGAAAACCAGTTGTTCTGGTACAGGTGGGCTGTAGGGTTTTTATAGCATACTGGGGAGGTTGGGGGAGGAGAGGCTTCAAAAAGAAAAAGGTTGAGAACCTCTGCACTAGAAGAGCTTGGCTTGGTTTACCTAGCATAATGTAGGCTAAGAGGGGATCTGATTGCTCTCTATGGGAGTTAGGGCAATCAGACAACACATGTGAAAAATAGGGATGGGGATGGGGGGGTCATAGGAGCCTATATAAGAAAAAGACCCAAAAATCAGGACTATCCCCATAAAATTGGGACATCTGGTCACCCTAGTGGGAGTAAGCACCAGGAAGTGCAAGAGCTATTTCAGCTAAACGACAATGACATAAGAACAAATGGGTATAAATAAGCCATGAATAAATTTAGGCTGGAAATTAGAAGTATTCTAACCATCAGAGGAGTGAGGTTCTAGAACAGTCTTCCTGTAGGAGTATTGGGGGCAAACAATCCAACTAATTTTAAAATGGAGCTTGATGAATTAGATTATATGATAGGGTTACCTGTAATAGTATGAGCCTGGATTTAATGATGCAGAAGACCCTTCCAGGCCCATGTCCTATGTAAGACCATTTAAGAGTCTACCATGACACATATATAGAATCATAGAATATCAGGGTTGGAACGGACCTCAGGAGGTCTAGTCCAACCCCCTGATCAAAGCAGGACCAAACCTCAATTAAATCATCCCAGACAGGGTTTTGTCAAGCCTAACCTTAAAAAACTCTAAGGAAGGAGATTCCACCACCTCCCTAGGTAACCCAGTCCAGTGCTTCACCACCTTCCTAGTGAAAATGTTTTTCCTAATATCCAACCTAAACCTCCCCTACTGGAATTTGAGACCATTACTCCTTGTTCTGTCATCTGGTACTACTGAGAACAGTCTAGATTCATCTCTTTGGAACCCCCTTTCAGGTAGTTGAAAGCAGCTATCAAATCCCCCTCATTCTTCTCTTCTGCAGACTAAACATTCCCAGTTCCCTCAACCTCTCCTCCTAAGTCATGTGCTCCAACCCCCCTAATCATTTTTGTTGCCTTCCACTGGACTCTTTCCAGTTTTTCCACATCCTTCTTGTAGTGTGGGGCCCAAAACTGGACACATTACTCCAAATGAGGCCTCACCAATATCGAATAGAGGGGAATGATCACGTCCTTCAGTCTGCTGGCAATGCCTCTACTTATACAGCCCAAAATGCTGTTAGCTTTCTTGGCAACAAGGGCACACTGTTGACTCATATCCACCTTTTCGTCCACTGTAACCCCTAGGTCCTTTTCTGCAGAACTGCTTCCTAGCCATTCGGTCTCTAGTCATAAGAGTGAATGGGATTCTTCCATCCTAAGTGCAGGACTCTGCACTTGTCCTTGTTGAACCTCATCAGGTTTCTTTTATCCCAATCCTCTAATTTGTCTTGGTTCCTCTGTATCCTATGCCTATCCACCAGCATATTTACCACTCCTCCCAGTTTAGTGTCATCTGCAAACTTGCTGAAAGTGCAGTCCATGCCATCCTCGAGATCATTAATGAAGATATTGAACCAAACCGGCCCCAGGACCGACCCTTGGGGCACTCCGATTGAAACTGGCTGCCAACTAGACATGGAGCCATTGATCACTACCTATCGATTCCAATGATCTAGCCAGCTTTCTATCCACCTTATAGTCCATTAATCCAGCCCACACTTCTTTAACGTGCTGGCAAGAATGCTGTGGGAGACCGTGTCAATAGCTTTGCTAAAGTCAAGGAATAACACACCCACTGCTTTCCCCTCATCCACAGACTCAGTTATCATCCAGGAGCCAAACATAGTTTGTCATCTTAATGTTTAGAGTAAATAAAAGCCCTTTCTCCATACGAAGCTTGATGTGCAGCCATATCAATAGGAGAAAAGCACCGTGCACACACAAGCTAAGCATGGCCTTAGTCTCTAGCATTATGCAGCAATTTGTCAGCATGCCCCTTGGGATCACCATGCTCTTCATCACACACAATAACAGAAAAGCTGAGCTTTACAGCCACCAGTTCATGACTAAATAAACAGGAATGCACCTGCTTTACAAGGCTGTTTGTGCATGTGAAATGCAACAGTTCAATTGATACAAATTGGGAAGCTTTGAGGATTTGTATTAAAGACTAGCTGAATAGGACTTCTTGACGGTGTCCTCCTTTTACATAATGAAAGCGAAAAGCATCAGAAACCCTGTTTCTGAATTGTCAGCAGTAACATCTTATTTTGTTTATTTAGAAATGGTCTGAAGCTGTAACATTTAGAACAGGGATAGGATTTTTTACACCTCAGAGGAGTCCAGATCTGGGATTTTTGTTTTCAGTGCATTATAGGGCTATCTGCAAAATGTAGACCTGGATTCCAGTTCAGATTGCAAAATATGGGGATGTTCGGATTGGGGATTTCATTCTGGGCCCACTCCTGTTTTTAATTAACACTGAGATTTAGGGGATTAGATGGTGCAGGGATTGGTAATGTAGTACTAAGATGGAAAGCCTTCCTCCTTTTAAATTGCTGGTTCAGTTTCAAGTCTAATGAATACAGACGGGAAATCATGATCAGCAATAAAGCTGTTCAGCAGTGTCCGTGAAATAAATATGAGGGTCCAGCTCCTCAGCTGGTATAAATCAGTGGAGTTCCAGAGTGGACCTAATCTGATGTACACCAATTGAGGATCCGGGCCCATTTATCACTACTGAGTTTCTAGCATGTGCATCACAGATGCAGCTAGGTTAGCAGTGAAGATTACATGGTCTGTGGAAAGTGAACTACCCTCTTGCCTACAGAGGTGATCCTTCATGTTAAGGTTCATTGCGGGGGAAGCTCCACGCGGGGTTGATCTAAGATACGCAACTTCAGTTACATGAATAGCATAGCTGAAGTCGACATACTTAGATCTACTTACCTCGGTGTCTCTGCGGTGACTTATGCTGCTGCCGCTCTATTGTTTCCCCCACAATCAGGGTGGCGGGGAGCTGTGGGGTGCCCCTCTGCCCGCAGCAGCTGGAAGCTGCAGGGTGACCATATTTCCCAAACAGAAAATGGGACACCCAAGCTGCTCGCCCAAGTTGCCCCCTCCCTATGCGAAGCTGTCACCTGTCTCTAGAACCTTGCAAGGGGGCCCATGAGGAAGCTGTCGGCTGTTGCTGAAACTCTTCGGGGCCTTGCTGGCTGCCAACTCCAGTCCCTCGGCCCTTGGTGCTGAAGCAGAGAATGTCACGGAGGTCTCTGGAGGTCACAGATTCCGTGACTTCCATGACCTCCGTGACATAAACGTAGCCTCACTGATGAATATTTAATGTGTGGTATAGGATTCTGTGCAAAGCAGCACAGCTGGCATCTTGCAGAACATTGCACCCTTTACTTATTGGTAGCTATCTTCTCTTTCTAAGAGAACCCTGCACAGCTGTGTAATATTTTATATGCCTCTTTTACTCAGCAGGATTTCTCATTTTGAAAGATAGTCGTTAAAAATCTTATTAAGTCATTAAATGTCTACAGGGTGATCGTGCGGTTGTAATTATGAAAGTTCTCGATGCAAACAGGATTGTTCGATATAAGACCATTCAAAGTTACATAAGAGATTCATTTAACACCTTACCTTCAAACTGCAAGGACAGATCCTCAGCTGGTATAAATTGTCAGTTTACACCATCTAAAGTTCTGGCCCTATGATTCTAACTTTCAGTTTTATTATTTTCATCCAAATGAATCTTTCAGATCTATTCATTTATGAATTCTATTTAAGAAATGTCCAAACTTTTATTACCTAAGGGATGAGTTACAGTCTATAAGGTATTTTTTAATGTTCTTATCATGCAAAGGAAATTCTCTTTTTAAATATACTAAAAAGTATTCTATGTTAAACATAGTGGATGAGTTTGGAGCTTTATTTCTTGCTTTTGTCAGGAAAAACTTGAAGAAAGATGTATTTCTCTGCTCCACATTTTTAATATTCTCCAGTGTGAATCATTGCCATATTCACACACTCAGTTTGCTGTACATCTGAGTAACAACAACATAACTGGACTAAAATGAAAAGTTTCATACATCTTCTACACACAAGACATCCCAAGTGAATTCGATGTCTGCAGTGGAGTGTCAATGGAGCATTCAGACAAGGAAGTTGGCCAGATTTTCAAAGGCAGGTACAGCATTTATGTGTGCTTGATTTGCGTACACAAACATCCACTGCATGAGTACATGAAACTCACAGTTCTGGAAATAAGGCATATGCTCAAACTTGTGCCATTGGAATTACTGTCTTGCAGTCTTTGCAGCCTTGGACATGAAAAGCCTTTTGATTGGGAGAGTGGTTGGTTTAGGTTTATATGCTTAAATTCTACAGGGGTTAGATGCTTAACATTCTTAGGTGTGTTTAAAAATCCCACCTCTATCTGCATCTTTAGGCATCTAACTACATTGGAAATTTTGCCCTTTGGAATTTAATCTCATTAAAAGTCAATGAGACTTAGTCTGCTAACCTGTTTTGGTGCTTCTGAAAATGTTACCCAAAACTAGAGTTGATTTGGGAATTTTTTGCCATTGAATAATGCTGACTCGTCAACATCAAAACTTTTCATTGGCTAGGGTCAGTTTACTTGAATTTGCATTCTGAAAAAAGAATTGGAAGAAAAAGTTTGGAATGGTTAACATCCCACTTGCATCTTTTAAAAATAAACTTCAAGTTGTTTGGGTTAGAAATGACCATTCTGAAATTTCAGTTAGTTATAATATTTTTATTTAAATAAAAAAGTTCACAATTGAAATGAAACTTTTCAAAATTATTAAAATGGAAAATTTCAATTGACCCAAACTGATTTTTTGGGGGGGAGGATTTTTGCTTCCTGATATTTTTCAAGATTTTGCTTTTTTGTCCCGACTCAGGATGGGAATATTTTTCAAAATCTCAAAAAAAACCTTTTCCACCCAAGCTGTACATCAAACTCCTTCTCCAACCTGTCAGAAATGTCTCCAGGGAAGGGTTCCTGTTATCTCCCTGTCATAAGAAAACTTTTCTTCTTCTGTGATCATTCATCTGTAACAGACGTCAGATTGCTTCTAGGACAATGCAACCAAAGTAAACAAGTGGGACATATGGGATTTTAATTGGCTGCCAGATACAAATTGTAAGTACTGTATTAGTGACTACAGAAGAATAAAGCTAGTGAGATCAGCAAAGTCTATTTAGCATTCATTATGTTGTTGTTATTGTTGAAGCACTAGAGCAAGAAAGAGACACAGAAAACAATATTGTTCATTGCTTAATAACCACATATCATTTTATAAAATGGAATGGTGGCATATGATGGCAGGTAACACTGTTTCTTCTTGATGCTCTATTCCTATGATAATCAGGAGCTGTCTGGCTTTTGGAGAAACAATTTAAGTAACACTCAATGGATAGTGCAGTGGAAATTCTCAGCATTCCTGCCTCCAGACCATGTAAACATGTGAAGAAGCTGATGGAGGCATTCACCGTAACATAGAAAACAAAGCCAGGGCAGGTGCATCCTACTAAAGAATTAACTCAGCCACAAACTGCTGATGATTTATTTGTATTACAGTAGTGTCCAGAGGCCACAACCAATTGAAATTGGGATCCTATTTTGCTATGTGCTGAATGTACTCACAGTAAGAGGGTCTGTGCACAAGAGTTTACAATCTAAATAAACAATGAGTATCCCTGTTTTACAGTTAAGTAACTGAGATACAGTAAGGTGAAATGGCTTGCCCTTGGTGACAGAGGAACCTGGTTGCAGAGCTAGAAACTGAACTGAAATCTCCTGAGTCCCAATCTAGTTCTTTAAGATCATCCTCAACTAAGCAAGGATTCTTAGGGAAGAATATAGGAAGATCATTAGAAAAACAAGCCTTAAAAAATTACATTGTTTCAGGATAATGTCTGCCTGATTTGAGCCACAAAGTCTGATTTGCCAGGACCTGAAAGCAGTTAAAAAATGAAACACTCATTAAATAAAATAAGTGAAGTGGATAGTAAGGCTGTAATTATTACTGAAATATAACTTTTGAGCAACCACAATGTACCCAGTTCTGTACAGAACCTAGAGCTATTGGGCTGATGCTCCACAGCTCTGAACAGTACGTAGTAATTGACAAAAATCCAGTAGATGTAAAATACTATCAATTTCCAGGCACTGGATCTTGTTATGCCTTTGTCTATTTGACTAAATGGGTCCCTAATGTCTTTTCCTTGAGTAGGTTTATATAGACTGTGAATGAGTTGCCTCTTAATGTTCTTTTTGACTTTGTCTATACATTTTCACCATCTTAACTATACCCGCACTTCTATTGGTATAGCTAAAGCTGTACAACCCTCCACGTGTGAACACAGCTATGTAAGTATACAGGCATATTACATGTGTAGGAAAGGGTAAAAAGCTATAAGCACTTTTAAACAGATATAATCACATCCCCACTAGGGATTGCATTGATTTCATTATTTTGATAGACAAATCATACTCCCACCCAAAATAGTCATAACAATACTTAACCTGGGTATATCTAAGACCTTTCATAAGTTAGATAGATTGGGCATTTAAGTCTCATATTCTGTGTAGGTCTAGAATATTTTTTCTGCTCTTGTAACTACAGTTACTTCATTGCAATTAAACTCAAATTAGCTGATATCTTTGTAACGCTCCACAAACTTCTTTCCAGGACACAAATGTTTCTGGTTTACTGTGGGCTAAGTCCTTAATTGACAGCAAAGAATCTAGTGTAGACATGGCCTGTGAAGCATTCAGGAAGAACATGGCTACTACTGATAGTCAGAGATACAGGGCCAGACTCTGATATCACTTACATCACTGAAACCCATAGTACCTCTTTTGATGTCTTCGGCTATTCAGTGGAGTAAGTTAGCTCAGAATCTGTCCACAGCTGTCAAAGGGCTACAAGCATAATTTTATGCCCTAAAATGTAACAATAAGGAAAGTAAGCATTCACATTATTGAGGGATTTATTCCTCATTGGTAAAGAAAGAAAGAAAGACTGTTTATCTTAAGAAAATATAGCCTCATCTAGGTTGAAACTATGTCAGTGGCATTTATTTCTTTTTTATTCTTAATACTCTTCATGGTAATTTACCCTTCAATGGCATTATCAAATGGTGTAAATGATCCAAAATAAACTAGTTTTGCTTGTACTAAGGTACAGAAGCATTTCAAGTAGAAGGACTGAATACGATCTAATGTACCAATTGCAGTTAAATGGGCTCCCATAAAGGTATCACTTCAAAATGTTGTCCACCTTGAATGATCAATTGGAAAGAGGGGTGGGGGAGGAGTGGATAATTGTTTGTAAAACAATGCACCTGGCTCCTTATCACTTGGTGACTCTAGAACTGGTTCATACTAAATATTATGCTACTGTAAAAACATTTTAAAACACAATGAAAGTTTTAGTGTCAAGGCACTGGAAAACAATGTCCTATTTCACTGCACAATAGGAGACAGCAGAACAGGCTTCCTTACATTTTGAATCCCAATGGTGTCCTGGAAGGACCATTCCTAGGCTAAGCTGTTTCCATAGTCCAATCGTTCCCTGCATTCTCAGAGGAGATCACCTGCAAGGAGGGTTGGATTAGTGATAGCGGCATCTTGAGATAAATCCTTGTCTATGAAGAACAGGACTGAAAACCCCAACACTTTTCACAAAGGTCACTGAACAACCATCAGATAGCAACAAATAGAGCAGGTCAACAAATTTTCCATCCAAACTGTTTTTGGATGGAAAATTCAGCATTCAGCTAAACAAATGTGAATTGAAATAAGTGTGTGGAAATTCTGTGGAGATTTTTGACTTTTGGATTGAAAAAAATCTGAACACAAACCAAAAAGTTTTCAATTTCAGTCAGGGACTCCCATGATGCATTATAATGGCTCAGTGAGAGGGGAGACTGTGATGTACCATGGGAGACGCAGTCTGGCCAGGGATCTTGGACCACAGAGGTGAAAGAAGGCATGAGACACTGCAGCAGCATTTCCAAACTGAAAATTTGCTGTTTTAAGATGAAAGTTTTTTGCTGAATATTTTCAACTGTGGCTGAAAGTTTTTAATTGTTCATTTTTCTCTGAGAAATTGAACTGTTCTGTGGGTTGGGGTGGGAATCCAATCAGCTGAGGTAACAAGTCAACTGCTGGTCAGTTCAGATTAGAACCACTGCTCTAACATTGAATGTTTCTAGGACTGCCACTATCCTGAGCCCAGTTATGACCATGGCTTATTCCCAATACCCAGAGTCATTTGGATTAACCTGTTATATCTCTTTCAAATCTGATTTCACTGAATGGAGTGCTCTTAAATATATTTATAGCACAGATCATGCTACTCAGTTTGGACTGTATACTTGGAGTGCACTGCTCTAGCCCATATATTATATATAGTGATAGCCAATCAGTGTATGCTTATTTTATTAATATTAAATGTGTCCTCTATGAGTGGAGCACATAACAAAAGACTAAGGTCTATATCCTCAGCTGGTATAAATAAACTCCACTGAAGCCACCATCAGATACTTTGGCCCAGATTTTTTTGCTCCCAAGAGCTTTCTATCTGTGGGAAAAGAAAACTACTTGTAGCTCAGTCTTCTGAGAAGGCTTTATTATTTCCACGGGAATGGAACAGAAGATTGAGCAAAACTTTGCAACGTTGTTGATTTCAGGCAAAAAAGAAAAAAAAAATCACATCTAACTCCTATGGTTTAAAAGTCTGCCAGGGGAAAATTAACTTTGTAATTAGAAATGTGAATCAACTCTAATGAGCGGCAGTTGTATAAAACACTGGAAGAAAAGAGATGGCTAATTATAATTGATGGGGTGGAGCCACTTAGCAACCTGCTCTCTTTGGAAGTTCAGAATCAGAAACCTGAGTGGAACAGAGAACTTTGGTTTTGCTGGTAATTGATGCAATCAGATGTGGAAAAGTAGGTGAACTGTGAGTAAATGAACTCCTACTCTGACAGCAGGGGTTACATCTGGCTGTACAATTCATACCATGTCAGGATGATTGCACACATCTTTGCCTTGTTTTAAAGGAGAAAGATGAGTAAAAGCATCATCAAAGGATTTAAAATAAATGCTACAGCATGTTGATTTTACCAAGTTACCAGTGTTGCTTTTGGTGTTCCAGGGAAATGACATGACAGGTGAAGTTAGATTTATGCAGCTCATTCTGAATCATAGAATATGAGGGTTGGAAGGGACCTCAGGAGATCATCTAGTCCAACCCCTAAAGCAGGACCAACCTCCAGAGACATTTTTCCCCACTTCCCTAAATGGCTCCCTCAAGGATTGAGCTCACAACCCTGGGTTGGGAGGAGGGGCAATGCTCAAACCACTGAGCTATCCCTCCCCCCATCTTAACACTTGTGCAGGCTGCCTGCAGTTCAGAAAACAGCACTGCATCAATATACATCCAACTGACAAATGGAAAGTTTACTTCACATCCTTTGGTGCTAAAGATATCATTTATTCTCTAAATGGAAGCTTACATTGAGAAGAACAAAAGAGCAATCACTAGAGAAAAGTAACAGTTCAATGAACCACCATAAGCCAACCTGACTATGCAAAAATGTGAGGTCAAAATGAGGCTTGCGTCCTCACAGGATGGAGTTTTCAGTTGTGTGCATGTATAGGTAGAAATCAAAGTACCTGTACTGATCTAGTCTCAAGAACTGGTTTTCAATGAGAACTTGGCTATGTCTCAACTCCTCAGAGTTAAATTTGTGCAATAGCTCAGACCGCAAGGATAATAACTTCGCCTACCTCAAATCTTCTTTTTGCAAGCCTGACAAGTTTGCAGTATCCAGGCCCTACTCATGTTACTGACATTTTATCGCTCTTTTCACGTAAATAATAATAAATAAATAAATAATTGAAATAAATTTTTGGTTTTTCTCTGCAGAAAATTTTAATGAAAACATTTTTTTCATTGTCTTCAAAAATTTCCATGACTAAAAATAAAAATTATGAATAAGCCTAAAATGTACCATGAGTAATTAAACAAAAATTTCCATAGCATTTAAGGGAAATTTTTTATTATATATATTCCAGGATGACCTCTGAGAACTTAAGGTAGCTACTGACTAATTCACTCCTATTGTACAAGGAAGGCAGTATAAGGTTTGTCTTCACATGGAGTTACTTGGGAATAGCTATTCCTGAATACCTTGCCATGTGGATAATCTTAGTCGGTATTAAAAGAGTGCCTTGTTCCTCTTTAGGTTAACCCATTTTCCAAGTGTGCTTAAATTAATGCCTTTTGCCTCAAAGATTCAAGATGCTAATCCTCAGGATATAAATTGATAGGTAAAGTTGGACAAAACAGAAAACTGTGGTTTTAAGAAAACAATTTTTTAAAAACATTTTTGTTTATTTTTCACAAGTGTCTTCTTTCTGCAGAAAGTTTCAACTTTTTGTAAAAAAAAAATCAGAAAACTTTATTTTTTTTCCATTTTTTAGGTCAAAAACTTTTCCATTTTTGGTTTTTCTCTGCAGAAAATTTTAATGAAAACATTTTTTTCTTTGTCTTCAAAAATGTCCATGACTAACCCGCCCATTTTCTGAACCATTTTATTGATAGCAGTATGTAGTTCCTGGTTTGAGTTGTAATGTACTGTAATTTGCAACAGAAGTTGAAGAAACTTTTATCACACAGATGTGGGGGGGTAGTTCAGTAGTTTGAGCATTGGCCTACTAAACCCAGGGTTGTAACCTCAATCCTTAAGGGGGCTGTTTAGGAATCAGGGGTAAAAATCTGTCTGGGAATTGGTCCTGCTTTGAGCAGGAGGTTAGACTAAATGACCTCCTGAGGTCCCTTCCAACCCTGATATCATATGATATGTTCACTGTTTCTGGTTCAAAAGTGAAATAGATTCAGCTAAGTTTCATGAGAAATGGAGCTGGTAGAAAAGAATTGGTTAAAAAAAAATCACCCAAATAAATAAAATTGAACTCTACTCCTTTTTTAAATTTTAAACTTAATCAACATTTTGAAATATGAAAAAAAATGTCCCATATCTTCAGTTTGTCGAAAAACTTGGGATGGTGATGGAACACTACATGATAAGGGCTGAGTTACTACAGAACATTCTTTCCTGGCTGATGGGTCTTCCCAAAATGCTCAGAGGAAAATTCTTTCCCATTTTTGGCGTTGGGAAGAAATTTTCTCCAGTGTCAGATTGACAGAGACCTTGGGGGGTTGTCTTCCTCTGCAGCAGGAGGCATGGGTCACATACAGGTTTAAACTATAGTAAATGGTGGAAGTCTTTAATTCATGAGTTGAGGATTTCAGTGATTCAGCCAGAGGTTGTGTGTCTATTACAAGAGTAAGAGGATGAGGTTCTGTGGCCTGCAATTTGCAGGAGGTCAGATTAGATGATCATGCTGGTCCCTTCTGGCCTTAAAGTCTATGAGTCTATGAGACAATGCTAGAGAATCCAGCAACGTTTCTCTTAACTAGACAGATCCTATTGCAGTGTTGCTCCCTTAGGATCATTGGCAGAAGATTTATTTAGCACTAGTGTTTTCCCATTTACACACAGGGCTGCCCAGAGGATTCAAGGGGCCTGGGGCAAAGCAATTTTGGAGGCCCCTTCCATAAAAAAAAGTTGCAATACTATAGAATACTATATTCTTGTGGGGACCCCTGTGAAGCCTGGGGCCTGGGGCAAATTGCCCCACTTTCTCCCTCCTCTGGGCAGCCCTATTTATACACAATACACAGGACAAAATAGTAGGGACTAGATTCACAAAAGGACTCAGATGCCTAACTGCTACTTTAGGCACTTAAATCCCAGAATCAGGCCCTTCTGGGATTCAGAAAAACTCCACTAACCTGCCAGTTAACTGCGTAGGTGCCTAAACTTGCTCATCACCTAAATTTTTGCATTAAAAATTCCCTCGGTGCCTATGCTTCTGCCTCTGAGCATACACACTGCAGCCCCACTCCAGACATCCAGAAGCTGAGCTTCAGAGCAATGCATGAACCAGGAGGAAGATAGGTGCTCTGCCGATGAACTCACTTGCTGAGCCCAAGATTGTGAAAGTGTGTGGGGCCTGAGGTGGGCAGGGAGACTGATGAGAGAGAGAGAGAGAGAGTACACAAACATGAGGCTGACTCTTTAGCTTGGTGGTTAGATCACTTATCTGGAATGGAAGATCTAAGAGCCAGAGCCAGTCCCCCAACAGCAATGACTTTTTATATTATTTATCCACTGTAGAACTGCTTCAACATGAGAGGCTGATGGAAACTACCCATTCTCCTTTCTTTCTATGAGACTATCTCATAGAGCAGTGGTTAGGGCACTCATGTAAGAGATAGTATCTTCCTCTTCAAAACTCTCCTTCCCCTCAGGTACAGGGAGCTTTTGAACCAAGTGTCTCCCATCTCCCAGATGAGAACCCTAGTCGCTGGGCAAGAAGTTATGAGGGCCCTCCCCCTTTCCTGGCTTCTTCCAAAAATGACATAGGTACCTAATGCCAAGAGACAGTCTGAGAATCCCAACTACTGGAAGGTGCCTCCCTGCAGCCTGCATTTAGATGTCTATGTCCAGCAAAGGGCTTAGCACTCACTCCTCATCTTGTCATCTCCCATTGGCTAGCTTAGGCAAGGAGCCGCCTAGCACACTGACTTTTCTGAATCCCATTCTTAGGTGCGTCTCTCTCCCCATTCATTGTGTCTGGAGTCTAGGTGCTGAACTCAGGCTTTGCAAATCCCAGTGATTTTCTAGGTGCCTATTACGCATGGTGATGCTCAGCATCACCAGACCTTTGCTTCTTTGTGAATCTAGCTCTAGATAGTGCACCTAAGGGACCAATTCGACATTCACAGGGAAATGACTAGAGGATCAGGTCTGATTCATCTCATAAATCTCTGGCAATGTACTTCTCATTATTGACTCTCAGCATAAACTGGGCAATATTTATAATGGGTTCCCTTTGCCTCATAAACTGCTCAGAAGGTGTTCTCTCTGAGATGTAATGAAATTGTGCTAACAAAAGTCATTTCAATTTGTGTATAGCTATGAGACATAGCATATTCCATCAGAACTATTGAATCACTTCCTCCTCTCTTTTAGGTCCAGTGAGAAGCTGTCCTATAGCTAGAATAGTCAGCAACGTAAGAATCTGCCCCGAGTCCGGGGATCTCTAGGTGGCATGGAGCTCTACCATCTCTTTCTTTCAGACAACAAAAGAGATGATAGTGCGAGGGGGAAAGCAAAGAGTCTCGGGACTACTGGTAGCTGGTGAAAGTTGGAACAGCCTTTGGGTTGCTATAATTTGTTCCAGGCAAATAGATCAATGCATTGTGATCCCAGAATCATGAAGGTCAAAAGGTGGTTTAACGTTCCCCCCACAAATCCTCCCGCATCAACCATGTTGAGCACTCCTGAGGAGTTAGCCCACTGTTGAAGGTTCATTAAAGTCTTACTTGGTGATAAAAGGATTATAATATGCCATCCAAGGATCCAGACTAATTTATAAAAGTGTAGATAAGACAAATAGGAGGATGCTAAAGATTCCTGCAGGTTCCCCTCAAACTGCTAACGGTTTACAAGCCAGAAACAATGCAAGGTTGTAGATATTTCTCTGCAGAATTCTACAGGCTCTGCAAATCCCTCCTTACAAGAAAGACAGTGCAATATCTGAAAGAGCTTTGGGAACATTTGGAGATGGGCTCTTCTGTCTCTATGATACCAAATAACTCGCTGCCTGGGGAAATGGTTTGTGTGGGGACAAAGGAAGGTACCTTTAGATGGGTATAAGCTCATTTGACTTCAGAAAGAAGAACCATCTGTGAATAATCTTTTCTATCAAGCTAATGGTTCAATGCTGACAGGCAGAGGAGATTTCTCAGCGTAAGAGGGAGATGTTAAATTGTAGAACAGAAATCTCCCACCCAAACCTGTCTATGGCACCATTGCCAAGATTCAGCTATAATGAGAAATCTTTTTTATTTCAATTTCCAAATGCCAGAGCTGCCCTTTAGTAAAACATATTGTATGATCCTGCTTAGAGGGCAAGCTCTCTTTCATGCACAGTAAGCTGTGATTACACTTCAGTTGTAGTAAGAGAACAACAAACATTTCCTCTATGCCTGCAGGACACAGTCAGTTTTCAATACAGCTGTTTTTTAATTCTGGCATATTACATGCTCCCTAAATCTCACACTAAACTTTGCTCAGTAAATATGTTCAGGGCCTATTTATCATGATCCCAGCTTGATGTAATCTCTGATTTATGTGCATGTGCTCAGTCTTCACTCTCTCTTTCTTTCTGTGCGAGGTCTAATCTATCATAGTGCAGTTTGCATTGTGTTCACCAACAACTTAACACCATTAATATTACCTGTTTGGAAGGGGATGACTTTTTTTTTTCCAATCTGAAAAGGCAGCTGCTAGGCATTCCCTCTAAGCACCACCTTCATATATTTGGAGCAAATTGATCTCACCAATTGACTGCGGTAGTCAGTGAAGTTTTGATGTTTCACTCCCCTGCCTCTCCTATTATTTTTATCTCCCCCAGTTCACAGCCAAACAGAAAAGTTTTACTTGCCCCCACTGAAACAGTGTTGGCCAGTACAAGGAACAGAGAGCAAGGAATCCTGGATTCTGTTCTCAACTGTTACTCTCTAAAGCCAACAGCCTTGTTATTAATATTAATGGGAGTGCTTTGTACTTGCCTATATTTAGTGACTATTCCAACACTGAGCAAGGTGAAGTGAGTTGCCTGACGTCACGCAGATGATCATTAGTAGAGCTGGGAACAAACCAAGGTCTCTTGATGACCCACCAAGTGCTCTAGCTGCCACTAAGCCTGTGGCTTTTCCCTATTGATTTCAAACCTAAACTGTAATTAGCGTTATGTGTGTATGAAATAAGGTGAAGAGGACACAAGAAATGTCCTCCACTCATGCACCTGAAGTTGTTGTCCTGGCCTGTGGACTGCTTTAGGTGAGCTCTGACAACAGAACAGGCCTCCCCTAAAGCCGTGTGAAGGCCAGGGCAGTGGTCGTCCACCATTCTCCACTGGCTGGGTGAGTGCATGTGGTACTATTTCAAAGGCCACACTGGTCCATAATCACCCAACAGTCCTGGAGTCATAATGTCTAAAGAAAGGCTCAATGCCTGTTGGAGCTGAGGAGGCATACTTTAGCACTCCTTACGCATGTGGTATGTGGGAGCCACCATGCTTCAGTGGATAGAACACAGGATGGTGACTCTGAAAATTCAAGTTCCATTCCCAGGTCAGTTCTGGACTCACTATGTGACCTTGAGCAAGTCACTTGACTTCTTTGTGCCTCAGTCTCCCAATGTGTAAATCAGAGAGCTGATGCTCACTTGCTTTTGTGAAGCACTTTAAGACCTATGGTCAGTGGCTTATGTGATGTCCACCTTCTTGGCCAACATGATGGGGATTGAGCTAGGGACCTCCAGAGCTAAAAGAGTAAATTATGTAGCTTGAGCTGAAGAGCCAAGCCTTGGTAAAGGAAAGGCTGTTACAACTCATATCCTCTGCAAATCAGCACAGAGGAGCTCTATAGCACACACTCACTAGTGGGTTACACTTACATGACACTGTCATGTGCTATTTCCTTGACAGTCACCCTCACCATTCCCAAACATGAACTTCAGCTCTAAAGAATTCAGAAGTCTAAAGTATGCAATACCCATTGCACATTTTAATCAGCTTTCATAAGAGACAAAATTGCAATTGGGAACTGAGATAATGAGCAGAGCCTCCCGTGAATTTCCATCTTAGCCAAGCTACTGTACATTACTATAAAACTGGCTGTGCCCTTGCTCTGTCTGTTGATTGTTAGCACTTACATAGATAACTTGACAATTTAAAAGCTAAAAAAGAAAAGAGAAAAACTCAGTAAATTAAGCACCTAGGAAGGACAGACGGTCTGGAGTTTGAAGTTCTGTGAATATCTGGTACATAAAGATACCATGGCTGAAATACTAACCCCACTGAAGTCAATAGCAAAACTCCCATAGACTTCAGTAGGGCCAGGATTTCACTTCATATATCCCAGTTTTAATGAGACAGTCCCAAATTTTCACGTGATGTCCCAACTGTCTCAGTTACTTCTTTCAGAAGGCCTAACATGCTCCAGTTTTCCATTTCATCAATCAAACTGCCCAAGGAGGGGGGAGAGATAGCTCAGTGGTTTGAGCATTGGCCTGCTAAACCCAGGGTTGTGAGGCCAGTCCTTGAAGGGACAATTTGGGGCAAAAAATCTGTCTGGGGATTGGTCCTGCTTTGAGCAGCAAGTTGGACTAGATAACCTCCTGAGGTCTCTTCCAACCCTGATATTCTATGATAAGGTTTTTGTTTTTTATCACCACAGCTATGTGTTCCAGATGTATTACAGTCCCAATATATTTCATGTTCCTGCCACTGTCATTGTGTAGAGAGCATATGTTTTGACTTAGCCTTTGTGTCTGGCCATACCTTGTCATAACTTGTCAGTAGACAATACTGACATATAAATCTGATGAGTTGAGTGTTCATTCTAGTCTGAGCAAGACTTCTGCTCTAATCCCATCAATGGCAGAGTAATGTAGGAACGGCAGGCTGGATCAGACTCAAGGTCCATCTTGTCTACTATCCTGTCTCTGTCAGAGGCCAGCACCAGATGGTTCAGTGGAAAGTGCAGGAACCCCACTGAAGGCAGATGTGGGACAATCTTCACTCTATATTGGTCTCATCCTAGTCTTGAATAGTTAGAGATCACCTAAAATCCTCCTGAAGCATAAGTTTTTGTTATCAATATTTATCGGAACTCCGGATGTATCTCTTTATGTATCTAATTTGATAACATGACCCTATTTGAGTCTAGCTAAATTCTTGGCCTCAACGAATTCCTGTGGAAATGAGTTCCACAGTCTAATTACTTTTTTTCACACAATGTGCATTTCCTTCTATTGGTTTTGAATTTCCATTTTTTAAATTTAATTCAATATTCCCTTGTTCAGGAAGAACATAGGTTACTGATTTACCTTCTCTAGACAGTTCATTATTTTATATACTCATAGCTTATCTCTTATTATTTATCTCCTTCCTAAAGTAAAAATACTGGAATTATTTACTCTCTCTTCATCTGAGAGCTTTTACATGTCCTTGATCATTCTCACCTTCCCTCTCTAAACCCGCTCTAGCTCTGCAATATCCATTTTGAGAGGGGGTGACCAGCACTGCACAGTATTCCAGATTAGTCCGCACCATTGATTTATATAATGGCATTATAATAGTCTCTGTGTTCTCCACCATCTTGTTCCCTTATGTATTCTAACATTGTTTTTCTGACTTCAGATGTACATTAAGTTCAGGTCTTCATTGAGCTGTCTACACTGATGCCCAATCCATTTCTTGGGTTAATAAGGGTAACTTAGAACCTTGTAAGGTATATGAGTAGTTTTACGTTTTTCTCTACAATGTGCTCTGCTTTGCATTTATCAAATTGACCTTCATTTGCTATTTTGTTGACTATTCACATAACTCAGTTGGGGCCCTCTGAAGTTCTCAGTCCTCTCTGGTCCTGGCTAACCTAAATAACGTTGTGTCATCTGTAACTGTTGCTAACTCACTGTTCACCTGCCTTTCCAGATCATTAATAACAACACAGGGCCTAGTCGAGAAACTTGAGGTCCCCATTGTTAACCATGGCAATTGACCACCTAATCTTACTCTGCTTTCTGTTTCCTAGGCAGTTTTTGATTAATGACTATATTTTGCCTCTTGCCTGGAACCTTGCTAAAGGCCTTTTGCCAATTTACATAAATTATGCCAATCAATCAGTTCTCTTTTATTCATTACTTTATTGATATGTTCAAAGAAGTCTAAAAGAGAGTGAAGCATGATTTTCCTTTTTAGCCGCCATGTTGGTTAGAGGGGCTAGAAAGGGAGAGTTCTTGGGATTCCTCTATCTCTCATTTTTCTTCTTACCAGAATCACAGAGAGAGGGAAGGAGAAACAGGAGGGCACAAGGAGAGATCTCAGCTGTTCTTTGAGCTGCTCCAAAGGCAATGTCTATCCCAGTGGAGTGGCTCAAAGCAAGAAGGCAGAACATGGATCACTTGAGTATTTTGTGACCCTAGAAAAGTGTTTGCCACCCAAGTGTCCTTGTTCCTTTAGTTTGAAAATACAGTGCAAGCTGCCCCACACTCTCTCTGCCTTCATGCTTTAGCCCTATCCTACAAGGATTGCCAGTATGGAAAGTCATTCTCCATGTTAGAATACATAAGAGAACATTTGGTGACTGGCTTCTCTGCTGTGTCTGCTGGCTAGTGCCAACCATGAGTGTGGATACAGGATGGAGAGCTGTCTGGCACCACCAGCTCATTTCAGGTAAGTCTCAGAACAGTCTGCAGATGACAATAGCAACTCCGGTCCGCTCTTAATTTGGGCACTCAATCTGGATGAGCCCCTTGTAACACTGGGGTCTGCCTGTGTGGAAAATATTACAAGATCAGGGCCTTGGGCTATAACTGTCTATTAACAACACTGCTCAAGTCTTGTTGGAATGAAGGGGATCCATTTATGTGGGAGGCACGTTTACAAAAGACTTGCTTGGAGCTTCAGGGCAAATTGGAAGTTTTGGGAAACAAGAGAAAGTAGTAAGAAAAGATCTGACCCCCATCTTAAAGATTAAATAGATAGATGTTTTTAATCTAATAAATTTACATTTCTCCCATTTCATCTCCTTTAAAGTCTGTCATGCTCCAGAATATATTGGGCTAATTGTATGAGAGGAGCTGGATTTAATTTCTCCAAATAGCACAATTTGGTCAGAGTTCTGGAACATAATTATTGAGGCCTGCACTTCAAAAAGGATTGTTTCCATTCGGCCTCCAAAAGTTCACAAGTTTATCAGAGGCTTGTCCAAAATCTGTTGGAGCTGGAATAGAGTCTCATTGTTTGGTTAGTACCTTGGAACGATTTTGAGTATATGTGTGTGTATACAGCCAGGCTGATATGAGAGCAGACTGGGATCCCTTTTATCCATCATTCATAAAGTCAGTTATGAAGAACTTTCTCAATGAATCATTTTTAAAAGAGTCCAGAAGATGAGTTGACAGAATTCACTCTTCAGGGACTTTAATATTTTTCCAAGCATCTCTTTCTTTCCAGAAAATTACTTAGCAGTCTGGAGTCTAGTTAAAAGTATTATTATTTGTATTTTAGTAGCATGGGGAAGCCTGAACTGAGACTGACGCCTTGTTGTGCTAGCTGCTGTTCACACACATAGACAGAGTTATCTACAGCAGAAATACATGACACAGACATGGGAGAAAGCACTGGTTGTTATTACAACTCTGAAAAAACAGAATTTCCAACATGTGGAAAATTCCAATATTTCAACATTCAGGATGAAAAGTTGATATATAATTTTTTTTACAGAATTAAAAGATTTGATTTAACAATACTGAAGCGTTTTGCTGCAACATGTTTGACCATAAGAACATAATTATTATTCTGGGTCTGACCAAAGATCCAGCTAGCCCAGTATTGTGACTTCCAAAAATGGCCAGAGCTAGATGCTTTAGAAAAAATGAACAGAACAGGGAAATTATCAAGTGATCCATCCCCTGTTGTCCAGTCCCAGTTTCTGGCAGTCAGAGGCTCAGGGATACCAGAGCATTGGGTTGCATCTCAGACCATTCTGGCTAATAGCCATTGATGGACCTATTCTCCATGAACTTATCTAAATCTTTTTTAAACTCATTTATACTTTTGGCCTTCATAACATCCTCTGGCAATGAGTTCCGCAGGTTGACTGCATGTTGTATGAAGAAGTATTTCCTTATGTTTGTTTTAAACCTACTCCCTAATAATTTCATTAGTTGACCCATGGTTTGTGAAGGGGTAAATAACACTCCTTTCTTCACTTTCTTCACATGATTCATAATTTTATAGACCTTGCTCATATCCGCCCTCAGTCATCTCTTTTCTAAACTAAACAGTTCCAGTCTTTTAAATCTCTCCTCATATGGAAACTGTTCCTAATAATTTTTGTAGCCCTTCTCTGTACTTTTTCCAGTTCTAATATATCTTTTTTTAAACCAGGACTGCACACAATATTCAATGTATGGACAATCCATGGATTTATATAGTGGCATTATGACATTTTCTTTCTTATGATCTATTCCTTTCCTAATGGTTCCTAACATTCTGTTAGATTTTTTGACTGCCACTGAACATTGAGCAAATGTTTTCAGAGAACTATCCACGGTGACTCCAAGGTCTCTTTCTTGTGTGGTAACAACCAATTTAGACCCCATTATTGTGTAGGTACAATTGGGATTATGTTTTCAAATGTTCGTTACTTTGTATTTATTAACACTGAATTTAATCTGCCTGTGCCACCCTGTTGCACTGTTTTGTGAGATCCCTTTGTAATTTTTCGCAGTCTGCTTTGAAGTTATCTATATTGAGCAATTTTGCATCATCTTCAAATTTTACCACCTCACTGTTTACCCCTTTTTTGAGATCATTTATGAATATGTTGAATAGGACTGGTCCCAGTATAGATCCCTTGGGAACACCACTATTTAACTCTCTTCATTGTGAACACCAATCCTTTATTTCTACCCTTTGTTTCCTATCTTTAAACATAACAGTTATTGATCCATGAGAGTACCTTCCTTCTTCGTCCAAAGATTACTTTCCTTAAGAGACTTTGGTGAGGGACCTTGTCAAAGGCTTACTGAAAATTCAAGTACACTCTATCCACTGGATCACCCTTGTGCACGTTTCACCCCCTCAAAGAATTCTCATAGATTGGCAAGACATGATTTGCCTTTCCAAAGGCTGTGCTGACTCTTCCCCAACAAATCATGTTCATCTATGTGTCTGATAACTCTGTTCTTTATTGTAGTTTCAGCCAATTTGCCCGGTACTCAAGTTAGGCTTACCAGCCTGTAATTGCCAGGATTACCTCTGGAACCTTTTATAAAAATTGGCATCACATTAGTTATCATCCAGTCATCTGGTACAGAAACTGATCTAAATGATGGGTTACATACCACACTTAACTATTCTTCAATTTCATATTTGAATTCCTTCAGAACTTTTGAGTGAATACCAACTGCTTCTGGTGACTTATGGTGTATAATTAATCAATTTGTTCCAAAACCGCCTCTATCGACACCTCAGTCTGAGACAGTTCCTCATATTTGTCACATAAAAATAGCTCAGATGTTGGAATCTCCCTCACATCCTCTGCTGTGAGGACCAATGCTTAGAATTCAAGACCGATGCAATAAATTCATGCTTTGTTTCAGTGTGTTGAACTGAATCGAATTGTTCATTTTTATTAAATTCAGCATTATTACATTTTTATATGCTGCAGTTGTGCTGAAATGGGGGTATCTTGGGCCCAGCAAAGGATAAGACGATAATGAAACCCTTGTTCACTATTGCAATGTTAAACAGTTAAGTGTTTTTCAGGGATTTTGTCCTGATACTGCTGGCTTGCTCCCACTGTAACAATCAGTGATATTCTTTTTTTTTTTTTTTACCTTTTATTAAAAAAAAAGGAAGTAAAAAAAGTTACAGTATGTGAAGTATAAGATATTAAATAAGATTTTCATCTTAATGACATCCCTTATTTGTTTTCTTTTTCTGTAGAAAGTGTTTAGAAGGAAAGTCTCCATACTTAACAGTCTTTTAGATGGTATTAAAGATGGTATAACAATTCTTTTTGGGGAAAAGAAAAAAAAGTTAGTTGAGCTGGTCTGAAACTTCTGTTGTTGGAGTCTAGTACAAAAAAAGGCAAACACAAAAAAAGGGAGACAGAAAAGAATGGCAAAGAGAGAAAATGTAGCTTCTGTCCCTGGTGCTGATTCTCACTTGCAGCCTTACTGCTGGAGAAACACAAGACAAAGCACAGTTTTATCAGCCACTTCAAGACCTGGCAAACTTGTATCAGCATCGGGCTGATAAGGACATTGCTTTTTATTGCCTCACTGGTCATGGGCTCACGGCATTTTTGTGAAAGATCTAGTCTTGACCAGCTAAGCCAGACTCATTAAACAGAAGACAAAAAGAGAGAGATAGGAAAGACAAGAAGTAAGGGGTCAAAGGAAAATGGCACATGAGGAAGTGGGTAACAGTAGAAACCCCAGTCTCACATACCAGGTGTTGTTCAGGATTTATCTGAAGTCAGTGAAGGCATTACCAGTTACCTCTCTCTGGCCCAGTCTGGTCAGGACAACTCTCATATTCAGGATGAAGAAAGCCCATTGGTATCATAGTGCATCTCAGAGACCCAGGAGACAATGGGGAGGCAATCATGATGGTGAAGCTTGCTCCTTTCAGTCCATCCATTTTCCCCACCACACTCCCATTCAGTGCTCCCCAGATAAACAAGGTCCAGCGATCATTGCCTATCATGCTGCTCCACCGGACTGTCTATATCCATCTGCCTTTTGCCTCAGATTTACATTAAAACCTCCGTGGGGAAAGTTTTTTTGTTTGTTTGTTTGTTTTGTTCTGTGTTTGTACAACACCATGTGCAAGTGAAACAGTCTCTAGAGGAAAGAAAGGGAACATAATTTGACTAAAGCATGAGAATTCCAAGCATTAAGCTGCTCGAGGCCTCTTTTCATCTGGGCATATAGAAAAATAATTTAATAAATGAATAACTGTGAAAAAGGCAACAGAATCTCAGTGCAGCACTGGGAATGTATATAACTAACATTTGAACTGCCAAATGAATGAAATGCTAGATACAGAATTTATGTACTGTAAAGAGAGATCTTTCAGGGGCTTGGTTGGGGGGTATGGTTGTCTGGTATCCTTTAGAGAAAGCGTGTCCTGATTGTTTGCCCACTAATAAAGGTCCGTAGACAATTTTACAAATGTATATGCTCTCTTTTAAGTATATCTAGTTATGTCCAGACCAACAGGAGACACATTCAGATGCATAAACCTATTACACTGCTTATTTAACCCTAACTGAAAATTAGAGTATTGTGATATGGTTTAATCCAAATAGGATTTACTGATACTGCATCAGGCCATCTAGTTTAATATTCCAGTTCTGCAGTATTGAACCCACTGCTTCAGAAGAAGTCATCATACCACATTAATTCATCTAACTAAACCAATTTGTGCAATGAAAGTAATAAATCCTTCCTAACCTCTTCATTAGATGTCCGCACTTTTGTTTTAAACATTCATAAATACAAACACAAAAGTTTGACCTTTTGGCCTTGCATCAGAGTGATTTTCACAGTATACAGAGTGTGGAAAAAAGTTCACTTTTATTGATTCAAACGTGCAAGCTATTAATTTGAGCAAATGACCCACTGCCCTCCTGTTATGGGAGAATGTAAAGAAGTATGAACCAGTCAGTTTTTACGATGGGCCTGATCTTATAGACTTTCATGGATTTCAGCAGGTAATAGATCAGACTTTATATCCATCATAAGGGCCCAATCCAACTCCTATTCACATAAATGGAAAAGCTCCCACTGATTTCAATGGAAGGTGGACTGGGTTCAAGGAAAGCAGTGTGGTCCTATAGCTGGACTGGGATTCATGAGACATGCACACTGTTCTTGGCCCTGCCCTTATGTGTGACGGTGGACAAGCTACTTTGCCTCTCTTTGCCTCAGTTTCCCAAGTGTAAAGTGATGAAAATGAAATGCATCCTTCTCGATAGAATACCTTGATACCCTAGATTGAAAGGTGCTACATAAGCACTGTGGATTATGATAAACAATCTTTTAAAACTCTGTCTTGTCTTTCCAAACTAAAGAATTCTAGTTTCTGCAACTCTCTAATCCTTTTTTTTTCCTGCTGTTAGATAATGGGTCAAATTCAGCTCAAGGATGGATTTCAAAGGGATTGCACTTGCTTACACCAAGGCTAAATATGGTCTGCTCTCTTCTATGTGACTGCCAAGCAAGGATGACAAATGCAGTAAATAGCAGTATCTAATCCTTCCTGCTTCTCTCACATGAGGCTGAAAATTGGAGGGTTTGGTTATACAATGCCTGTTTCTCGAAATCCTGCAGTAATGGATAAAGGCAGTGAATCAGAACAGAGAGTGTCCTGCACCATGGCAAGTTTACTTTGGATGAAATATAAGACAATTTGTAGATGTGAAAATGAGCGTAAAATAGTTAAAAGAGAATATACAGAAAAAAAGATCAATAAAACACAAAATTGCAGCTTTAAACATGGTTATACTGAAAGTAGAGAAGTGACAAATTTTGGCACCAAAAGGGCACTTAAAATCTGAGTTTTTCACATTTCATTCCAAATTTGAAAAAAGGCCCATTTCCTAAAAGGATGATGAAGCCCATCCATATAGGGCGTGTTCATGTATGTTGTAAAATACAAGTTTGCTCATATGCTGTGATGGGGTGTTTTTTTAAATTAGTAAAAGATGACTATTTTCATTCTTAGTGCCTTTTACTTATAATTTTTATTCTCTTGCTAATGTTTTATGTTCTTATTGTTATTTATCTGCCCCTCGTCCAATATCCCTGTATCATTTACATATAAACCCTGCGGACTAGATTGTGGAGCCCTTACTCACACGCTGGTGCATATTTACCCACTGAGTAGACATTTTGAAGTCATTGGAATAAGCATTCACCAACTTGAGTAAAGGTTTATATTGCTAAAATGCCTCCGTGAGTAAGTGTTCACCAGTGTGAGTAATGGATGATGCCAACAGGACTACTCAATGAGACAGTGATCACTGCAGTGAGTAAGGCTTGATATCAATGGGACAGTAAGTGCCCACCAACTTGAGTAAATGTTGACATGAATAGAATTTACTCGGAGAGTATATGTACAGCCTTTATTCACCTTGGCAAGCAATCAGACTCTCAGAGAAGGGGATCTAGCTGACAAGTTTCTTGGCTCCCAAGATAATAATAGTTTGTAAAGATTGATCAGTGACAAGTACAAATAAATGGCCGATCCTTCTTCCTTCAGCTAGGTTTTGTTTTTCTGTCTTTTTATAATGATGTCCATCTGTGGTGAATTATTTTGGTATGGACGCAGAAAGGTTATTCAGCTGCAAATTAGCATTATTGACTCTGTCATTATACAAGGCGCTGCTGTTTAACCATTATGTTCTGTTTACAGTTTATAAAGACTCCGAGCAGGGGGTGAAACTTGATTATACCGCAGGACTCGATATGTAAAATGAAATTGTCATTTTTAATCACAGGAGAAAAAAAAAATATCTGCCATTTGAAAGGTTTTTGTTTGGCTCCTGCCCTGCCTTTTCCTTGCCAAAGTCTTCCAGCCTGACAAAAACCTCCGCAATGCCTCCTTGTCCTGTGTCTCCAGTGACCCAAGCCAGACCTCTGCCAGCAGCAGCTGTGGATTCAATGACACACTTTGTGAAAGCTGAGGGGTCGGTTTATTGTTTCCAACTCTCCTTTTTCCAGGTCACAGCTTCTTTCAAGAAAATAAACCCTCCGTTGGGATGTGGCAGTTGAAATTTGTGACAAGTTCAGTGCCACTGAGAGTCAAAGACCACGGGCTTTTAGCAGCAGTTTTGCCAGCACAGGACTATGAAATACACCGCTGTTCTCATTAAGTGCTCAGATAGCAGGAATTCTCATTTATTTTCATTTAGCTAGGAACATCAGGCACCCTCATTATCAAATTACTGTGCTTGTTTTTATCACAGCATCTCTCTCCTTTTTCTGAAGTGCTACAGTACAATGGAATCAATACAGGCTTTAACATGCATTGCTTCGCAGTCATCCATCTCTGTGCTCTGTTATATAATTTTTCATTATGCCTGGATCTGCAAGAGTTATTCAGACCCTGTGGAAGGCGAGACTAACTTTTAACAAATACTTTGAAACACATTTTAACATTCATCCAGGGCCGGCTCTAGCCATTTCGCCGCCCCAAGCACAGCGGCATGCAGCAGGGGGCACTCTGCTGCTTGCCAGTCCAGCGGCTCCAGTGGACCTCCCACAGACGTGGCTGTGGAGGATCCGCTGGTCCTGCCGCTCTGGTGGACCTCCTGCAGGCGTGCCTGCGGATGCTCCACCGGAGCCACGGGACCAGCAGACCCTCCGCAGGCACGCCTGAGGGAGATTCACCGGATCTGCCTGCCGCCCTCCGGGCAACCGGCAGAGCGCCCCCCACAGCATGCCGCCCCAAGCATGCGTTTGGCATGCTGGGGCCTGGAGCCAGCCCTGCATTCATGAATCACAGGACTGGAAGTGACCTCAAGAGGTCATCCAGTCCCTTGCACTCAAGGTAGGACCAAGTATTATCTAGTCCAGGGGTCAGCAATCTTTTAGAAGTGGTGTGCTGAGTCTTCATTTATTCACTCTAATTTAAGGTTTCGTGTGCCAGTAATACATTTTAACATGTTTAGAGGGTCTCTTTCTATAAGTCTATAATATATAACTAAACTATTGTTGTATGTAAAGTATATAAAGCTTTAAAGTGTTAAGAAGCTTCATTTAAAATTAAATTAAAATGGAGAGCCTCCCGGACCGGTGGCCAGGACCCAGGCATGTGAGTGCCACTGAAAATCAGCTCACATGCTGCCTTCGGCACACGTGCCATAGGTTGCCTACCCCGATCCAAACCATCCTGACAGATGTTTGTCTAACCTGCTCTTAATGATGAAGATTCCACAACCTCTCTAGGCAATTTATTCCAGTGCTTAATCACCCTGACACTTAGGAATTTTTTCCTAATGTTCAGCCTAAGCATCTTTTGCTGCAATTTACACTCATTGCTTCTTGTCCTATTCTCAGAGGTTAAGGAGAACATTTTCTCTCTCTCCTCCTTGTAAAAACTTTTTATGTATTTGAAAACTGTTATGTCCCCTCTCAGTCTTCTCTTCTCCACACTAAACGCACCTATGTTAGAGGGCTTTCCCTTCACCCTCTCTCCTGGTTCTTGTCATGCAGAAAGAGAGCAGAAGACCAAAGTGCAGGCGTTTCAATGTTTATTGGGGTTAGATCCAAGCAAGCATATCCATAGCTCTACATGCCGGCAGAGTCTGTTTCCCAGTGTTTTATTCCCAGCTCTGACACCACAGAGCCTTGCCTGTGTCCCTGTTCCCCTATTCCTTATTCTCATTGAATATCCCATTCCCTGTTCCCACCTCCTCCTTCTTAGCAGGCCCAAATATACCTGCAATGCATGCCCCCAGTCCCACCCCTTACAACTTATGGTTGTGTTCCATTCTGGAGGGTTGTGAGTTGGAGTCTTCGTCCCACCTCTTTTGTATCCCATGGGAGGGGTAAGGAGTGAGATTGTGCTGAGGTCAGAGACAGGCATTTCTTTTGTCTTATAGTATATTTCATACCTTCTCCCACCAAGCCTCCTTTGCCCCTCCCTACTGGTTGCTTGATTTTGCCTAGAGATAGGGGTTGAGGCAATCTTAAAGTGTGCTCTCGAGTAACACTTTAACTTCTCTTATCTGTTCCCATTGTACTAACTAATACATCTGTCTAGGCAGAAGCAACATACACAGTCTCTTTGTCCTTTGTTTACACATATTAGTATAAGATATATCAAAACATCAAACCCAAAATTCTACATCAGGCTGGCATACTAAGAACCCAATTTTTTCAATCTTCTCTGACAGGTCATGTTTTCTAGGCCTTTAATCATTTTTTGTTGCTCTTCCCTGGACTTTCTCCAATTTGTCCATATCTTCCCTGAAATGTGGCACCCGGAACAGGACACAGTACTCCAGTTGAGGTCTAATCAGCACAGACTAGAGCAGAAGAATTACTTCTTGTGTTTTGCTTACAACACTCCTGCTAATATCTCCTAGAATGATGTTTGCTTTTATTGCAGCAATTAAACACTGTTGACTCATATTTATCTTGTGATCCACTATGACCCTTAGATCCCTTTTCACAGTACTCCTTCCTAGGCAGTCATTTCCCATTTTGGATGTGTGCAACTGATTGTTCCCTCTGCAGTGGAGTACTTTGCATTTGTCCCTATTGAATTTCATCCTATTTACTTCAGATCATTTCTCCAGTTTGTCCAGATCATTTTGAATTTTAATCCTATCCTCCAAAGTGCTTGCAACTTCTCCCATCTTGATGCCATCTGCCAAGTGTACTCTCTATGCCATTATCTAAATCATTGATAAAGATATTGAATGGAACCAGATCCAGAATTTATCCCTGCAAGATGCCACTTGTTATGCCTTTCCAGCATGACTGTGAACCATGGATAACGACTCTGTGGGAATAGTTTTTCAATAAATTATACACTCACCTTATAGTAGCTCCATCTAGGTTGCATTTCCCTAGTTTGATTATGAGAAGGCCACATGAGACAGTATCAGCCTTAAAAGAAAAAATCAGTATGTTACATCTATCACTTCTTCTCTATCCACAAGGCTTGCGACCCTGTCAAAGAAAGCTATTAAGTTGGTTGGACATGATTTGTTCTTGACAAATCCATGCTGATTGTTACTTATCTTATTATCTTCTAGGTGTTTGCAAATTGATTGCTTAATTATTTGCTCCAGTATCTGACTGGTCTGTAAATTACCCGGTTGTCCGTATTTCCCTTTTTATAGTTTGGCAAAATAAATGTTTATAGAATGGGCAGTAGGTGCTCAAATGTGCATCAATTAGCCATAAGTAAGAACATAGTGTACTGGTTTCAATAATGGGTTTAGGAGCAGAGTACCTCATGTAATAGTTTTGATTTAAAATGTTCTGTTGGCAACTGGGTCATCTTCTAGACCAACCCCTTTGCCACAGTTTGATCTCCATCATTACTGAGCCAGTCCAACACTTTCTTTTAGTGCCTCCTCCTGGGACTCCTTGATTGATTTTAGGCTTAATGCTTAATAAAGTTTGGGTTAGAGCATGAAGTGAACATGGGCAAAAGTTTCAAAATGTGGCCTCCGTTTCCATGAGATTTTTCATAAACAAACATTAAATATTATTGCATGTGCAAGGAATAGATTTGTCATTGCATGTAGAAGTTAAAATTCTCAAAAATGCATGTGCACAAATGTTTTCTGGGTTATGGCTCTTTTGATTATTTGTCCAAGTATATCTATAAATCGCTCTGTTAATAAACAGTGTTACAATTGTCAGCCAGAACCAGCAACATGATGAGTAAAGGGAGGAAATTTCTATTTACACTGATCCGTCATGATGAAATCTTATGGCCTTTTTGTAGAAGGTTTATCTGAAGCTCCCCAGCAGGCCTTGTTATAAATCCATCACTATTTATTATTGATGAAAGAACTTCAAAAGATGTAAAAGCTGAATTTGGACAAGTAATGCCAAAATTGTACACTGAGATCAAAAACTTTCTAAGTCTACAAAATTGGATTCTAAGGGTGGGATTCACAAAGGTATTTAGGTACCTACCTTTCATTAATATCAATGGGAATTAAGCCTTAAATCCTTTTATGAATCCCACTCTAAGTGACTTAGGAGCATGTGTTCCTTTGAATTTCAATGGGACTTGTAATGTAAGTAACAAAGGCACATTTAAAAGACCCATCCTAAATTTTCCAAGAAGTCTTTTCTCGTGGGATTTTCAGTACTTGTTACTTCCTGGCAGAAATAACACAAAATTCGCTGTGCCCAATATTTTGGCACTGCCATCTCTAGTCTGGCCCATGAAGGGCAGCAGGTTGTAAAAAAGGAAAATAATCATGTAACGGGGGAAAATTAACTCAATATTTTTGTACCTTTTGTTCTGTATGGACTTGATGAGTAAGGTCTGACCTGACTTTATCTGAGTTGGTTTGTTTTCCCCTCACTAAAGAATCAAGTTACCTGCTGGTGTAAATAGGTGAAGGTACTGGAACTGCCCTTGTTTACACCTCATGGGAATTTCACCCAAATGTTTTTTTTTTTTTTTAATACAGTCTTGAGTTGGGGTAGGGGGGCAATCGGTACTCATTTGCAATGGACCAAACTGAGACAGGCAACTAGAAATGGTCTTTTGCCACCTCCGTGTCTGGCCATCTAAGCAGTATGAGTGTTCCATTGCTTCTGACATGACTTCTGGGAGTACATTGTCTTAGACTTGTAAATCTCAAATTGGATTGGAAATACTGATTTGGCTGCTGGTGCTATCACATCATTCCTGGCAGAGCAGAATACCAGAGCACTTACTCTTTGGGACGACATCAGAGCGTTGCATTTTGGTGCATATCATGCTGGTATGCAGATACTTCAGAGGGATGCATGCATGGTTGTGCATAGCATGTGAGTGTTGAAGATGTGCCTTGGGGTGTAGACATATTTGAGGTGTGTCCATGAGCATCCACAGGTAGTAGTGGTGTTAGCTGCTCTATTTCAGGGTGTTGTTGTTCCTGCCATTGCAAGCCTCAGGTCCAGCTAGCTCAAGTTGGTAGCACCTAACAAGAGCCCCTGCTCAGAGTAATAAACAAAGACCAACTATGGACTCAGCTGAAGGGGGTGTGATGTTATTGACATGAACTGTGACCATATAGATCATTGTTGAAACCAAGGTCCTATAGTGGCACCATATCTTGTACAAAGGAGGTCAAGTAAGGTGTCTATGAAAAGGTTATAATTTGCTGGTTATGATTATGCTGTCTGAATGCATGTATCATTTTGTATTTAAAGTTATAAGCATTGGCGCTATGCTGTCTGTATTTTAAATTTGTGCTATGCTTCTGGGTGATACCCTAGACAGTTTGGCATCAGCACTGCCTAGCCTGCTTGATGGCCCACTAAGGACCATCATTTATACAATTGACTCACTGAGAGAAGGCAGATACAACTTGTTGGTTCCTGGACAATCCAGTCAGAACTAATATCTTCGGATCTCTCCAGGGAGTGTTTCTCTGGAGATGTTACAACCTGAGTGAATTTGCTTAAATCACTCCCTGCTATTCTCCTATTTACCCTTCCCATGAAAATACATCTAATCCCTCAATACCACATATACAATTGCAGCTTAAATACAATGGACTCCAGAGACATTAAATAATTTAGTATGGTTTGTCCAGGATATTACAAGGTACTGTCATATCTGCCACATTAAAGTACATTGGAATCAATGGAAGTTACCAGCCTAAACACCTTTGCAGATCTGGGCCTCAGTGGTCAGATCAACGGTGAACAATTTTTTAAAAGTATCACCTGCTCCCTATGCTTCCCTATCTCTTTCCAGCTTAGTTAGTTCCAGCTCTAGAGCCCTCCCCAGGCTGACACCATGAAGGGGAAGGAGGGTTTCCCAGGTGACTGTGCAAATAGACAGTGTATGCAATTTCCTGTGTTATGGGGTTTTTTTTAAATAAACAAACAAAAATAAAAATTCCATTGGGTGGAACCACGAGTCATCAGCAGTGTGGGACCGTTAGAACTGCCACATAGACCTCTGCCACTGGAGCTAGACCAGCAAGTGGTAATAGTAGGCTCTCTTCTATGTAAACCACACACTCTGCCCTCTTTGGGAAATGCCCATAACACACACTTGCACTCTGCCTTTACACTGTACTGAACAGAAGTTCCCCACACCCATGCTACACTCAATCGCTTACTCTACTCCACAGAAAGAACACCTCAGCTGCTAAATTTTACAACTCCTTTGAGAACCTCGTCGCTGTTA
This sequence comes from Chelonoidis abingdonii, assembly GCF_003597395.2. Lineage (NCBI taxonomy): Eukaryota > Metazoa > Chordata > Testudines > Testudinidae > Chelonoidis > Chelonoidis abingdonii. Next base: position 10,686,201 of record NC_133774.1, read on the forward strand.
CGTGCGTGATGCCGTAAAACACTATCTTTTCCCTTACCCTTCATTAAACCTGCTGTACACACTCATCTCTCATCTAACTACTGATAATCTACATGGCGACAAGACTCCCATGTCTTGCTACTGACACAAACTACACATACAGTGCTAAAATAAGGCCTACTGAATCTCTCAAGATACCCACAATCTCTTTCCTTTCATCACATACATGGAGTCAAGGAGAGGGACTCACCCTTTCCTCCCTTCATTTCACAATTACAGCTCTTCCAAATTCCTCCAGCTAATCGCTCCACCATTCTGTACAGCTATGCTTAACACAGTGAATTCATATGGACCACATAAAACTAATTCCAAGTGTCTATTGCCAACTCCTAGGGGGCAGAATTTAGGGTGCACGCGCATGTACCTTCATTCTGTATTTCCTGTTTTTCAGAAGTCTTAGTTTTGCTTAACTCAGCATTCTGGAAAGGCACTATACACCACAGGAAAATCTTAACTCTGCATTAACAACCTTTTTATGCCAATGAATAAATTATTTTTTTTGTATTGCAATAGTGCCTACAGGTGCCAATCAGGAATCAGAGCCCCATTGAGCTAGGCAATGTACAAACTTGGGCCAGGAATTTCAGAAATGATCAGTGATTTTGGGTGCCAAATTGATTTATTCCCAATCTATTTAGTATAGCAAAGAGAAGGTTAAGGAGTGTGTGACAGGTTGCCCCCCTTCAAGGTGCCACCTGATGTGCTGAGATACCACTGAGCCCACCTCTTCTGCCAGCATGAGCCCCTTTTAACCTGTCTTGCTGAGGCAGGCTCTTATACCACCTCTAGCCCACAGACAGGCAAGGCCACAACCCGCTGCAGAAAGGCCCAGACACTGAGATCAGCTCTGGGAAGACTCAGCTTAAGGGACTTGCCCCAGCACTCAGGTGCCCACCTCCCTTTGGGGGGAGGCAGAGGAGAACCACAATGATGTCACTCCCCTGCATTATATAGCTCTTTTGTATGGCAGCAACCCTTCGTCTTCCAGTGGAAAAATAGTGGCATTCCAAGGAGGTGGGCTGTCCAGAACCAGGTGATTCAGACCTGCAGGTCCGTGGCAGCCATTACGTGCAGGCTGTCTGGAACCTCCACAGGAAGACAGAGCCATTCACAGTCCATTGTCCTTGCTAATGGGTCATTAGCACTGTCTAGCTTTTCATTGTTGAACCCAGAGGCCTGGTTGTGGGTGATACACAAAGTAGCACATTTGCAATACAGATACATGGTCAATATTTCTAACTTCAGATACAGAAATGATACAGGCATACAAACTGGATAATCACATTCAGTAAAGCATAACTTTTTCAATGATATCTTACAGGAGCCATCTTGCATAAAGCATCTCTCTGTTATGCCATATTCATATCATAAGCATATTTTCATAAATATGATCAAAATTTATAATAAGTGCCTACATGGAGAACAGATATTTGATAATGGGCTCTTCAGTGTTGCAGACAAAAGCGTAACACAATTCAACGGCTGGAAGTCAAAACTAGGTAATTCAGACCCAAAATAAGGTGTAAATTGTTAGCAGTGAAAGTAATTAACTATTGAAACATTTTACCAAAGGTTGTGGTGGATTTGCCATCACCGGTCATTTTAAAATCAAGATTGGCTGCTTTTCAGAAAGATCTACTCTAGGGATTTTTTGGAGGAAGTTCTCTGGCCTGTGTTATCCAGGAGGTTTGACTAGATGATCACAATGGTCCCTTCTTGCCTTGGAATTTATGAATCTATTTTCTGATCTCCAGACCAGGTGTTCAGCACTTTTTGAAAACCAGGCCCCTTTTAGGAGTCTCAAATAGAACATCCAAAAATGGAGGTACCACTGATCACTTCTAGAAACCTTGATCATGACTCTTTCACATTACCTTCTGTTGCATTCCATCCCACTGCATGCATTAATCCAAAGTCTCACTAGATTGCTCTTTGAGGCAAGGATTTTGTCTTTGTCTGTAAGGCCCCTGATGAACTATCATTGCCAAACAATTAAAAAAAAAATAGTGTCTCTCGATAGCTAGACTAGAGAATGAGTCTCCAAATAGCTTACATAGTGTCAGTTTAGATTGTTTCCTTGTCTGAACTGACATCTAATAAACAATCAAAAAATATTGCAGCTTCTGAGTTGTTGCTGGCTTTGCTTTTGGTTTGCTGAAATTTGAGGCATTTTTATTCACATCCTTATCAGTCAGTCCTTGAATGCGAAGAGATTTCTAACTTCTCCCTTGAAATGTGGCATGATGGATAGAAGATGATTGCAGCTATTTAGAAGGAAAATATTGAGATGGAATACTCGTCTTCATCAACTACCTAAACCAGAGATGGATGAGTGAGCACTGAAATATGCCTGCGTGCCCATGTCCCCCATTAACCTCCCTCACAACAAATGCCATATTGCACATACTAGGGCTGCAAGTTTGTATTTCACTCTTGTAAGTACCACAGTACAGCTGAAGTTGGCCAGCATTAAAGCTGGGCAAAAAATTTGCAATGTTTAATTTAGCCAAATAATAGTGTCTGTCTCTCCTTGCAGACTATCCACAATCAAATCATTATTTCTTCAAAGATACTTCTTATTTAAATTTATTTAACACATTTCTCTAAATGTTTGATTGATTGTTTTGTTTTTTGCTTGCAAGCAGTTTATTTAAAGCATTTCATACTCAGAATTAGGACCCTGCTGCTCGGTTGCGATTGGTTAGGTCGCAGGGTACTGTGCATCCAGGGGCGGCTCCAGGCACCAGCACAGCAAGCGCCTGCCTGAAACCGCAAGCTGGGTGGGGAGGGCAATGTGACAGTCGTCATGTGGGTGGCAGTCAGGGAGCCTTTGGCAGCATTTCTGTGGGAGGTCCGCTGGTCCCGTGGTTTTGGCAGCAAATCGGCGGCAGGTATGCCGAAGGCACGGGACTGGCAGATCACCTGCAGAACCGCCGCTGAATCCATGGGACTGGTGGACCTCCCGCAGAAACGCCACTGAAGGCTCCCTGACTGCCGTGCTTGGGGTGGCAAAATACATAGAACTACTCCTGCGTTCGTCTTCACTGATTGGACGAGTGCACAATTGGATTTTGTTTGCGTGTATATATACACAGACCATCTATAGTAATGACAGACTCAAACCTATATTAAAAGAACATTGAGTTTGCAAAGTCAATCACTCAAAAGTTAGGCAATGCCAGAATTATGGTTGCCTGAATAAGCTTAATTCAGCTCCCTTGTGCGCACGCATATTGATACAGTTTTTAATTACATGATCACATACTCGTTTTTCCACTGGACCCCTGTCTCAGTCAGTGCACATGGTCAATGCTCACTTAATGCTTTTCATCTCAATCCCAGTCTCCTTGCCCAGCAAGTTCTAGTCTCACTCTCTGTCTCAGATTCTGTCTCTCCCCTGCTATTACATATCCCAGTCTCTTTGCCCACCCATTCCCATCCTCCCTCTCCCCCGGCTCCTCATCTGATCATCAGTCACCCCCCTGTCAACCATATTCCCTTTACACACTGGCTCCCAATTCCACTCTCTTTCCCCAGTCTTGGTGTTGTCCCCCAGCTCCTTGTTCCAGGTCACCCCACACACCCTGACTTCTCATGAGCTGTCTCCCCCTTCACCTCCTTCCCCCTGCCCACACTGGCTCTGCTTGCCCAGCTAGTCCCAAATTCCCTCTCCTCTCCCCTCAGCCTCCAGTCACAGTCTCTTCTCCCATTCCCAGGCTTCTTGTCTCAACCTACCCCTAACCCCTGCTGATCCTGAGGAGTGGGGAGACTGAGGTGTAAGTGAGAGCACAGGAGAGAGACAGGTTCCATTCTCTCCTTTCAGGTGCCGAGACCCAGACCCAGGAGGGCCTGCAGCAGTCCAGAGCTGCAATTGTCGGGCAAGTCTTGCTAAGCCCTGGGCTGGAGCATGCTCAGTGCACATGGAATCTTTGGGGAATTTAGTTGCTAGACTCTAAGAAGTCTCTATTGCGCAGGGGAAAACTGTAATTTTTGGAAGGTTTATAACTTGACCACATTTGAGCAGATTGTCATATTCATAGCAAAAGGCAAATTCCTGGCACAAAGCCCAACCCTCCATCAAATGTCAAGATTCTGCTCTAAAGTACAGGAGCACTGGAGCAGCTCAATAGAAGGGCTGTAAGAATTTTGACATAAGCAAAACAAATGTATTTTTCCCTGATCTTGGAAATGACTGAACCATTTGGGCTGAAGCTTTCAAAAAAATTAACCCCTCCTAACTCAGAAGCAGACACCTGGTGTGGAACATTTTAGCCTAAACAGTTACATTTTGGCAAAGTTACTAGCAACTGAAAGCAGGGTCTTATGGGAAGTGTTGGGAAACCTTAATAATAAACAGACAGAGCTACCAGCCCTGCCTATAATAAAGTATTATAAACAGTAATAAAATGCTACCCATTATGGATCCTATGGAACCCTGTCTCATTCCAAGGTTCACTTCACTCACAAGCATATAAATAGCTTTACAGTTCATGGGAATAGTCCTCTTTAAGTTAATTGGACTACTTGCATGCATACAATTTCTTTCATCTTTAAGTGTTTGCAGGATCAAACCCGCAAGGTGCCAGCGTTCTGTACATTTTAAAGATTTTAAGTTCACCTGATCGTTTGCCAGTCATGTATGCATAATGTACTCTCATAGACTCATAGGTCAGAAGGGACCAATATGATCATCTAGTCTGACCTCCTGCACAAGGCAGGCCACAGAACCCTACCCATCCACTTTTATAACAACCCCTAACCCATGACTGAGTTATTGAAATCCTCAAAATTGTGGTTTGAAGACCTCAAGCTGCAGAGAATCCACCAGCAAGCGACCCATGCCCCACGCTGCAGAGGAAGGCGAAAAACCTCCAGAGCCTCTGCCAATCCCTTTGTGTTTGCTTTCTGCATGCTTTACTGATATCAGCATTAGAAGAAAGCATCTTTGAAAGTCTCTGAATTTTAGAAACCAAAATTTAAATTCACATATTCATGCTGGAATTGAAAGTGCTGATGGAATATGATTAGTAGAGTGGGACCTACACTGCATTTATTGTATGGTAATGGTACCTGATAAAAATAGTTTAGCACATTGCTTCACTATTTCTTGCATTGATATCACTACACACATGCATAATATACACATAGATAGAAAGATAGATGTCACATTGCCAGCAAATGAATCTTAGAGTTTAATGATACAGAAAATATAGATATTCAAACTGTAACTCCTGGTTCACATAAGTGTGTTCATCCAGGCCTTCAGAATCAACGATTAAGCATTAAAAACTGCCATAAACAAGACAAGAACCCTCAATTAGATGCACTAAATTCTTAAATAAAATTTGAATGAAAAGTAAATCTCATTTAACACTGAAATAGGAGAACAATTATTGATAAACTAGAGAAGTCGTTAACAGAGAGCACAGAGCTGATTAGAGAGGGAAGATAGTTATGATAGAAATAGTGCCTTGCATATCTGTGTTGCATTTCCTCAGATGATCTCAAGGTATTTTACCAATAATAATGAATCCTCACATGGAGGTATGTTGTTACTGTTATATGATCCTAAATGTCCTCATATAGGGTTTATGGTGCCAGTGTAATAGGCACTGGACAAACTATTATTGGAAGACTGTTACATTATCTGACCGCACAGAAAGCTCAAATCAAGCATTACAGGCAGGAAGTCAAATTCACATCATGCAATTATTCTGTGTTCCCTACACATTTGAAAGTGCAGATCTCCGTCAGGAAAATCAATATCTGTGTGTTGGTACAAGCCTATTCCATCTTGATTTATGCATTTCACAGGTCCCTCCCCAGCTTATTAGCCACACCCACTCATTGAGAAGCACTGCCATAGAATCATAGGACTGGAAGGGACCTCGAGAGGTCATCTAGTCTAGTCCCCTACACTCAAGGCAGGACTAAATATTATCTAGACCAGGGATCAGCAACGTTTGGCATGTGGCCTGCCAGGTAAGCCCCCTGGTGGGCCGGGACGGTTTGTTTATTTGCTGTGTCCTCAGGTTCGGCTGATTGAGGCTCCCACTGGCTGCGGTTCACCACTCCAGGTCAATGGGGCTGCGGGAAGCGGCGTGGGATGAGGGATGTGCTGGCCGTGGCTTCCCGCAGCCCCCATTGGCCTGCAGCAGTGAACTGCAGCCAGTGGGAACTGTGATCAGCCAAACCTGCAGAGGCAACAGGTAAACAAACCAGCCCGGGGGCTTACCCTGGTGGGCCGCATGTCAAATGCTGCCTATCCCTGATCTGGACCATCCCTGACAGGTGTTTGTCGAATCGGCTCTTAAAAATTCCCAGTGATGGGGATTCCACAACCTCCCTAGGCAATTTATTCTTATAAGCCCCGGGGCTTATACCTACCATGATTCCCCAACCCGCTATTAAAAATGAAATTACTCAGAGTCCAGGCACAATGTCAGCCACACCTGGCAATTCCTGCCCAGGAGCAACTGTTTAATGAGGGCAGGATGGGTTTGTCAAGATCTGTTATGTGCAGTAACAGGTAGCATGTCACAGACATTGTTATCCTCGATTTACCAGTACTGTACTACCAAGCATTTGTAAATTATGAGTCAGGCCTCCAAAATCAGGAGATTTGTTTAAATATCATGATATTTATAATACATCTTGGGTTCTTATTTGCCTTCTGGATTTTGAGGTCTTTAGTGTTGCACTTCTGTCACATTTTTGAGCTTTTCTCCCCAACCATATGAGCTAGAAACTTAATTTCAGCTTCCATTTTTTTTAAGTATCAAATAATCACATGACTTTCAGAGGTGGGGCTTTAAGAAAAAACCATCAAATATCAAGACACTTGTGATAAAATTCTGAGAGTTGGCAGCACTGCCAGTGGGAAAACTGGGCCACAGAGAGGTTATGAAAAAGGCCAACATGTTCAGAGTTGGGTACCTAAAGCAAAGGACATAAATCTGAATGTGGATTTAGATTTAAGTACTCAACATGGGAAATTTTGACCTAAATACCTTGCCCTGTCCAACAGAATAAGCCTATAGCAGAATCAGTAAGGAAAGCGGATCTCATGACTCCCAGTCTGATGCTTTAAGTCACACATGTATTTGCCCTTGAGTAGAGCTAGGAAACGTAAATGAGACCAAATACAAAGCGGTTTCTGTTTGGTATCTTACATACATACCAATCTGTGCTAACAGGAGATTATAAAGTATTATATACTATAGTATATATGTTCATTTTTAGGACTGAATTTTGCCCCTGGACTAACATTCCTGCTCCTGGATGCTTGATTTTCATTTATTTCATTTTATCTGTGTATCTTATAAATATATAATTAATTACACACACACACAGATAAAATATGGTATACAATGTAAAACTTTGGTTGATAATTTATATCAGTTATTGATAGATATCAGATCAATACACGTACCGTGCTATTGTCAAATATGATTAAATTTTCATCCTGTCAATAGTGCATTAATTAGCAAGATGGCAAGCAATGGCTGTGTCCAATATTTCATCATTACTTCTCCAGATAAATAAATATAATCTATCAGCATTTAAACAGAGACACAAATGAATGCACTAGGTGACCTTACCATTAGTTAAAAATGCACTACAAAGCAGCAGTACATTTCCCACCATGCCTACCACAAAATGCCATCAAAATACATTGCAAACCTAATCAAAACTCCACCAGCTGAACAAGCTGAGAGGCTATGATGTGAGCATGAGGAGACGTAACTGCTGGTGTTGATGGGGCTTTCAAAGAGGCAAACTCCTTACATGTATCTCAAACCCCATGGTCTGCTTTAAGTGTTTGAAGGATTGGGGCTAGGAGCCCCTGGTGTATGCTGGGGCCATTCTAGATGTGCTCAAATGTAAAGAGCTCATATGGCTAAGTGCAGGTGCATTTCCATGCTGTGCATTATTGTCAACATCACACCTAGTGAACTGCCCTGAAGTCTTACTAGACGGGGCTGGTTCTTTACTAGCTTTCTAGTGCTCTCTTTAGCCTCTCACATGCTCCAAACACTTCTCAATCAATTGGCGAGTTTTCCAGGCAGAAATTCTTAATTGGTTGTGGGGCTATCCACGCAGGTTAGAGTCATTAACAGGAGCTTTCCTTGTAGAGAGAATGTCAGTATATGTGTTCTGAAATATGAAACAAAAGATACTAAAGAAATCAATATTTAGTATTTAATACAAACCTTTCTAATTAGCCACAAAGAAATCAATTGGGGGGAAAGGAAATTCTCCACTTGAAGGACTTTTCTCTACCATGAGAACCACCAGGGAGGTAGGGAGCAATATCCATTTTCAATATTCTTCTGGACATGACATTCTTCAGGCTGCCAGAGTTAGAACAGGTCAGCACTACAGCTCTGGAACTCTGGCTTTGCCATCGACTTTTTGGGTGACCTTAGGCAATTTGATCAACCTATGCAAGGCTGTTGTGAAGCTTGACATGTATTTGTACAGTATTTTAAGATCCTTGGAGGCAGGCAACTCTACAAGTCTGTAATGTTATTAAGAGCAAAAACCAGCATCTGCTCCTGAAGTGCCAGACAAATACACTTGGCTGATTAAATAAGGACACCCCAGGCAAAGGTATCTAAAATGAGAGCCACAGCAGGAGTAGGTGAATGGGAAAGGGTTTCAACAGTGTCTCCACTGCACACAAGACCCTGTGGTGACATTTGAGGTCAATCCCTCCTTCTGTCCACACACAAATCAGTTTGACTCAGATCAACAAGCACTCAGGACTTGAGTCCTAGGACCTTGCTAGGGTTGTCCTAGCTAAACCTGCCTCACCACTACAGGAAGATCTACCCCTTCAAGGGGGAGGGCAGGAATAAGATCTGCTTTCTCTAGCTCACTCTCCTCTCTGGGGGTATGAGTGAGGGGAACGGGAAAAATGATGCACGATCAAAATAATTTTGAATAAAATCCCCCTTAAAAGGTCTTAAAAACTTGAAAAATGAAGGACATACATTGGAAAGGTCAAATCCCCTGAGGAAAAGTCACAGTGGATAGTTTCCTGAAGATTAAATTTTATGTCAGGATAGATGTTTCACTCTGGTCACATCCAGGTTTCAGCATTTATAAACAGTCTTGACGAGTGAATAGGGCACTGGCTTGGGACACAGGAGACTTTGAATTAATCCCTGGCTCTGCCACTGGTTTGCTGGATGACCTTAGGCAAGACACTTCAAGTCCCCAGGCCTCAGTTTCCCTATCTGTAAAATGGGATAATGATACTGACCTCCATTTTAAAGAGCTTTAAGATCTATGGATAAAAAGTGCTAGATACAAGCTAGGTACTTTTACTGGTGGTGTTATGATACAAATGGAGGGAGGAAGAACTGGGAATGTGCTCCTACCCAACCCATACACTGCTCCTGGCCAAACACACACATTTGTTTGGCTGGCTATTAGCCTGCCTGGGACCATAAGAATGGCCCTACTGGGTCAGACCAAATTTGCATCTAGCCCACTATCCTGTCTTCTGACAGTGGCCATGAACAGAACAGGTAAACAAGTGATCCATCCCCTGTCGCTCATTCCCACTTCTGGCAAGGAGGGTAGGGCCATGAACTGAACCGAATGCATTTTTTTGAATGACAAAAAATAATCTACAAAAATTATGTTTTGAAAGGTGACTGCCTGTTTCTCGGAAGACTTATCTAAATAGGAGATAGAGGGGAGACCTAAGCCTGTTGTCAGGGAAGGAGGTGGTGTCTGAATGGAGGGGTCTGCCTGCCACAAGGATCTTCTCATCCCATGGAGTTGAAGGGAAGATCACCAGAGTTCCTTTTCTTCTCTCCTTTTCCATGTGACGTCTGTGAGCACTGATGCATTCCTAGCTCAGTGCTGGTGCTGTCAGCAGCAGCCCAGAAGTGGCACTTTGCCAAACTGCGAATCAGACCTCCAAACCTTCCAGCTCTGTTCTAAATTTAGAGCCCATGATATTTGTGCAGATTCTAAATTTAGCAAAACGTGTTCTTTCATCTCCAGCTAACTTGGCTGCTTCTACTGCAACTGCTCATGCTGTTTTCTCCAAGTAGCTTCGTCACAAACTTTTCAGCTCATGAGGCAGCAAGTTACACTTTTTCCAGCTTCCTATTTTATGTCTTCCCATTTATGTTATAGCTTTGCCTGCGGTACAAAGAGCTAACCATCATCTGCCTTGGGAGCCCATATGGGCTGGGAAGCAGGATCTGATTAAGCATATTTCTGGGCAGACATATAAGCCATTGGTGGCTCATAATATTTTTTATTACAAAGTTTTTATTCACACATTGAAATGGGAAGTGTATCCTACCAAGAAGATGAGGGAGGGATCCCTGGAAAAGGTTCCTGCAAGGTCCCGTGCTCAAAACTGCTACAAGGTTTGGTGCTCCATCCCTTACACTTATGGACATAGATGACATTTAAAACAATAAAATGCCATGTTTTCAGTGATAGCGGCCATGGGTTGTAAGTTAGGGTGACCAGATGTCCCAATTGTATAGGAACAGTTCCGATATTTGAGGCTATGTCTGATAGGTGCCTATTACCCTCCACCCTGTCCCAATTTTTCACACTTGCTGTCTGATCACCCTATTATAAGTGCACATGGGTAATGCTTTACAAATGCTAACTACTTAATAGCCACAGCCTTCTCTGTGAGGTGGTGTAAGGGCATGTCTACACAGTGTAGCAAGGCATACAGGAGAGGTGCAAATTGTAGTGCACTCTAAAAAGTGTTTTGCTCCAACTGCCCCCCTGAGCCTGCTGATGTGTGCTAAATGGTTCCTAGCATATGTTAACATAGTACTGTTTCAAACAGGACTACATCAAAGTAGTTTGAAGAGTGCATCAGCAGGGTTCATGTGGGGCAGTTAGAGTACAACAGTTTAGGGCATTTCTACACTACAGAACTATGTTGACCCAAGGCCTGGTCTACACTACAATTTTAGGTCAAATTTAGCAGCGTTACCTCAATTTAAACCTGGACCTGTCCACATGATGAAGCCCTTTTCTTTGACTTAAAGGGCTCTTTAAAATCGATTTCTTTACTCCACCTCTGACAAGGGGATTAGCACTGAAATCGGCCTTGTTGGATTGAATTTGGGGTAATGTGGATGCAATTCGATGGTATTGGCCTCCGGGAGCTATCCCAGGCCTGGTCTACACTACGCGTTTAAACTGATGTTAGCAGTGTTAAACCAATTTAACTGTGCACCTGTCCACACGAGGCCCTTTATATTGATATAAAGGGCTCTTTAAATCGGTTTCTGTACTCCTCCCCAATGAGATGAGTTGTGCTAAAATCGGTATTACCATATCGAATTAGGGTTAGTGTGGCCACAAATAGATGGTATTGGCCTCTGGGCGGTATCCCACAGTGC
>NC_133774.1:10698906-10819509 GCF_003597395.2 Chelonoidis abingdonii
CCCGGCCGATCTCAGCCGGGGCACCCATGATAGCAGCAGACAATACAGAAGAACAGATAACCGTCATCTTATTGCCAATTTACACTGGCAGCAGATGGTACAGAACAACTGATAACCATCTCTGCTATCATGCAAAAGCAAATGAATGCTGCTGTGTAGCACTGGAGTATCGCCTCTGTCCGCCGCATCCAGTACACATACAGTGACTGTAAAAAAAATAAAAAGCTGAACGGGCTCCATGGTTGCCATGCTATGGTGTCTGCCAGGGCAATCCAGGGAAAAAGGGCGCGAAATGATTGTCTGCCATTGCTTTCCTGGAGGAAGGAATGACTGACAACATTTACCCATAACCACCGCGACAATGATTTTTGGCCCAGCCGCCACTGGGCTCTCAACCCAGAATTCTAAGGGGCAGGTGAGACTGCGGGAACTATGGGATAGCTACGGAATAGCTACCCACAGTGCAACTCTCCGGAAATCGATGCTAACCTCGGACCATGGATGCACACCGCCAAATTAATGTGCTTAGTGTGGCCACGTGCAGTCGACTTTATACAATCTGTTTTATAAAACCGGTTTATGTAAAATCAGAATAATCCCGTAGTGTAGACGTACTCCCAGAGTGCTCCACTGTGACCGTTCTGGACAGCGCTCTCAACTCAGATGCACTGGCCAGGTAGACAGGAAAAGGCCTGAAAACTTTTGAATCTCATTTCCTGTTTGGCCAGCTTGGCAAGGTGCAGGTGAGTGCAGATCTCATCAGCAGAGGTGACCATGGTGGAGTCCCAGGATCACAAAAGAGCTCCAGCACGGGAGACACAGGATCGGCTTGCCATATGGGGAGATGAATCCGTGCTAGCTGAACTCTGTTCCAGTAAACGAAGTGCCAACACATTAGAAAGTCTCAAAGGACATGAAGGACAGAGGCCAAAACAGATACACAAAAGCAATGCTGCATGAAAATTAAAGTAGCTAAGGCAAGCCTATCAAAAAACTAGAGAGGCAAATAGCCATTCTGGATCAGAGCCCCAAACGTGCCGCTTCTATGCTGAGCTACATGCCATGCTAGGGGGTGTAGCCACCAGTACCCTAACCGTGTGCTTTGACTCTGTCAATGGAGAATCACGCAACATGGAAGCAGGTTTTGGGGACAAGGAAGTTGATGATGAAGAGATTGAAGATAGCTCACAGCAAGGAAGCGGAGAAACCAGTTTCCCCAACAGACAAGATATGTTTTTCACGTTGGACCTGGAGCCAACAACCCCTGAACCCAGTCAAGATGTTCTCCCAGACCCTGAAGGCAGAGAAGGGACCTCTGGTGAGCGTACCTTTGTAAATATTACACATGGTTTAAAAGCAAGTGTGTTTAATGATTAATTTGCCCTGGCATTCATGACCAGTACAGCTACTGGAAAAGCCTCTTAACATGTATGGGGATGGAGCGGAAATTCTCCAGGAACATCTCCATAAAACTCTCCCAGATGTACTTCTAACGCCTTTGCAAAAGGTTGCTGGGGAGGACGGCCTTATTCCATCCGCCACGGTAGGACACTTTACCACACAGTCTGGAATCGTTGCATAACAAAGCATGGCAGCGTATGGTGTTTGCTGTCATTCAAACACCCATTCTTTATCTTGCTGTGTTATCCTCAGGAGAGTGATATTCATGGTCACCTGGTTGAAATAGGGTGATTTTACAGAGGTGTCCATTCCTGCTCAGCTGTGGCTGAACAGAAATGTTCCCCATGGTTAGCCATGCGGTTGAGGGGAGAAGTGAAGCATGAGTGATCTCACACCAAACTGGCATGCCCTCAATATAAGAGGCAAAATTCAACCTTGCAACGAAAGCACATGTGCTGTGTAATGTGAACAGCAAGGTTTAACATGAAAGCGTACCCACTGTTCTCTAAAATGTGGCCTTTTAACTACCACTATCCCTTCTCCTCCATAAGCTGCAAGTGTTTCTCCTTCGCAGAGGCTAGCAAAGATTAGACGGAGAAAAAAAAAGCCACTCGGGATGAAATGTTCTGAGCTCCTGCTGTCCTCCCACACTGACAGAGCACAGCAGAACACATGGAGGTAGACAATGTCAGAGTGCAGAAAAGCACAATATGAACGCTAGGAGATATGGCAGGCTGAAGAGAGTAAGTGGCGGGCTGAAGATGATAGGTGGTGTCAACTTGCTGACAGAAGGCAAGAGTCGATGCTCAGGCTTCTGGAAGATCAAACTCATATGCTCTAGCATATGGTTCAGCTGCAGGAAAGGTGGCAGGAGCACAGACTTCCACTACAGCCCCTGTGTAACCAACAGCCCTCCTCCCCAAGTTCCATAGCCTTCTCACCCAGACACCCAAGAATGCAGTGGGGGAGCCTCTGGCAACCCAGCCACTCCTCCCCAGAGGATTGCCCAAGCAACAGAAGGCTGGCATTCAATAAGTTTTAAAGTTTAAGTTTTAAAGTGCAGTGTGGCCTTGTCCTTCCCTCTTACCCCACCCCACCCGGTGCTTCTTTTCTCCCCGACCCCTCCCGGGCTATCTTGGCAGTTATCCCCCTATTTGTGTGATTAATTAATAAAGAATGCATGAATGTGAAGTAACAATGACTTTATTGCCACTGAAAGTGGTGATCTAAGGGGGGGGAGGGAGGGTGGCTAGCTTATAGGGAAGTAGAGTGAACTAAGGGGGGGCGGGAGGATGTTCATCAAGGAGAAAAAAAACAGAATTTTCACACCTTAGCCTGGCCAGTCATGAAACTGGTTTTCAAAGCTTCTCTGATGCACACTGCACCCTTCTGTACTCTAACCACCCTGGTGTCTGGCTACGCATAATCAGCAGCCAGGTGATTTGTATCAACCTCCTACCACACCATAAATGTCTTTCTTACTCAGATATTGTGGAGCACACAGCAAGCAGTAATAACAATGAGAATATTGGTTTCGCTGAGGTCTAACCAAGTCAGTAAACTGTGCCAGCATGCTTTTAAATGTCCAAATGCACATTCTACCACCATTCTGCACTTGCTCAGCCTATAGTTGAACAGCTCTTGACTACTGTCCAGGCTGCCTGTGTATGGCTTAATGAGCCATGTCATCCAGGGGTAGGCTGGGTCTCCAAGGTTCAAATGCCTATAGTGATCATCCCCAACGGTTATTTTCTGGTCTGGGAAGAAAGTCCCTTGCTGCATCTTTTGAAACAGACTCGAGTTCCTGAAGATGCGACCGTTATGTACCTTTCCCAGCCATCCAACGTTGACGTTGGTGAAATGTCCCTTGTGATCCACCAGTGCTTGCAGCAGCATTGAAAAGTACCCTTTTTGGTTTATGTACTCGCTGGCTTGGTGCTCTGGTGCCAAGATAGGGATATGGGTTCCATGACTCGCCCCACCGTTAGGGAATCCCATTTCAGCAAAGCCATCCAGTATGACCTGCACATTTCCCAGAGTCACTACCCTTGATATCAGCAACTCTTTGATTGCGTTGGCTACTTGGATCACAGCACCCCCAATGGTAGATTTACCCACTCCAAATTGATGCCCAACTGACTGGTAGCTGTCTGGCATTGCAAGCTTCCACAGGACTATTGCCATTCACTTCTCAGCTGTGAGGGCTGCTCTCATCTTGGTATTCTGGCGCTTCAGAGCAGGGGAAAGCAAGTCAAAGTTCCATGAAAGTGTCCTTATGTATGCAAAAGTTTTGCAGCCATTGATAATCATCCCAGACCTCCAACATTATGCGGTCCCACCAGTCTGTGCTTGTTTCCCAGGCCCAGAAGCGGCATTCCACAGCATGAACCTGCCCTATTAACACCATGATGTGCACACTGCCAGGGCCTATACTTTGTGAGAAGTCTACGTCCGTGTCTATGTCCTCATCACTCTTGTCATTGTGCTGCTGTTGCCTCCTCGCCTGGTTTTGCTTTGCCAGGTTCTGGTTCTGCATATACTCCAAGATAATGCACGTAGTGTTTACAGTGCTCATAATTGCTGCGGTGATCTGAGTCGGCTCCATGATCCAACTGATATGGCATCTGGGCTGAAAAAGGTGTCAAACGATTGTCTGCTCTGACAGAAGGAGGGGCGACTGACGACACGGCTTACAAGGAATTAAAATCCACAAAAATAGTGGCTTTGCATCAAGGGGAAACACAAAACAGCTATGACACAGAATGGCCCCCTCAAGGACTGAACTCAAAACTCTAGGTTTAGCAAACCGTTGATTTCATGGAGACAGGGAGGAAGCAAATGAATACAACAAAAAAAATCAGGTCTATTTCTTGCTTTGATCCACTCCATCTATCTTTTAGATCTTTAAGCTGGTAGCAGATGGTGCAGTTCAACTGCTAGCACCATCATCTTCTGTGTGCTCGGCAGAAGATGGGAATGACCTGGCTGAGTCATTCCCATGTCTGCCCAGGTGCCCCTGACTGACCTCACTGAGGTCAGCTAAAAGAGTACCCAGGAGTATGACGACAATGGCTACCAGTCATAATGCACTGTCTGCTGCCAAAAGGCAATGAGCTGCTGCTGTGTAGCAATGCAGTCCCATGTCTGCCAGCACCCAGGAGACTTATGGTGATGGTCAGCTGTGTGGGCTCCATGCTTGCCGTGGTATGGTGTCTGCACAGGTAACCCAGGAAAAAAAGGCATGAAATGATTGTCTGCCATTGCTTTCATGGAGGGGGGCCTGACGACATGTACCCAGAATCACCTGCACCAGTGTTTTTGCCCCATCAGGGATTGGGATCTCAACCCAGAATTTCAATGGGCGGTGGAGACTGCAGAAACTGTTGGATAGCTACCCAAAACTACCCACAGTGCAGTGCTCTGGAAGTCGACGCTAGCCTCAGTACTGTGGACACAGTCCGCCGACTCAATTCGGTTAGAGCATTTTTTTGTGGGGACACACAATTGACTGTATAAAAATGGTTTAAAAAAAGACTATGAAATTAGGTCAAATTTATAGTATAGACATAGCCTAAGTCATGTCAGCTTACAGCTGCCACAGTAATTAAATTGCTTTTGAGCGTCCACACTATGCACCTTGTTTCAGAGTAGCAGCCATGTTAGTCTGTATCTGCAAAAAGAACAGGAGTACTTGTGGCATGTTAGAGATTAACATTTATTTCAACATGAAAGCTCATGCTGGAATAAATTTGTTAGTCTCTAAGGTGCCACAAGTACTCCTGTTCTTTATGCACCTTGTGTTAGTGGTGCTTGTCCTCAGCAGGAGTGCTTGTACTGACTGTACTGTGAGTGTGGGGCATTGTGGAATGGCTTCTGAAAGCCAGTAACAGACAGACAATGTAAGCAACACAGTGTTTACACTGATACTGTATCGCCCTAACTACATCAATATGGACTCTATGCCTATTTTGGAGGTGGAGTTAAGTCAGTGTAGCAGGGCAATTATTTTAGTCTTGCTACTTGTATAGTTAGATTGATGCAAGGCAGCTTATGTTGACCTAACTGTAGAGTAGACCAGGCCTTACTAAAATAATAAAAAAATAGTTTTACAGTTCACATCCTTCTAGTCTTTGCTGCTGCAGACAAGTTCTAAATGTTATTTTGCCAGATTTTCTATGGTCCAGAATCTTGGATCCTCATTTATGCCTCTGCAAAACAGATGCAAGCTGTTACCTACTCAGAATGGTAGAGATTTGTATCTGTTTTGGATAAGTGCAAATGACCACACAAGCTGTAAGGCAGTAGGAAGTTAGACCCAATTTTGTAAAGGAAATGCACCTATGCTGCAGATAGGCACCTTGGACTACATTCACAGAACGATTTAGGCACTAATTGCCATTTTGTTACTTGGGATTTTTTGAACCCCGAACTATGGTAACTAATCTTTGTTTTCTGGGCGGTTTCAGGACATAAATCAATGGTGACATAGTTCCTCTGTCTGATAAATTATTGGTACAAATAAGATTGCTTTCACCCCCAAATCCTTGTTTTTATTGAGTCCCCCAGATATAATTACCCAAAGTCTGAGGTGGTGCCAAGTGGTAGCCAGCCTTCCTCAGAGCTGCTGGGGAGTTAAATGACCATCTCCTAGCTCCTTGAACTCCCTAAACTTAACTAATCTTTTTATAGGTTGCTCAAAGCAAAGCACATGTTATGTGCTGATATTCCGGTGGTGCCCGACCAGCACAACTGAGTCCCCCAGGCACTATCAAAACACATTGCAATAAACACCCAGCCTCAAAGAGTTTATAGTTTGCATAGACAAGGCGGACAAAGAGCTGGGGAGAGGAACAATGCATAGCTGCAAGTGGTCAGGGTGATGGCTGGCATGCGCCAGAGACTCTCTCTTTCAAATTTCAGGCCTTACTCCTTGAAAAACCCCTGCCTCTCCTTCTAGTGAGCTGGCCTCTCCTTGTAGAGGGTGTGATACAGCATGGCCAGAGGGCAGCATGAGAGTGTTAGCAGGGGGCCTTATTCCCTGCCAAGGGAGGAAGGTTTGCTTTAGATTAACTAGAGCACCCTGCTTCAGTCAGACTAGTGGAGTTGCAAGAGAGGTTTGGGTGGAGCAAGTGCAGAGTTGCAGAAGGAAGGTAGTTGATAAGAGAGAAATAAAATGTTGTGAGGAGCTGCGCGGTGTATGTGAAAGTCAGAAGAAACCTAGGAAGGGCAGGCTTGGGAAGGGAGGCAAGAAGCCCTTCACAAGCTGAAGGGTAGGAGGAAGTGACACCCAGGGAAGGAACCCTGTCAAGCTGCCACCACCCTCAGGGCCCCTTGGTGGGACCTGGAGTAGGAGGGTGGGCCAGGTCCCTCCCTCTCCACTCCCCTCCTCCAAGGACACTAGTGGAGTAATTAAGAACCAGTTCAGAGGCAAGCAATAGCGCCCTGAACCTACACCAGAGAAGAGAAAGCGCGAGACCCAGCAGCACAGTACTGGCAATTTGCCACAACAGATGTAAAAGGCGCTGCTCCGCAAAGGTTGAGGATCAGGTGCTGGCAGATGGCTGGGAGGGAGCTTGTTGCAGCGATAGAGCTATCTGAATCAGCCTGGGTGGCACGGCCTGCACAAACTGATCTGGCATCCTCCTTAAAACTGGCCATGATCTGTGGCCATCGTCCTCATGGATGCCAATTGTTAACCCTTTGATAGGAAGGGGAGCACTGTAGGAGATTTAGTTTAAGAAAAAACAGGAAAAAGCTTTCAACTCTTGGAGCCAGGTAACATCTCCAAGGTTGTGCAAAGAGAAGAGGCTGTAACCTTTTCTAAAATGAAAAATGAGATTTCTAGGTCCCACAAACTGGAAGACCAGTGTGCAGTTGCAGTTTACATGCCCTAAAGGCTGATTCCTTGTTTTCTTTAAAAAGTCTGTATAATTCTACATCACTACCAGCATGATGTTGCTATGTGGCCAGAGCCTTTGTACCTATAACCCACTAGTACATTCCCATTTTTCAGCTTGTTCCTATTGAGGATATTGTGAAAAAGAGAAGGATGATACTAAAAATGTCTGGTACTGCCTTTAAGGTTTGGAATGAAATCTACAAGACTGTTAACCATAATAAAATCCAAATTACCCTCTTTGTACTTGCATCATTTTTGGAGCAGGTAACTTATCTATTTCCCTTCCTCCCGTGCACTAATGTCTGATACTATTTGCAGTAGGACTTCCACCAAGCAGGTTATTTCATGAGCTAATAGATCTCAGTTTTGAAGTTTTGCCACCACCACTTTCCGTTTCTTATTTTCATCCCATTACTCCTTGTTATATGCTGTTGTGTCGCCCTTGGTGTGTGCCTCTTTCAAATGCTTGCAGAAGAGTCATCTCCCACTTAGTACTTGTTCTACCAATACTGTACATATGGGTCAAGACTTTCTCTACCCATGAAAATGGGTGTGGGGGTGGGGGGAAAAGGACTGAAGGAACTTTCTCCATCTGTTCATCTCTTTGCCACACCCCACAGTCCTGGTTCTAAAGGACAGTGACTACACAGATTAGAGCGAGTCAGTAGTGCTAACCTCTCAAAAGGGAAATAGAGATGGATTCTTAGGTTATCTTCCTGGCTCTGACACTCACTTATTGTTTGATTTTGTGCAAATCACTTAACTTTTGTTTCCAATCACAAAATGAAGATGAAATACTTCAGCATTTCCCAGGCTTGTTGTGAGTCTTAATTAGGGGATATTTGTTAAGAGCTTTGAAGTCCTTGGAAAGCTGTGTACAAGTGCACCCTCATTTACATGATTATTATGAATTATTTTCTTTTGCATTGTTGGCTGCTTTGTTTTTTTAAAATGCCATGTGATTGCCTAGTAATGACTTTACAACTGAGAGACAGACAAGGAAAATTCTCCTTTGGTGACTTTTAGAAAGACTAAGTCATGCTGTTTAAGTAAGATTGTCTTTCTTGATTAAAGATAAATGCCAAGCTCTGCCTCAAGGCCTGGCCTTCCTATGTTAGCAGGAGATTTCACATCGGCTATTGTCTTTTAAAGAGAAATTTGCTTTTGACAAATTCTGTCTGTCTCTCACTTGTGCACACAGTAGGAAGTCTGAAGAAGTCATGTGGAAAAAGTCCACAAATCTTTTAGAGGAAACCTGCAGCAGGCCTTCTTCTTGAGTCCTCTACCCAGTTCTGCTTTCTTTTCAACCATAGACTTGATATGTAAATGGTCATCAAGATATTGACTGGATTTCTCGGAGTATTATGGGTGGAAGCCATGCTCAACCCATCTCTTACTTCCTGTAGAGTTACCAAGTTCTTTCTCCCATTCTGTATATACTTTAATAAAGGATGTTCCCAGCCTGCAGCACTGTAAGTAAAACGTGTTTCTTGTGCACTGAACAGACACTTTACAAAACTGGCCAACAGGATGGGATTGCTTACAAGACAAGGTATCAGCTCACTGCTGTTACCAGAATAATCATGTTCTAAAGAGCATCAAGACAAAATTGTTTTTCTCATAGAACACGTTGATGAGACAGCAGTCAGGGCCTCCCAGATAAGGTAACATGCTGGACAGAATCCTATCCTGTCCTAGGTGCAACATCACATACTGCAGGGCTGGGCAAATAAGGGGCGGGGAGGGGGGAAGAGTTCAACTCATTTAGAGCCAGGAGTACAGAATTAAGTATAGAGAAAGGATGCATGTTGTGAGGGGGGGGAAAAAAAGAGTTCTTATTCCCCCACAGAAACAAAATCAAGTCCTGACAGTTTCATGAAACACAGCCTGGCATTTCATGCATGAAATATGTCTCAAAGCAATGTATGGTATCCAAACATTGATGAGGACCTGGGAAAAGTAATAAAGGAATGTCACCAATGTTAGGTACACCAGAAGACCCCAGTGTATGGCATCTCTTCACCGCTTGGGAAGGCCAGGACACCCATGGTTCTGCTTACATATAGCTTTTGCAGGCCCATACCTGGAAAGGATGTTCCTAAACTTATTGGATGTACATTCTAATGGTTAGTGGTGCACATGATAACCTCAATGACCTCCACCTGTCAACAGCTCAGATGCAGCTTTGCCATATACAGACTACAGGTATTTATCACGGACAATGGACCAGATGTTATGAATATGGAGTTTTAAGACTTTGAGAA
This sequence comes from Chelonoidis abingdonii, assembly GCF_003597395.2. Classification (NCBI taxonomy): domain Eukaryota; kingdom Metazoa; phylum Chordata; order Testudines; family Testudinidae; genus Chelonoidis; species Chelonoidis abingdonii. The sequence goes on from NC_133774.1 coordinate 10,708,471, forward strand.
AAGTGGTATTAAACCTATTCAAACTTCCCCATATTGTCCAGCTTCCAATGGCCTAGCAGAGGAGCCATGAGGACTTTTAAAGAGGGGATGAAGACACTGATTAATGGGAACTCGGAAATGAAGCTGGCTCAATTTTTAAAAAACAAGAAAAAATACAGAACTACTCAAACTACGACAGGAGTGAGACCAGCCAAGCTGTTGCTGGGAAGATAAGACCTCATTTGGACATAATTCATCTCAGCATGGAGGGAGAGGTGTTGAGGAAGAATGGTTTTCAAAAACAAAATCACAACAATTATGCTAGAGACAAAAAATTGAGTCCAAAGTACCTGGTCTAAACCAAAACTTGCCACTCATCATGGATTCCATGTATTACCCTGAACAAATTGGACCCTTCACTTTCAAAGTCTGTTTAAGTGATGTACAAGTTGTAAGACAACATCAGGATTATGTCCACTTGTGGAAGGACATATAAGCACCAGTACCTTTACCCTAGGATGACCACCACCTGAAGGAGCCAACACAGTTTTGCCAGGAATGCCTGATATGTGGAGGCCTCCTGAATTGCTGGACCAGAAGACTTAGGGAAAAAGGTTGCCATGGAGAGGTGCTACCCTGTGAGAGAGATGGAGAATCTCAGTGGCAGATCCACAGCTGGTATGATCCATTCCCAGTCACCCAGTCTCAGCTTCTGGCAGTCGGAGGCATAAGTACACCCAGAATGTGAGGTTGCTTCTCCATCTCCAACAGCTTCACTGATGCACACTTCCCTGCTCACAGAGAATTTCCTCCCATTATCTCCTTGTACCAATGAAGATGACTGTATGGTATAAGGATCAATCTGTGGCTCTTTAGATTCTATTGTGCTGCAAATGTGGAATACTAGTACTGTAGAAAAAAATGAAACCTAATTCACCTGTGTTTCAAGGCCAAGAGAGACTGATGGATATTCTTACTCCTAACATCTGGAAGACAATAATTCAGTCAAATTCAGCCATCTAAAACAACAAGGGTTTATTACAGCTTTCAAGCTCTTGGAGCCCTGATTACACAAGTTCCAAAAGGTTACATCTGCTAAAGGCCAGCAACAAAAGATTTTAAGTCCCCCAAGCAAGGTAGAACTGAGCATCCCAAAACTCTAGAGTCTCAAGGTCTTATTTTTGATAGTGTACAAGAAATAAAAAGAAGTCCCATTCATAAAGCTGCTCATGACTAAACAGGAGGTATATCATAGACTTAGACTCATAGACTTTAAGGTCAGAAGGGACCATTATGATCTAGTCTGACTTCCTGCACAATGCAGGCCACAGAATCTCACCCATCCACTCCTGTAATAAACCCCTAACCTATGTCTGAGTTATTGAAATCCTCAAATTGTGGTTTGAAGACCTCATGCTGCAGAGAATCCTCCAGCAAGTTACCCATGCTGCAGAGGAAAGCGAAAAACCTCCAGGACTTCTGCCAATCTGTCCTGGAGGAAAATTCCTTCCCGACCCCAAATATGGTGATCAGTTAAACCCTGAGCATGTGAGCAAGATTCACCAGCCAGCACCCAGGAAAGAACTCTGTAGTAACTCAGATCCCACAGCTTATGTCTTTCTCATAGATGCTTTGCATCCTGATCTGTGCAGAAAATGTTCACAGAAAGCAAAATTTACCTGGTTTGGGGATTGATGACAAACTTGAATGTCAGTCCAGAACAGCCAGATCAGCTTCAGGGATAGTAGTGTCCTACGCAAAATGTTTGGCCTCTCCAGCCTCCTGCTCACTATGTATAAATATTTCATTGCAGAGTTTAACCATATGGGGTACAATAGGTGTACATTTGTTAGAGGGCTTTCCCTTCATCCTCTCTCCGGTTCTTGTCACGCAGACAGAAAGCAGAAGACCAGAAGTCCAAAGTGCAAGCAATTATTGAGGTTTATTCCAAACATAGAGAGCTCTACACCCGTGCAGAGTTTCCCAGTGTTCTGTTCCCAGCTCTGACACCAGAGCCTATGTCCCCATTCCCCAGTCTCATTCCCCATTCTTATTTCCCCTATTCCCACCTCCTCCTTCCTAGTAGGCCTAAATATACCTGCAATGCACTCCCACAGTGCCACCCCTTACAACTTAGGGTCATGTTCCATTTTGAGTCTGGGGTCTTCATCTCACCATGTTTGTACCTCATGGGAGGGTTAAGGAGTGAGGTTGTGCTCCGGTCAGGGACGGGCATTTTGTTCTTTTAGTGTTTTATACCTACCCCCGCCCCAAGCCCCTTTGCCTTTCCCAACTGGTTGCTTGACTTGCCCTGCTCTTATCTGTTCCCATTGTACTAACAAATAGTGTCTTAGTCCCTTGCGTACACATCTTAGTAAGAGATTATCAAAAAAGTCAAACCCAAAATTGTATCCTAGACTCTAACAGACCTATATACTAACAGCAGTTAATATTCCAACATGTAATCAAAATTATGGTACATATTTTACATGTGTGAGTTAATGTTACTATGAGAACCATGTCTTGCTACACAGATACAGATCTATAGAACCACGGTTATACCGACATTATGGTACGGCAATGAAACATGAGGAAGACTGAAGAGTAGCCGATTGACATTTTCAGTTTTCATTATCTTCATCAGCTGTTCCATATTAAGGGGCAGCAAAACATCTGAAATTAGGCAATTTGTAGCCAAACCCAGCAAACGTCTCCATCAGCACTGCTTCAGTTTCAGTGGCATCCTTGATATGGACATTAGTAAGATGGAAGACCAATCAATTACAGAGCACATTTATCAATGCCACTACCCTGGCAGTGAGCATGTGGCCACCAAAAAGCTTTGTTTCTGTGATAAGACTGCAAAATATGGACATAGAATAAACATCCAGCCCCACCATCCTAAGGACCTAGTTAGAGATTGATCTGGGTCATGTTCAGTCTGCAAGGAGACTATGTCCCTTTTGAGATTTGCCTTGATGATAATACTTGAATACGCAAACAATAATTTCTGCATTCCTTGAGTGTTTAAATGGGTGTCCTTGCCATTACATTAATATAGGGAATGTTTTGTGTTCTTATCTTTTAAAATCATTTCCTTTAAAAAAATGGAACAAAGAAGAAGCTGCCTGTGCCTGCTAATATGGAAAAATCCCACCTAGAGTTTGACATTTATACTTAATTAAGATGAAACAGGTTCCTGGAAGTAGAATTCACAAGCTCTTGTGGTGTACATAGCTAGAAAGAGAATCAAGCTGACATTTGCTGGAGTCAATTCTCTGCAAGGCTGGCGTAAGAGGGTGTCAGAACAACTTAAATAAAAAGCAGCATTTGAGGACAGAAGCAAAAGAAAAAGCTAGACGTCTTCTATTGGAGAGTTATGCTGTGTGGGCTTCAGTGAAATGTTTAAATCCTATATACACTACAAAAACAGGTGTAAATATGATTGTGATGCATGCTGGTGGCTAGAGTGGGGATAACTATGCATGTGAATTATTATTATGAGTAATACCTAGCTTTCATATAGCACCTTTCATCAGTAGATCCCCACACACTTTACAAAGGATATAAATATCTTCATTTTACAGATGGGGAAACTAAGGCATAGAGAGATGAAATGACGCACACAAGGTCATCAGTAGGGCTTATATAGAACTCATGTCTCTTGTATCCCAGTATAACACTATGTGTTAGGCACATTGCCTCCCTGCCAAGGGTAGGTTTGCAACTTACATGATCTGGGTGTAGCTCAGGTTTCAATGGCCACAGCATGTCTCTGTATAATTAATACAACTGTGCCCAAAGGCCACAACTGAGACTGGAGCCTGAATGTGTTAAGACTTGTGACTGAATAACTAACAAAAATCAGATGTGATAAATAACTGAAGGTGACCGGTTTTACTTTAAGCTATTACACAGGTAAATCTTGTAGTCTCCATCTAAATCCTGATTCAGCCAGAACTTCCAATAAAGTAAATGGGCCAAATTCTGATTTTTGTCATGCTTTTACATCATTATTTTAATATCTTTTAAATAGTTGATGAGCTGAAGTTCTCATATAGTTCATTAAAAATGTATTAAAATGTCTAACAATTTTAGAGCAATGAAACCATAGCATAAAACTCTATATAAGGAGAACAAACTCTGGCAAAGCAACAACAACCATCACCACCCTGCATGCACACACTAAAAAACCAACCAACCAAAAAAACGTTTCTGCTATATGTCTCTATGGAACCTTCCAAGCAGTCGCCTCTTCCTTTCACTTGCATGTCTATGTTTTACTTTAGAAGAGATGTAAATTCTCCCCCTATGACATGACATTCTTCAAATTAGTCATCAATCTTAGAAATAAGATGCTTAAATGAAGAAATTTCTGCCATGTCAACCTCTCAATCTTTAAGAGGAACACAAGAACTTTTCCACCTTCTAAGGACCAATCTTTTTTGCATAACCAAGGATATTTGCAACCCATTCCTTAGAAGAGTTTTGTATTGAAAAAAATGTAGCAAATGTAGTTCTGACTCACCTGATAATGTATGATGCCAGATTTCTCTAACATTTAGAATCTTTGAACAAAAATGTCTAATATTTAAGCCACTGCCAAATAATGTAAAATTACCAATTTTACCCTTATTCTCCCAGCACACATCATTGCTCAGCAGGCTGCATTTGAACATGTACCATCCATTATTTAGGTTATTTATAGAATCATGGAAATGTAGAGCTGGGATAGACCTCAAGAGGTCCTCTATATTTTATCATAATTCCATTTACACTCGTTAGCAGGTGAAGAAGGATGTCCCATTAAAGTTTGGTTACTACCCTAAGATATGAGGGACCTGAGGCCAAGTCTCTGCTTTGCCACAGACTCCCTACGTGAGCATGGACAAATCATGTTGCATCAGGTTCCCATCTTTAAAATGAGGATAATAGTAATGCCCAACCTCACAGAATATTGTGAGCATAAATGTATTAATTGTGAAATGTTCAAATACCATAGGAGACATACAAGTATATTAGTTTGACAGATCCCATCTGTCCAATGTATTTGATCATTGTTGCTCAAATCATGCATTTGAGTGTCTTGTTGAACAAGCTGCACCGTGATCTTATTAAGGTTATTTAATATTTTTGCATCCTTCCTATATTTCCTGGTGCAATGGGTTGCCAACCCAGGGGAACAGTCTGAGCTGTGGGAGCCTCTTTTCCCCCAATCTCCCAGCTGGACAGGCTTCTCTCACAACACTTTTCTGGAGATAACAGGGCCTGGGGAGGCTGGCTGTATCACCCAACATGACAGCAGGTGGTACCACACACCCAACTGAACTGCCTGAGTTGTTTACCTAAGTCACTCATGGACAGCCAATTTCCCAGCTCTCCAGGCTTGCATCCCTGCTGGAGTATAAACCCAGAATTAGACCATCTTCCACTGCAAAGGGATCTGTACAACGTAAGTTCATTAATATAGTTCACCTTCCCCTTGACGTGGGAAAGATATGCACACCAAACTTGTGTTAACCAAGCTGAGATTTTCCCCAGACAATTCATTCAAAATACACTGATTAAAATAAAGCATAAAACTAGTTTAACTACAGAAAGATAGATTAAGTGATTATCAGTGGTAACAAACAGATCAAAACAGATTACCTAGCAAACAAACAAAAATGCAAACTAAGCCTGATTTACTAGATAGATAGGATGGGAATTAGCAATTTCTCACCCTGATGGATGATACAATCAGTACAACAAAGTTTCCATACACAGACTAGAAATCCATTTAGCCTTGGACCAGCACTTCCCCAAGTTCAGTCTTTGTTTCTTAGGTGTTTCCACGAGTTTTTTTCCTCTGGGGAGATGATGTCACTGCCCACCTTATTTAGCTTTTCCATGTGGTGGGAACCCTTTGTTCCAAGCTCAGTTCCCAGAGCAGTTTGTGGAAAAATACAAGTACCACAATGGAGTTCAGTGTCATGTGGTCTGGTCACATGACTTGATGAGTCATAGCAGCCATTATTTATAGTCTGGCTGAAACATTCACAGGAAGGCTAAGCTCTTCTATTGCGCATTGTCTTTCTGACGAGCCATCAGTACTTTCTGGCTCCTTCATTGTTGTACTTGAAAGGCTAGTTGTGGCTGTTACCCAGAGTAAGCATGTTTGAAATACAGGTACATAGTATATATTCATAACTTCAGATAGAAAAATGATACATGTATACAAATAGGATACTGATTCAGCAAATCATAACTTTTCCATAGACACCTCACAAGATATAACTTGTACAAGATGCAGCACAATTATGTCATAATCATATCACTGTGAAGAATATTGGGTACAGTATCACACCTGGGGATGAGGAATAATGGTTCTATGATTAAAGCATTTCAGGAGAACTGGGTTCTGTTCTCAGGTGTGCAATTGATTTCCTGCATAAACTTACATAAGTCACTTAGTCCCTGAAGCTGCAGTTGGTTACACAACTGCACCAACACAGAGCTCCATTAAAGCCAACATGGTTAAGAGCAGGGGCAGGCCTCTGCCTGCATGCAGCAAGTTAAAGGGTTGGGGCCTATATCTGTCTTTCCTTCAGCTTATCTGTGATCTGTCTCAGAGGGGTGTTGTGTGGGCACATACTTATTGAAGTATGTAAAGTGCTGAAGTAATCTAGTGACAAACACCAAAGTAATACATTAAACACACTTTAAAACTGAAGCTCAAAACTAAAATGTCTGTAGATGGGTACCTATGTATGGTGGATCTTTCCATAAACTAGTAAATCTACAGGTTACCCAGATTCTGAGCTGTGACAGTAAAGTTGTCTGGTGTCTGGAATAACCTATATCATTTCTCCTGGAGAGACCATTACAAAATAAATCTTCCATTTTTATGTTACTCACTGAATGTATTGTTTAAAAAGGAAAAAGTTCACATGAAGAGACTGGCTGTATGCAATCTCTTATTCAAATCCATCATTTAGTCAGTCATATTGGCATGATGGCAAGTGAGCTCTCATTTTATGTATATACATTCTGATTTAAATGCCCAAATGTGTTTCGACTTCCTACGTAGACTCTTATGCTGCAAAGCAGAACAAAAAGATGTCCAGCTTTTAACACAGTAAAGAGTAAGGAAAAGGTACTGGGGGGAATTAGGGAGTCCCACTTTGTCCAGAGTAGGGGTTGGAACTAGCATAAAAATGAGACTGATATTTGTTGAAAGCCCATTCATTATTTACCTAGAATAACTTACCTAGAGATGTGGTGGATTCTCTATCACCTGAAGTCTATATCTCAAAAGGGAAGTATCTTTCTATACTATATGTTCTAACTCAAACAGAAGTTATGGGCTTAATGATGAAATTGGCTTGATGGCAAAGTTTTTTGGTGTGTGTTATGCAGGCGGTTAGACTAGATAATCATAATTAATCTTTCTATCCTTCAAATCTACATATCTATAAATCTTCAACAAAGGAGGTCTGTGACTACTCAGATTACACAGCCTAAAATCAATATGGTAGATAAAAAAAGTACCCTGATAACACTGTGAAATCTTTGGATTATGTGATAAGGATGGATTTACCCATGACAATTGCAGCATTATCTAGCTATTTTAGTTTCTTGGGTTTTTTTAAATTTTATAAAATCCAAAATTAGCCACACAAACCTCTTTTCATACTTAGTGAAGCAAATTTGCCCCAGGTACAGTCCTTGAATGCCAAGTTAATTTAAATTAACTGTGAATGTCAAGAGTGAACTTCTACTCCCAAGCTTAAATTAAAAGAAATAGCAATCATAATATATTAGGACGATGTAACATTTTTATTTTTAGATTCTCAAAGTGCTTTAGGGAAAAAACGCAGATTCTGCTACCCTTAGTAGCACTGAGTAGTAACCTACTGAGTAAATATTCCCATTGATTGCCGCAGGACTACTTCCAGGGTAAGATATTATTCAACATCAGTAAGAGAATCAGAATCTAGTCCTACCATAGTGTGGGGTAAATTTACACTATGGAGAATATACTGCCATTGCTATGTTGCCATAGTTATGCTGGCATAATCCCTTAGCGTAGACACAACCTACACTGACAGAAAGGGTTTTTCCACGAGTGTAGGATGACCCCCACCCTGCTGGTTGCTGTATCAACAGAAGCTGCATCTGCACTGATGATTAGGTTGCATAGCTATATTGGTCAAGAGGATAGATTTTTCATACCCCTGACTGATATAGCTCAGTTGACCTAACTTTAAGTGTAGACCAGGTCTAAGGGCTAGTTTTCACTACTTGTGTAAGTTGACCTAGGTTACGCTACTCCAGCTATCAGAGGGGTAGCCGTGTTAGTCTGGATCTGTAAAAGTAGCAGAGAATCCTGTGGCACTTTATAGACGTTTTGGAGCATGAGCTTTCGTGGGTGTTAGTCTATAAGGTGCCACAGGATTCTCTGCTGCTTTCACTCCAGCTATGTGAATAACATAGCTGGAGTCAATGTAGTTTAGGTTGATTTATCCCAGTGTCTTCACTGACCTGTGTTGATGGGAGATGATCTCTGGTTGATTCACCTTACTCTTCTTGTGGAGCTAGAGTGCTGGAGTCAACTGGAGAGCACTCTGCCATTGATTTAGCAGGTCTTCACTAGACCCATTAAATTGACACCCATTGCATCGATTATAGCAGTGTTGATCTCCCCCGTAATGAAGACAAGCCCTCAGTCTTACAACATACTTATGAGCTTGGGAACTGAAGCACAGAGTAGTGACAGAGCAAGGTCATAGCAAGTCAGGGATAGAAGCCATGAGACCAAGTCTCCAGTGCTCTGCTCTTTGGATAGTCATTTACTCTAGTGCAAAGGGAGTGCAAAACACTACAATTCTGAATTAGTAGTATTTTGCACCCACTGTGCACTTGTATAAATGACTACACAGGGTAGAGAGAGCAATAGTGCATTGGATCCTACGAGTCCATACTGGCAATGCATGCACCGATTGTTACACTGATTAGATGGAAATGCTAGCAGAGGCATTATTACAGCCATGAAAATGGGTGTTATAATTAGTAAAATTATATGGCCTTAACAGTTCTGGCTACCTTTCTGGAATTATTCATGTTTAAGCAGTAACATAGCTCATTAGCTACACTCTTCATGAGGATTCCACATCCTGGAAGTGTATCAACTAGATTTTGTAAGTCTACAATGGCTGCAAACTTCCTCCTTAATTTATTCAGTAAATTTCACATCCTTTAGACAAGACGCATTGAATCTCAGGCTCTGGGATTTGATTGATCCCAGTTTGGAGGTAACATGTTATCTTGTTGCAGCAATATCTGACAGGTGTTTATTATGGATTTTTTTAAAAGGATAAAGAATCCTGCACAACAGCTACCAAATTTTGTGAAATCCCTAAAGGTCATAAGCAGAAAAAGACTTTGAAGTCAGACAGAGCTGGTATGATATAAAAATGCTCTTTAAGCATCAAATAGAAAGTATAATGCAAGGCCTGATCCAAAGCCTATTGAAGTCAATGGATTTCTCCTTGCAATTAGCAATCTGACACGGTATTTTTCATTCCGTCCTAAACTGTTCTATAGTCCTCATCTGTCCTAGTAAATAGCTACCCTGTTCCATCCATTAGCTTCCATGAGAACAGTGTGCCTACATCTCGGGAGCAGCTTTAAGAACTCAGCCTGTATTCACGGCATGCTTTTAAGTTAAAAGTTTATTATTCAGTAAGTACACTCCATAGCTGAAAATATGAATTAAGTGAAAGAAATCCTGCTACAAGATGGAGTAATGGTGTAAGGTCCAGATTTAAGAGTATTAAGGCATTACTCTGCTCAATGTTGAAAGGGCTAGTGACTTAGGAGCCTAGGTCTCATTTCCAAAAGTAACTTAGGAGGCTACAGTGAGATTTTAAAGGTATTTAGGCATCTACCTTTCATTGATTTCAATTGATTTCACTGAAATACTTTTAAAAATCTAGGCATTAAGTGTCACTGAAAGTCAGTTGATTTCAATGAGTTAGTCACCTAGACACTTTTGAAAATTCCACTAGGTGCCTATCTGCATCATTTGGCACCCAAAAATCTTTAAAAATCTGGCTCAGACTTGCCATTGCTGAGCTCAGCAATGCTCAAATACTTTTAAAGATCTGGACTGGAATAACTGATTCTTGGCCCCTTCCAACCTTATTCTTTGATACCGTGCAGAAACTCATTAGAGAAATCACAAATGGAAATACGTTACTACACACCAGCTGAAGACAAATAGCACAAATGCACCAACAGCTAAACTCACAAAGGCACTTAAGCATTGTGACACTCTGCATTGCAATGTCCGATACCTAGGCATGTTGCTGACTAGTGGATTTCTCAGCCTTGAGTTAGATGCCCAGGCTCCCGACACCTAAGAAAGGGATTATCAGAAGCAAGCAAGCTGAACAGGTAACCACATAAAGTAGCCAGGAGTGAAATGCAGAGGAAAGGGACCGGACCAGATCCTGAAAAGTATTTAGGTGCCTAACTCCCACTGATCTGGGTATAGGCACCAGCTTCTAGTTAGCCCCAGGGGAGCTCTACCCCAAGACCCCACCTCCACTCTGCCCCTTCCCATGAGGCCCCACCCCATCCCACCTCTTCCTGCTTCTTCTCCACCCCCTCCACGAGGCCCTGCCCTGCCACTCTGCCCTCCCCCAAACCCTTCCCTGAGCTGAAAAACAGCTGTTTGGCAGCACCCTGATTAGCTGATCAGGGGCACCACCAAAGAGCTGATTGGTGGTGATGCCACTGAACAGCTGTTGCCTGCCTGTGTGTGCTGAGCACCCTGTGGATCTGGACCATAAGTGACTGACAGGCCAGAGGGAAGGACTTCCTTCTGCATGGGATTCTGAGATGTGAATCCCCTTGTGGAATTAGGTGCCTAAGCCAGGTCTGCCCTGTCTCAAAAAACAAATATATAAATATGAAACAGCAGCAGAGAAAGACTCAATAGCCCACTGTTAGGCCACTTGCCTGGGATGTGAGAGATCTAGGTTCAAGTCTGGGATTCCACTCTGGATTTTCCACATTTCTGCTTTCTTCTGTGCAGGGTCAAATCTGTGGATGTCCTACAGGCTCAAGTACTGTTGGTGAGATAGGTGGAGGAACACATAATTAAGAATCCAATTCTAGAGCCACTAGGGCTCAGGGCTGCTTGTTAGCTGTGGGCCAGTAGCAGAACTCAGGGCATTTTGTGCCTGTTCACTGGCAAAAAATTAAGCACCAATGGGGTAAGATGGCAGCTGAGTGATGGTTTTGAGGATATCCCTGGCACTTGAATGTTCATAAAATCATAGAAGATTAGGGTTGGAAGGGACCTCAGAAGGTCATCTAGTCCAACCACCTGCTCAAAGCAGGACCAACCCCAGCCAGGGCTTTGTCAAGATGGGCCTTAAAAACCTCTAAGGTTCCCTCCAGCACCCATTCCAGTGCTTCACCACCCTCCTAGTGAAATAGTTTCCTAATATCCAACCTAAACCTCTCTCACTGCAACTTGAGACCATTACTCCTTGTTCTGTCACGACTGAGAACCGCCTAGCTTCATCCTCTTTGGAGTCCCCCTTCATGTAGTTGAAGACTGCTATCAAATCCCCCCTCACTCTTCTCTTCTGCAGATTAAATAAGCCCAGTCCCCTCAGCCTCTCCTCATAAGTCATGTGCCTCAGCCCCTTAATCATTTTTGTTGCCCTCTGCTGGACTCTCTCCAATTTGTCCACATCCTTTCTGTCGTGGAGGGCCAAAAACTGGACGCAATACTCCAGATGTGGCCTCGCTGGTGCCAAATTGAGGGATTGGCAGCAGATTATTCCCCTCTATCTGCTGGCAATGCTCCTACTAATGCAGCCCAATAAGCTGTTGGCCTTCTTGGCAACAAGGGCATGCTGCTGACTCATATCCAGCTTCTCATCCACTATAACCCCTAGGTCCTTTTCTGAAGAACTGTTGCCTTGCCAGTTGGTCCCCAGTCTGTAGCAGAGCACGGGATTCTTCTGTCCTAAATGCAGGACTTGCAGACATCTAAAGGGACAGTTAGGCACCTCAGTACCTGACTCTGGCTCTAAATCCTACAATTCTTCCACCCTTGAGCTGAATTTATCTTATTCTATATGTCGTGCCATTCAAATCACTGGCACTCCTCAGTGTGAGCACGAGTGGCAAGGTAGGGCCTTTAAAGCATTACAGACTTTAGTTGTGCATTCTCCATTAAAGCCCTAGAGAACGGTGTAACAAAAGTGAAGGGAGCAAAAGTTATATCCATTGGAGAATGGAAAAAGTCAATGATCAGCATAATGATCAACTGTTCAAATTATTCCATTAAATAGACTTTGTGTGCTACATTTTGAATGGTCTGAAAACACACTGAAGGGGGGAAATCAATTGCACCCCTGCAGAGCTATTGAGATGGATGCCATGTTGCTAAACCATTTAATGTATTCAGACATTAGTTTGAACCTGGTGAGGCAGTGAGAGACACAGACATGGCAGCAGTGCCTCCATCTTAATAGGATCTGACACTCAGTCTGGATTGCCACAAATGCTGCACAGCTGGTGAACATCTGGCTCAGCAAGGGAGGCGAGACTGGATGTCCTCAGGCTGATGTAGTAACAGTGATACCATGCACATGTCTAGATGTGCTCTGTGGTCGCTGTCAGATCCAATCTTATCCAAGAGCAAGTTTGAATGGCTAGTTTTTAAGACTACAAGCTAAACTTTTAGATGGCTGCTGTCTCATATTTAGGCTAAGGCTGAAGTCAACTCACTATTTCATCTGCAGTGCACATTGTCAGCACAACTAGGAGGAAGGGTTTTACTTTGAGCTGTGATCTTGAAATGATGCCTGTAAGCTGCTTGAAGCCAATTAGCACTATGTAATTACAGTGGCAGCAATAATGCTGTACCTGGTGCTGGGAGCTTGCTAAAGGGTGAGAGGAAGGATGGGATTCTTGGTTCAACTTGGGGCTCAGTGTCTTGCTATCAAAAGCCTTGGTAGAAATACATCATGAATGTGCTGTGTCAGTTTGTAATGCTGAGCTAGCTAACGTAACTCAGTGGACATAAATGTAAAGGGAGAGATTTTTCTTTTGGAAGGGATTGAGGACAAAGGGCCTCTCTCCCTCAAGTCTGCAGCTAGGGAAGCTGTGTGGGAGAAAAGAGGAAAAACTATATATTTATTTTTCAGTTATTATTTGTATTCCAAGAGCACTCAGAACTGCCAGCTGAGACCTGGCGCTCTAGAAACTCATAGCAAGAGACATTGCCCATGCCAAAGGACTTGCAGTCTGAATAGACTAGACAGGCAAAGGAAGCTTTTATCATCCTCATTTTATAAATGGGGAATTAAGATGCACCCAGATGAAGTGATTTGCCCAAGGTCACAGAGGAAGTATGTGGCAGTAACAGGATGTGAACACAGATCTAATAAATCCTACTGGACCAGGGTGCTCTACTCACTGTCGTTATGATGCCTTCTTCTGGTTGCTCTACCTATTAGCTCCATGACCCCTTCTACAGCTGTATGCTATCACTCTGTCTCTGTCTTTGATCTGCAGCCCCTCTCTTGCTCCAGGAACCACAATGTCGTCTTTGTGACTAGGCCCTCTGGCCAGGTCACTATTTGTGTTTCCCTCTTCTGGGTGTAGTCCTTCACAGTCTGTCACTCCCACAATGCTCCAGGCAGTTTTCCAGTTCACTGCCCTGCTGGTGCTGCTTCCCCACATAAGGAAACCCAGGGATCCTCAGCCCAGCAGTTCTGGGCTTTACTCTTTCAGCCCTCACTGTTTCTTCCCTGGACTGCTTCCTACTCCTCTGGTCACCCCAACTGCTTTCTCTGAGCATACCAGCTCCAATTTCCAGCTCCCTACTCCCTTTTCCCAGAGAGTGACAACAGTTGTTTTCAGCAGTCTTTTTCTGTTGCCAGCTTCCTGGCTTTATAGGCTTGCCTGTTGCTGCCCAGCTGAGTCTGCTTAAAATCAGTTCTATGCTCCCTAGCTCTTCCTCCAGGCCTGCCTGGCCACCTTTACCCAGGTCCAGCCACAACATTTTGGAACTTGAGGCAGGGAGCTCAAATGATGCCCTCCATGCCCCCTTGCTTGGGCCAAAACTTTGAAGGTCTCAATTCTGCCTTCTTCCAGTTCTACTCCTCTCATGGTTCTGCTCTGCTACCTACTTCAATAAAGGGCAGCTAACAACTTAAAAATGCCTTGTTCAAAAATTTTAAGTAACACTTAACTTTCAAATGCCTGAACAGCAAATGTAACTTCTCTTGTCTACATGGTAAACACTGGCATTTTTATCTGTTTGAATATTCAAAGTGGTGCTTTCCATGCCTTCTTGGTTGCAAAGATTTGAACTGCTTCCTGAAGATCCACAGTCTAGGCCAGTTCATGCTCTGTTGAGATGGTTGCAAGGCTGACCAGACTCTTCTGTGTCACTTAACCCTCCATTCCCCCAAACGTGCATATGGTCAGCACAGAATTTTCTTATTTATTTATTTCCTTTTGTAACATGTGGAAAAGTTTGATCCAATTTTGTGTTTAGTACGAGTCACGTTGCCTGGATGAGACAGCCAGGTGCCACATGTGATATAGATTGAACTGTATCTTGGGCCCTGCTTGCATTCTCAGGGGCTTTTAAGTCACCCGTAGGGCCTCTTCTTCTTCTAAGGAATAAGTATTGATTATTTGTGATTGAGGAGGAGAGAGAGAGAAAGGGATAGAAAGAGTTGAAGCCTGATAGATTGTGATTGCCGTGTTCTGAATCCCAGAACATTTAAATCCTCCAATGATTATATAAACAAGTTTGTACATATTCATTAAATATGTAAAGTAGGCAGTTGCAGCATGCATCCAATCTCCATATTTCTGGATCTTCAGACTTAGTCTTTATTTAAACTTTTCACTGAAAGTTAAAATCCTGAAAGGGACATTCAGACAGACTGGAACTGGAGAGAAGGTCTGTTAGAAAGCTAGTGCAGGCAGCACACAAGCTGATTTTTACTGGCACTCACCCTGCCTGGGTCCTGGCCACCGGTCCAGGGGGCTCTGTATTTTAATTTAATTTTAAATGAAGCTTCTTAAACATTTTAAAAACCTTATTTACTTTACCTATAAGAATAGTTTACTTATATATTAGACTTATAGAAAGAGACCTTCTAAAAATGTTAAAATGTATTACTGGCATGAGAAACCTTAAATTAGAGTGAATAAATGAAGACTCGGCACACCACTTCTGAAAGGTTGCCAACCCCTGATTTAGTGAAACCAATCTGTTTAGACTACCACAGTTATCAACAGCAGTAATAAATTATGGCTCTTAGACCTTTTCTTTTGGAGCTCACGTCTCTTGCTCAAACATAGCCCAACTCTTTTGGAAACCTTGAAGCTATTCCATTCCACTTGTGTTTTCTAACTATTAACAAAAAACATAAGTTTCTCTTTTCACAACCAAAAACTAAATAAACCCTGTTTCCCCCATTCAGATACCTCAAAAATAGCTTTGCTTTTAAACTTCAAGCATAGCACGTCAGCACAAAATCCAATTTTGACTTTTTTTAACACAATGGCAAAAATGTCGACTGACTTCCATGGAAGCATGGACTCACCCGCAATCTGGAAGGAAGGATGTCTACTTGCTGTATTTAAAAATCTTGCTCTTAAAATGTGCCTCAGTTAATTTATTGGATTTCAGAATGTGCTGATATTTTTCATTCTCTGAATATGCTGCAGCAGCAAATGTACTGTGCTTCTAGCTTAGGACAGAAGACCATGTAACCCTTTCTCTGGTAGCTGCTGCCAAACGGGCAAAAGTTTCCGGTTCTCAAATCTGACCAGTTAGGAAGATAACAGAATAAGATCACGTTGGGTCATGTGTCCCTGTGAATTGTGAACTTGTGTTCAAAGGTTTTTATAATGCTGTAAAACTTGTCTTGCACAACTATTCAAGAGTCGAAAGTGTAGCCTTTTATTTTATTTAAAGTGAATTTAGTAATGTTTATTACACTATCATGGGTTCAGCTCTCATGGCTACACTTTTAAGATTAACAGAGTGAAGTCAGCTCTGCTACTAACTTCAGATTTAGAGTTTCTAGGAACACATAAAGACCAAGGGTAGTGACCACATGGACATTTCACAAGTGAAAGGTCTAGTCTGTTTTACAAGTTTTATTAAAGCAACAGTTAAAGTTACAATTACCCAAGCATATAGAAATACTATAAAGACTTATGCACAAGTTAAGATAGTTATACTCACATCCTTAATGGTATTCTTAAAGTCTGGCTGTCTTGCCAACTGATCATCAGTAGAGGGATAGTTCCTGCTGGAGTTTCCCATAAGGAGCCCAATTTTCCAAAGTGGGGCACCTTCTTTTTAAAATGTGATTTTTGACTATAAAATGTAGTGCATGCCGAGGTTAGGGCATGTGCTAGAAAAATGTGATTACATGTATCTTGTAAGCAAAAAATTACTCAGTTAATTTCACAATATCACCCATTGGTACATCTTTTCCCATAATCTTATGGCATAGGGTCATTCTTTGGTCACTTACTTATGTCAAGCATTTCACAAGCCTATGTCCTAGTATGGCTAAGCTAAAATCTTACAGGCCTCAGCCTGTAGGCCTTGCATTTCAGCCTTACTTACATGTATATCTAATACATAATTATCCCTTCTAACTACTGATCAATCTTATAATCCTACAGTTTAACTCTACTTAGCATACAGTGATTATATATGACATAACATGTTAGTTAATCATAACATCACACAGTGAGTGAGTACTAAACTAAAATCATTGGCTACAAAAGGAAAAACTGACCTCCTCTCATGAGCGGAGTTTGCCTTCAACCAAAGGTTAAAGAAAATGTTTAGTAGATAATATGGACCAAATTCTGCTCAACTCATCCTGTGCAACTTCAGTGAAAACCTCAAAGAGCAGACTGTCAGCTCAAGTATCAGAGGGGTAGTTATGTTAGTCTGGATCTGTAAAAAGCAACAAAGAGTCCTGACTATCTAGTCTAGTATCCGGTCTCCGACCATGGCCAGTACCAGACAATTACGTAATAACCTCCAAAGGAAGTTTCGTCCTCATCCCTTTCATGTAGTGGTTGATTTATGACTTGAAGGATAAGGATTTAGATCTCCTATCATTTTTCTGTAATCCTACATGAACCAGCATGGGATGTTTTAAGATGATTGCTAAAGGCAGGAGAGTTACTCACTGGAGGTGATCCTTAGTACATATTTCACCTACATATCACTTTCTGTAGGAGTATGACTAGAGGGTTAAATAAGTCATTGGACTCTGCAGTCTTCTCTTTGCAAAGATTAGGGTGTGAACCCAACCACGCTGGCCAAATCTCAGACCAGATAATGGTACCCACCCCCACTAACATTTTGCTTTGATAGCAGTTCTGAAAAAAACACAGAAAAAAAATCAGTTTGTGTCAAACTGAACCTGAATTTATTTTGGAATTTTTGATTAATTCAAAAAGGCAGCATGGGATCTATTCCAGGGAGGGGATTTGAAGGTGGCCTTTCCACATCTCAGGTGAGTGCCCTAAGAACTGGGCTAAAGGTTAAACAGGTAGTAACAGCACCATCACCCCTTCCTCTTCCTCTGGACACTTTGTGACTGGCTAAACATATTTCAAATCCTCAAATAGTTTTGTGTCAACCAAAACTGCATTTTTTATCAATTAAAGCTATTTGTAGGTGTTACCCATGTTTAATGCTAATTGCCTTTCCACACCTATAATCCATTGTGGTGGCTGTTGGACCATATCTGCTTCATTGTGAACAACCCCTTTTACTCTACAACCGCTCCTGACTCGGTTGTCTATGCTGTACTCAAAAAAAAAAAAAAAAAAATTGCAGTGACCCACTTCACCTGCCAGGGTCTACTATCTCTGCTTCATCCACATCAATAGCTCTTTCCTACTGCAGGGACCTTGTTCTAGCTGCCCTTTCCAAATCATTGCTCTGTGCTCCTGATTTTCTCCATTGCAAGAAGCCCCCACCTGGGCCTCTGCAACATCTGATAAGATGCTTTGGATTTGCCCATTAATTGTTAAACTACAACTCTGCCGCAAAAGCTTTACTCATTTCTCCTTTAGCAATTTCAGCTAGCTAAAGCAAAAATGTTCCCAAAGATCTATGGAGACAATTAACCCTGACATCCCTGAAAACCAACAGTGGTTATAGCCCCTCAGGAACAGTGAATAACTTAATTAAAAGTTCAGTCATAGAAGGGGCTGCCTAACAGTGATTATGTTAACTCCCATTATATGATTTCATACAAACCCCCATCTCTAAATGGTTTGAGTTAAGTGATACAGTTACCAAGTTAAAATAAAATATCCCACAGTAAGATAGACAAGAAGAAGTTTAAACAAAGAAGAAAAGACATCTTGCAATGAGGTTAGATGCTAGATGGGGGAGCTGATAATGCAAAGAAATACATAGAGACTATTTCAGATAGTAGAGGCTGCAGAGAAGGACCCTTTCGATGACCACGTGCATGTCACAAGGATCTGATCTGGGAAAACAGGTCACAATTCTGTGAATATTCACTCAAATTAATTGACTGCACTGTGTTCAGCTCCTTGTGCGTTAACTTTCCACAAGTGTTCGAGCCCTCAAATCGAGCCCTCAAATTATACCTTCTAAATGTTCCCAGAAAACTTATTTCTGAGTAGTAGGTGATGGTTTCCATGAATACTAAGTTTGTCATATATATTTGGTCAAAGTGCCTAAAAACTCCTCCAATCAAGGGAAAGAAACAATATTAGGTGACTTAGCAGACCAGTCACAACTAGCTTACAGAATGTTGCTATTTCCAATCACGAGTAAAACAGTCTGTGACCAGATCATAAAGCTAAAAAAAGATGCAAAAACATTAAAAATTTTCATAGAGAATAAAATTTATGTCTCTAAAAGGACCAATACAAAATGCATAATCCCCCATAAACCATAGGAATATATGTGCTTGTAGACATGCAGACTCACCCCTGTGGCACCTCCTACTGGTTGTCCTCAGAAATTAGCTCTCTGCCAGCCAGGATCACCCTCTGCAGGCCAGTGATCCACCTGTCTTCTGGCCCCCCCAGTGCCCTTTTAATTGGAGTGCTGCCACCAGCAATCTGGGTCTCCCCTCCCTGGGGAACCCCCAACCCACTACTCCCACTTCACATCAGAATATGGCTACTGCCAGTCACCATCTAGCCCCCACTCCCTGGGACAGACTGCAGTGCACACACCATTCATCACTGGCAAAGAGGGGTTTGGACCTGCTGCCTTTGCCAATTCTTGGCTACCCCTCTATAGCCCCAGTACCTGTCCTGGCATTTATCAAGGCCACAGCCTGGGGCTTTCCAGGCTGGAGTTCCCCAGTTCTTCTGCCTTTCCCCAGCCCTGCACCACTCTAGGCACTTTGTCTCTAGCTTCTAAGCAGCCAGGCCCTTTTCCCTCTACAGGCAAAGGGAGACTGTTTGGGTTCCTGGCTCACACCCTTTTTATACAGGCCAGCTGTGGCCTGATTGGGGCATGGTCCAGCTGCGGCTTCTTCCCCAATAAGCCCAGCTTTTACAGCTGCAGCTTTCATGCCCTCCCAGGCTGCTTTTTAAACTCTTCAGGGCAGGAGCAGGTATCCAACCCGATACAGTGCTCCATAGGTCTTTTGCAGGACCTTTGCATGGTGGGGGGGATATCTTACCCTTAATTAATACATTTCAGGAAATCACACATATCTATTTGCAGTTATTCCATGAGCAGGAATAGAGGCTAAGTGTGTCAGATGATTAGCGGCAGCTCTTACAAAGACAGAGCTGAAGCTGATATTAAATATGCAAAGGGAAAGGAGAATTATGAAAATCATGATATATGTAAAGCAGAAATGTGTGCACTGTGCTGACATCCTATTCCATGTGCATTAGAGACTACTCAAATTCCACACACTGTGGAAGAAGAAAAGTTGTAAAGATAAACCCAAGGCACCAACTTCTGTGTTAGCTCAGCTCAAAATATTTAATTTGAGGTGGCCTTTATCAAACTCGGTGATGAACACAGCTGCCTTCTAGCTGAAGAATGGAACTATTTCTGGTATTGTCAAAGAGGGTATAAATCAGTGAATTATTTAATGAAAACCCAATGAGCAGTCAGTCACTTAATCAACAATTTGGCGTGTTGTTTAAATGGCTGGTTTTCCAATGAAATGTCTGTTTGACTCCTTCTAGGCTTAAATAACCTGTCAGCACACACTGACATGTGCTCTATACTGACAGTACATTCCAATTCTTTGGGCTATTGGCCAAGATTTTCAAAAGTGAAAAGTGATTTGGGGGGACTAAATTCAGTATTGCCAACCCCAGTGTTAAAAAATTGTCAGTCAGCATCCCCAAAACCATGAGAGTGGCTTTACAATAATGACTT
Organism: Chelonoidis abingdonii; assembly: GCF_003597395.2. NCBI lineage: Eukaryota > Metazoa > Chordata > Testudines > Testudinidae > Chelonoidis > Chelonoidis abingdonii. The sequence goes on from NC_133774.1 coordinate 10,728,905, forward strand.
TAAAAATAGTATATTTGAGGTTCTTTTTGTTGCCCTTTGGATTATGAGCCTTTATGGTGCTCTCTGGTCACAATTTCAAGCTTTTCTTTGCAACCGTGAGAGTTAGAAACTTACTTTCTATAAATGGAAGCTGCGATTCTCAAGTCATCACTTGACTCCAGGAGCTGGGGTTTTAAGAAAAATGCCAAATACTGTGATAAAATTGTGATAGAGTTGGCCACACTGCAGACCTGTCGCACCCTAAAAGTGGCCTACTTTTCAGTCAGTGCTCAGCTCTTTTTGAAAATCAAGCCCCTTTCAAGTGTCTCAAGTTGGGCATCTTAACGTCAGTCCCTCCCCAAATCATTAGTCATGTCTCAAAATCTTGGCCTACATACTATTATAACTATATCTTCACAAAAGCTATCTGTCATACCAATATAAAAAAGCCAAAAATGGCTAAGAATTTAAAAATGTAATGGTGACAGACCACAAATCTCAGTGATGGTTGAATCTGGTGATATTCTAAACAGAAGAGCTCACAACCATTCTTGCAGCTATTTCCATCTCTTTATGCTGAGTCAACGGACACTGTAGGCTTAAGAATGACACAGAGAGTAACAATTTTGGCATTAAGCAACAAAAAGTCCTGTGGCACCTTATAGATTAACAGATGTATTGGAGCATAAGCTTTGGTGGGTGGATTCTGGCATCATATTATATAGTTGTGTGTCTGAACCAAAACATCAGATCAAACTCTCTCAATCCCTGAGGGGTTCAAAATTCAGAGTCAGAACTGAATTTCCTGGGTAACATTTTCAAAAGCATTTTCTAAGTGTCAAAAAACCCCATGAGTCCTATTAACTCGCAATGTCATTGAGGTGCTTAAGTCCCAAGTTCTTTTGAAAATGTTCCCTAATTAGCCATTTGACTTAAGCTTCTCCATCACACAGGGGCTTTGAAAATTTTACCTTGTGACACCGGCCCAACTACTGCATTGTCAAGTCTGATCAATACTTGGATGGGAGACCTTCAAAGAAAACTCAAGTGGCTCCAGGAAGAGGGATTGCTGATTTAATAAGTGATTCTCTTCTCCACCAGTCAGATCCAAACCAGCAGGCACTGAGCTGTCTTTTGGATGGGATAATCATGGTACAAAACAAAACACCCTCCCCCACATCTGATCAATCAATATGATAAGCAATTGTTCAGATTTCAAATAGTCAGAATGGTTCCATATGTTAAAAATAATTGCAATGACTGTTTAGAATAAATTTGAAAGATGACTAGACTAGAGGAAATGAGGCTAAATGCGCCAGATATATGCTATATATTGTGCTTTATTCACTAAGCTTGACTTATAACCTTCACATGGAGCAGAGCTACTATGGCTGGGTAGGTCTTTCTGACATTATTTTTGACCATAGCACTTTCTGGAACTCTTTCTTTCTGTGAATCTCAACCTAGTGGGGCTCACACGAGTATTCTAAAAAATAGCAGTGGAGATAGACCTTTGAAGTTGCAGCTTGACCTAGAGCTTGGACTCTGAAGCCCATCCTGTTCCCTACGCTTCAGAGCCTGAGCTGCAATTTCAAAGTGCTGCCTATACAGCTATTTTTAGAGTGCTAGCATGAGCCCTGCTAATCTGAGTTGGTCGATCTGGGCTGGGAGGCTCTCTTCTGCTTGCTCCAAAATGCTACATAGACATACCCTGGAAGACCTATCAGGTTCTTATTAAAATCAATGTCCAAATGACCAATGTTCAGATCCTTTCTTATCTATTTCCAGAATCAAGATTTTCTTTCACCAGTCTTAGAAATAGTTTTAATTCTGGAATTCAATTTTTTGCTGAAAAACTGAAATGATGCATAAGAAAAATAAACATTTTGTTTGAACTCAGTAAAAAACTACTTAAATCAAAACAGGGCATTTGTATTTTGATTAAGACTGTTCAAATGCAGACTTGCACCGAAATAACTGGATATGAGGGTTAAAACCAGTTTAATTATTTTGGTTCCAGTCTGTGTGTAGACAAGTTGTCTGTTGACCTGCCAGGGGTTTATTTAAAGCCAGGTGAAACTTACTGTATTTTGGCTGAAATTCTTTGTAAATCCCTGGGAAGCAACACCTGAAAAAAAGGTGGGGAAATTGCACAAGCCCCTTTGAACCAAAACCATTGTGCTTCTAATAGCTGTAGAATGTCATTACTCAGAAATTAACTTAAGATACACCACTGTGCAGAGTGGAGCCTTGGAATCAGCATGCTCAGAAAAATGAACAAGGAGACAACAAAGAGCTGAGATCAGGGGATTCCATGTCGCTCTGTTCCTTGAATCAGGGACATCATGCAAACCAAAAATGGGTCAGAACACGTTTTGCACAGTGGGAAAGACAGCGGAGAATTCTCGCTGCTCAGCTTTGATGCTGTCATGCTTCAAAAGAGCAGGATGGGTAAATAGAAAATTCAAGGGCATATATCTCCAACGTTGAAATGATGTTTCCTAGATTCGTCATACAATTTAGTCATTTGTATGTTGGGCTACTAATATTCATGATGTGTTTTTGTATTGCTCTTCAATAATAGGACTAGAAATAGGATAAAGACTTATTTCTTTGTCACCATTTTGACTATACCCTAAGTTACACTGGGAATGGCTTCTGTATGAAGGCTCTACAGTGAGAAATAAGGAAATTTGTCAGTTCTCAGGCCAGTTACCAGAGCTTCCTCATCAGAAAAACACCATGGGCAACTTTGTCGGCAGTTTCAGCAGGAAGACCTGGGACTGAATGGGCCAGGGAGACTGAACTGCATTTATACATTTTGAAACTGTCTCTCCAAGTCATTGGGGGAAGCATGTTTCCAGTTTTGTCACAATGGGGAAGCTGGTGTTTCTGCCTGCATTGCTCCTGTTGTTTGGATAAGCAGAAGATTTGTCTACAAGATTGTCAATCACAGCACCTTTCACACACATTGATTATGATTTGTTATTTGTATTATAATAGCACCTCCAGAACCCAGCATTCTAGGCACCATACAACACACAGGGAACTCCAGATCTAGTTAGAGACTGGCTTAAGGTCACATAGGGACACAGTCAGGATTAGATCCCATGTCTTCAAGTTCCTAGTTCAGTGATCTGGCTACACTGCCTCCATTAAACTTATTTAAAGATAGCCTATTGTAGAATTACCCTCCCTATCCCTAAAGATGGTGGCCACCTTCATCCTCCTTTTTAGACATGTTGTGACATAATAGCAAAGAGCATTCTGGGAAAGGCAGGTCCCACAATGATCTCTGCTGAGAAGACACAGAACATCAAAGGAGCCGGAAAAGCTGCAGCTGTATTGCCATGACAGCGCCATCTCATGACACAAAGAGCTTGTCTTCACTACCGGGGTAAATCAACCTAAGCTATGCTACTCCAACTACATGGAACTGGAGTGCCAGAGACAACTGGAGGTGCTCTGCTATTGATTTTTTGGGTCTTCACTAGATCCACTAAATCGACACCTGTTGCATTAATTGCAGCAGCATTTGATCTCCCCAGTTGTGAAGGCAAGCCCTAAACCTTCAGGTCATGTCTCCCCTCCCTCATCAAATGATTGCTAGAGAAAGGGAAATTATGAAACTCTGGGAAAGGGTGATAAACAAGAGCAACAAGTCACTAAAGGGCCATGCTTTTTGTTTTGAAAAATATTTCCATTGAACATAACATAAGAACGGCCGTACCAGGTCAGACCAAAGGTCCATTTAGCCCAATATCTGTCTACCGACAGTGGCCAATGCCAGGTGCTCCAGAGGGACTTAAGCTAACAGGCAATGATCAAGTGATCTCTCTCCTATCCTCTAGAACAGAGGCTAGGACACCATTCTTTACAACTGCCTGGCTATAGCCATTTATGCTTAGCCACCGACGATTTATAAAAGTTCCCTTTAAACATGTAAGTCCCCAGCCTCACAACTCCCAGGTAACGGAATATCCACAAGCGACTGTCACTGGTAGGAATGAACTTCTTTATTGTTTTAAAACCTGCTTAGCTATTAATTCATTTGGTGACCCTATTCTGTACGATGGGAAGAAGTAAATAACTGTCCTTACCACTTCTTCACACACTCAATGATACTATATAGCCTTCTATCATATCCCCCCTTAGCTCCTCTTCCCAAGTGAACGGAGCCTAGCCCTTAATCTTCCTCGTACAACCTCCCAAACCCTAATCATTTAGTGCCCTATCAACCGTTTCTAGTGCAGAAACTTTTGAGTGAGGGACCACATCTACACAGATCGAATCTGTGCAGACCATGGATTAAAGGTTTAGTAGGGCAAAATATCTCATATCTTATTCTCTACCCCTTTAAGGATTCAACAATCCGTTTCTTTTTGTGACCGCCTCTGCACACTGCGTGACATCTCAGAGAACTACCACCCCCATCATATTGTATGTATAGTTGGGGTTATTTTTTCCAATGTGCATTACTTTACATTTATCCACATTAAATTTCATTTGCCATTTTGTTGCCCAATCACTTAGTTTTGTGAGATCTTTTTGAAGTTCTTCACAATCTGCTTTGGTCTTAACTATCTTGAGCAGTTTAGTATCATCTGCAAACTTTTCCACCTCACTGTTTACCCCTTTCTCCAGAGCTCCTGAAGATTGCAACATGAAAAGGTCACATAATTTATGTGGTGACTCCATTTGCATTATCTCCAGAGTGTCAGTCCGGTGTAAATAAGCTAAACAATGCAACTTTCCAGACATTGCAAGAATCCTCCCCCGTCACCCTTCCCTCATTTAGATCCACTGTAATAGTTTCAACTCCACTGGTTCCCCCCCCCCCAAGGGATTCTTCTACCTAATACATTTTACGTAGCCATAGCAATGTTCTCAATTTAAAATTTTAACAGATTTGTGCCACAGCTGCACTATTTTGGCCAGCCAGACCAGCGCCGGGTAACAAGATTTGTTTTCCTTGCGTGCTGCCAAGCCAACCTGAAGACAGTGTTAATAGAAAAGGTCACAGACTGATAAGTTGACATGTCTCTAGTTCTTTAGGACAAATCCAGGGATGGCAAATTGAAATGCTATTCTGCAGCTCCTCGGGGGCAGAGGCATTAAAGTTAAATGTTACAAATGCAGCAAGCATGTTTGGCTTGCAAAAATGTTTTCGGCTGTGGTGGTAGAAATGCAGCAGACATCAGCAGAATTTATTTTCTGGGCTAAAGGATATTCTAAGGGCACAAAGAAATTATCTACATGGAGCATAGAGTTCTGAAAGGAAAAGGGGTGGTAGTGGGGTCAGAAGGACAAAATTCATCATTAAACCAGGTCACTTAAAAAAAAAGGCTAAAACTTTCTGTCTGCTTATATGAAAATATTGGGCTACAGCAGGGGAGTCGCTCTGCTCTGCTAGAATATTAGCTTAAGGCACTGGACTTCTTTCTTGCAAACATTCCCACAGGGTTAGCAATCTGAGCTACTGGTATTCATGAAGATCCAGAGTTTCACTCCAAGTTCTGCCACTAATTTCCCACATTTAGCCTTTGCTATGTCAGTTAGGGCTTGATCCAAAACCTACTGAAGTTGCTAGAAAAACTCCCTCAGTGGGCTCTGGATCAGATGCTTAACCTCTTTATGTTTCAGGGCTTGTCTACATTACTCGCTGGATCGACAGGCAGCGATCAATCTAGTGGGAGTCTATTTATCGCATCTAATCTAGATACGATAAATCGACCACTGAGCACTCTCCCATCGACTAGAGTACTCCACAGGAGTGAGAGGCTCAGACGGAGTCGATGGGGAATCATCAGCAGTCAATTCACTGCAGTGAAGACACTGCGATGAGTAGATCTAATTATGTCAACTTCAGCTACATTTTTCACGTAGCTGAAGTTGAGTAACTAGATCCCCCCTCTAGTGTATACAAGGCCTCAGTTCACTCACCAGGAAAATGGAGCTAATAATACTCATAGCAGACACAGATATAAAGTTTTATTTGACCTTTCTTGGTATTGCTGGTATGAGCAGGTCTTCCCGGCACTCACAATGAGTAAAGAGCTAAAGGAAACTTTATAATTGTTCTGACTCTTTCTAGCCCACAAGGGTGCTGTGGGGATTAAACAGAATCTGCTAAATTTTCCCACACTGAGTAGCATTTCAGTCCATGTGAAGTCTCAGTGAGCTAGCCATGGACAATGGTACTAATCCACATGAGCAAGAATGGCAGAATCTGGCCCTTCCTGTTTGCGTGGTGGTTTCAACAGGTAAAAGAAATACTAAGTAGTATTGTCATATGACTTTGTCTAATTCATGTAACTACAGAGGGCTGGAACAATCAAATAGCTGGACTTTTCAGAAAACAAAAGTTACCATTCATTCCCTTTCATTGCATTTCTCCAGCTGCTGCTCTATGCCATCACACAGCTCAATCCCATTCCTGGCTCCAAACCTGAGTACCAGAGAGGAGATTCGCGGGGCTGTGGGAGTAGGAATCACCATGCCATTCCTGTGGAATGCCGGAGTGGGAAAAGGATCTTGCCATTCCTGTACCCTCAGTGTCTGAGGCCAGAGACTCAGAAAGGATTTTTGTCTGCTAAATACTTTCTATATCAATCCATCAAACTATTTCCCAGGAATGTTTGTTAGGACTTTATCCCTCCCTCTCCCCGCTGCCCCTTTTTTTAGCTAGCAAATCTTTTGTGAGCTGAACTATGATTTTCTTTTGGTGAGGTGCCTGCCATTGATGGTGGATAACTACCGGTAATTCTCTAGGTTGCTGGTGTCCTCTTTCCTTCCATTTGTGTTGTGTGAAAGGATGACTAAGTCATGTACTATGCTCTTCTGCTCCCTGACTGGATGATTGATACATTTTAAACAGTGAACATCATTCTACTTCTTTGTACAGTGCCTTCCACAATAGAGGCTGTAGACGTGCCTGGAGTACAAACCTATAATAAGAGACAGTCCCTGGTCCAAAGAGCTTACAGTCTAAACGAACATGGCAGACAAAGGTGGGAGGGGAAAAATAGTTAATGACTCACTTCCAATGTGAGCTGTCAGAGGCATAATGGGTCATGCTGCATATTGGGACATTTGGGGAATTTTCAAGCATCTCTAGGCATATCTGCAGATTGCCTAAATACTTGGGAGCAATGAATACTATGTTTGCCACAAAGCCATAATGAAATCAATTGGATGCTTTTATTCATTAAAACATTAACAAAATGGAGGATATGGATGTTGGCTTGTTTTTGAATACCTCTGGCTTTCTCTGATATTTCTGGAGGCTACTTACATTTTTCTTGTGGGTGGATTTGGTGGGGGGAGTAGGGGAAGCAGTTTGGCCATGAAATGAGACATTTCAGGCAGAATTTTTTTTTCATTTCAAGGCTGTTATAACGTATTAACTAAGCAAGTGAACACTAAGTATGTGAAACAACTTCTACCACATTTGTCTCAGCTGGGTTGCACAGCATGTTCAGCTGCCATGACACCACTATGCAGAATTTAACAAGCACTAGATAGAGAAAGGAAAAAACCAGTGGGAGTGAGAACACATAAAATGCATGTGTTATCAAGAGATGCAACTTATTTTTACACCAGTTATTTTTCATGTGCCACCAAGTCCTCAACTGTCTGCTTTGAATGAATCTTGATAGCTGCTATCTAGCCAAGGGTCTTTTTTGAATCCTTATCCTATGGAGGGGAACACTCTTCTTGTTATGATAAAGACATGAAATCCTCAAGCAACAAGAAAAATGTGCAAAGGTATTTCATTGCTGGACAAGTTTTAAAAACTACATAATAAAACATTAAAGAAAAATTATGATTGGATTTCCACCTGTGTAAGTTCAGAGTCAGACCATGGAGCTACTCCAGATTTACATCAGAATACCTGAAATCAGATTTCAAGAGTTTCAAGAGCAATCTCATTTTATTTGCTGATTTTAGTGCTTGTATTGTGGTTCAGATAATTAACATCTCCATGCCTGACGTGCAGGTGCCTTTGAGTGCAGCAGTTAGGCATCTAAATATCCCTACAATAACTTGTGATTACAATTCTTTGATCCCATGAAATTGTGACCATAAATTAGGAGGTAAATGACAGGTACTTATCATTTATTTATTATGGAATAATGGGCCAGGGTGTCAGCTGGTATAAACTGGTGCAGTTCCACTAATTTCCTGCCAACCATCAGTGCTAAAGGATACTTTTGACTTCAGCGAAGCTACACCAATAAAAATCAAATGAGGATGCAGTCTCTAGTGCTAAAAATTAAAATTAACATAGCCATCTATCCAAGGCAGTTCCCCAGGTCTTTCTCAAAGTGTCCATTAACACTAATGATTGGCAGGAAAGAAATGGGTGACATAGGCAGCTGCTGCCCTGGTTCCCATGAACGCAAGTGGTCTGGTGATCCATTGCTGCTACGACTTTCTTCTCAATACTATATTTAGTATTAGTAATTTCCTTCAGTCATTTGTTACATTAACCACGCTTGCCAGATTTTATTGAGAGGGCATTCAGTTATGCTTTACTTCTGGATGGAAAGGAAAATCTGCTGTGTTAGAAGAAGGGTCAGGGGAGGGGAGGTGTTTAAATGAGTGAGTGAGTGAGTGAACTTGAGCTGAATGTAAAGCCTTATTAAAATTTGCATTACTTTGGCTCTTATCTAAACAAAATGACCCATATGAACACAAAACCCACCCATACATCTGAACCCTACAGACATCAATTAGCAATGGGCTAAGAGGCTGTGATTGGATCTGGATACAGATTCAGTGCTAAACTTTTGTAAGCTGCTCTTCATCTGCCGTCTGCAATCTATATGCCTATAATATTTCTCCCTTTTTTTTCCCCCACAGATTCCACTCGTCAAAGGCATGCACAGTTTCAGCTTCCTGATCAACTCCCACTGCTCCTGGATGCTCAGATAGTTGCACTGCACAGAAACACCGTCTGCTTCCTTTCTCTAGACAAAACCCTGTGGGTAGGGATGTGTTCTTGGCCCTACACTATTTAATTTTTTTTTATCAATGACCAGGAAGAAGACATAAAATCATTACAGTTAAAAAAATTTTAGATGACACAAAAATTGGAGGAGTGGTAAATAATAAAGTGGACAAATTACTGGTACAGAGTGATATGGATCACTTGGTAAGCTGGCAAGCAAACAATATGCATTCAGTAGGACCACAGGTGAGGTCATCATCTAGGAAGAAAGAATGCAGGATGGGGATTTTATTTCAGGGAAGCAGAGACTATGAAAAACTCACAGGGATAATGGATAATCATCTGAATATGAGCTCCCAATGTAATGCTGTGGCCAAAAAGGCTAATGAGGAGCTTGGATGTATCAACAGAGTAAAATCAAGAAGGACTAGGGAAGTTATATTACCTCTGTGTCTGGCACTGGTGCGACCGATGCTGGAATACTGCATCCAGTTCTCATAGCCACAGTTAAAGAAGAAATTTCAATCACTGGAAAAGGTTCAGAGAAAAGCCACGAGCAAGATTAAAGAGTTGGTAAACACGCCTTGTAGTGACAGATACAAGGAGCTCAATATATGTAGCTTATCAAAAAAAGTGTTAATGAGTGACTTGATCACAGTCAGTCAGTATCTACATGGGGGGACAGAAATGTGATAATACAGGTTCTTCAGTCTAGCTGACACAGATATAATAGGACCCAAAGTTGAAGCACGACAATCTCATTTTTAACAATGAGGGTAATTAACCATTGGAAGGAGTTACTAAGGGTTGTGTTGTATTCTGCATCACTAGAAATTTTCAATTCCAAATGGTACGTTTTTCTAAAAGATTTCTCCAGTTCAGCCACTGTTATTGAACTTGAAATAGGAATTAATTCAGGGAAGTCCCATGGCTTTACAATCTACAAAGTATTAAGCCCTTATGTTTTGGGGGGTTTTTTGTTGTTTTTTTTAATGTGGACGTAGCAAAAATGGCCCATGAACCAGTCACAGTAAAATTGGATGGCTGCAACTCACTTCATTTGGCCCTTAGATTCAGCTAGAAGCTGCAGTTGTTGCAGCATGCTGGGCTCACCTCCAGAGCAGAGCTGACCAAGATGAATGTACCACACTAGTGCTTCTCATCCTGCAAAAGCTGCCAATCAAATTCTGCTGTGTTCTGTCCCAAAGGAGGAAGACTGACCCTGGCTTGCCTCCTTTGCTGGGATGGTGTTCAGAGTATAGTGTGTCAGAGAGTCCACACTTCTCAGAGCTATATATACTGGAATATTGAAGTGATCAATACCACAATTTACTACCTGATGAAAAAGACAGAACCCTTCAGGAGCACAGTGTTCCTAGCACTCTGCTCAGGGACTAATTTAGTACTGACTTAGGAAGAAAGAATGCCAAATGCTGGGTCAGCAGCAGTACAGTTTGGAGATATCTAGGTTTTCCTCTGAGGTCTCCTCATTCATATACTTTGCTGGCAAGATTCGACTCAAGAACACTGACCATATGGGTACAGCAGTGGGCAATAAATCATATATGTCCAAGTCCTGAAAAGGGGTATCTGAGCAAATAAAGGTTTTGATGCTCACCTTGGCATGCACAGGAGACATCTAGGAAGTAGCTGGATGTGAGCAGGCTTTACAGTAACATGCTGAACACAGTGCTGTAATAGCCACTAATGGTTTACAGGCAACACTTTATTATAAATGGCAAAGCGCTATTACCTCCTTCAGTATTTGATGTAATAACATTTATCACACTGAATTATTTTGGTATTCATGGGGATGTCAGATGTAATTCTATAAGAATTACTATCTGCATGAATGCCCAGTAAATTACAATGGAATTATTATGAAATTAGACATTACAGTAACATTATTATCAAAAGAGGTCATCATGATTGGTGTGTTATTCAAATGAGTAACCAAAAGGAATTACACTCAGACCTGATTAATCCAAATCACTTTGCAGACCCTATTTTTATGCAGATTACACCACATTCTCAAACTGATAAATCAGCCAATGGTACAAGTGAGGTGATGCAAAGCACTGCTAAGCTTTTAAAACAGCCTCACCTGGTGAAACAACTCCACATGTTGTAGATTTTAAGTAGGATGAAACTAATAAAGTGCTAGGGAATGTACTCCAAAAACCTACTGCATGTAGCATAGAATAATCTCTGTCCTATACAATTCAATAGCAAGGATATCATTCTTTATTTCATAGACAACTCAGTCCTCTCCATACTGCAGTGGGGGAGGGGGCACAATCTAAAGCAGAGCACACGTGACCATCCCACATGTCTCCTCTGTTCAGTAAACTCCCCCTCCCCCTGAGCCCAGCCTGGGGCCACTACGCTCTCCTGGTACCATGTTACCTTGTGGAGGGAGACTCTGTCCTTCTCTCCCTGTGCCTCCCTAACACACATTTGACCGCTCTCCCTGGCAGCCGAGTGGGGAGTAGGAGGGAGCCATTTCTGCCTAACAGAGATTGGCTTAGAGTCAGCAGGAGTATGTCCATGTATGCAACAATCACACCTCACTTTCAGAGTAGACATAACCGCACTGCATGCTAAACATGTTATACCGTCATGTTCGAGTGTTGCTTGTTGGGAAACTATCGGTCTGATCCACTGAAGTCAATAGAAAGCTTCTCCCATTGACTTCAATGGGCTTGGATCTGGCCTTTTGTGTTTATGAAGGCTTCTAAGGGAGCAGAGAAATAATCTCCGTAAACTTTCTTTTCACTGAACTATACTTTAATACAATTATGGAAAACCTAATATTTCAAGGTCTGAATTGCAATGTAAGTCACAGCACTGTCAAAACACAAGTACAACCTGGTGTTTCATGAAGAGCCTGGGCATAAATAAAATCCATAGGGGGAAAACAGAGATGTTTAACCACAGCCTTTCATGCTGAATAATGACTCCTTTGAGCAAGGATATCTGACATGGAGATGGAAAGAAATGAGTATAGTACAAAATATACAGCTGGTATATGACATTTTTAAGCACCAATTATGCCAGGTGATTTATACTTAGATTAACTGTGTCTGTCCAGCTGCTGAATTAGGGGTTAATTATTAAGAGTTAATAGGCACTTTATTTAAAAGTGTCCCATCATAGCTGGTTCAACTGATCATCACTCCAGTATTATAGGGGTGACAAAAATTAACTAGCTTGGGATAGGAATGGATGTAAATTCTGCTGCACTTTGTCAGGAATTTAATTGCATCACCACAAAAACCTGCTGTACTCTGCAAACAATGTTGCTGCTCTTTTAAAGTTAAATTTTTTTAAACGATTCAGGAATTCTATTCTAGTTCATTACAGCCATACCTCATTCTCAGCCCCAGGAAGCAGGATCAGAGCTGAGGATCTCTACAGGCAATGGCAGTGGAGGGAAGTGATATATAGGCAGCCACAAGCTTGAAGGAGTAGCAGTCTACATGGCTCTATGTAAGCAGGTGGCATTCCCATCCTGCCTCAGACGGCATTCACATACTGGAGAGGGTCCAAATTTAACACCCTTCACCCCGTCCCTGGGCCGGTGTAACCGCTAGGTGAACTAGGCAGCCGCCTAAGGCGCCAAGATTTGGAGGTGCCAAAAAGTGGTGCCCCAAAAAATTTTTTTACACTACAGTGGAGTCACATCTTGTGCGGGGGTTAGGTTCTAAGCTCAGTGCATAAGAGGAAAATTGTGTATAGTGAAAATTACCATAAAGCACAGTGCACACAGGATGCACTGTATACACTAGAACAGGGGTCCTCAACCTACAGCACGTGTGCCAAAAGTGGCACGCAAGCCAATTTATTTTTAATGGCAGCTACGTGTCCCAGCCGCCGCTGAGCCCACTGCCAGTCTGGGGTTCCGTCCACCGGCTCCTGCCAGCTGAGATCCCGGCTGCCAGCCCGCTCAGCCCGCTGCAAGCCCCACTCAGCCCGCTGCTGGCTGAGTGAACAGAACCCCAGGCCAGCAGCGGGTTCAGCAGCCGCTGGCACCTGCAGCCTGCCATTCAAAATAAATCGGCTCGCGTGCCGTTGGTTGAGGACCCCAGTTCTAGTGTATACTGTGTATCCTGTGTACACTGAGTGTACTGTGCTTTATGGTAATTTTCACTATACACAATTTTCCTCTTATGTGCTGACCTTAGAACCTAACCCCTGTGTAAGATGTGACTCCACTGTATTCATTTTTTAAAGTTTATAATAAGCAATGCTTTGGGGGGAGGGTAAGAGGAGGAGGGGATGCAAGGTGGAAGTTTCTCCTAGAGTGCAAAATATCCTTGCACCAGCCCTGGGGCCCTGGGACATGCCTTAATCTTTAACCATAACCTGAACTTTCCATTAAGCATGGCTAATCCAAGGATTTTTTCTATCCCTTGAACTTGTTTCTTTTGCCTTCTATATTTGTAGCTTGGACACAAGAGCACTCACCTAATCTGACATCAGGGTAAATCAGCAGAATAGGCTCTGTGTCTCTGTTCAAGTTACTAGCATCTGACATTCTCCATCTAGGTATTTAAACTGTATTCATCATGTTTCTATCTAAGAGCCTGGCAGCACCCTCCCCTCATTGGACTGAAGGATTTGCCCAGTGGTAGATACTCTAATTCCCTTCCCTGGCTAACCCTGACCTTGCCCCACTGCTTATAGCCTTTCTACTGTGGCCCAAGGAATCCCCGTGAAGATGAGCTGAATAACAACAGTTGTGTAGACTATTTGTAGTTAGCCATTATCCTTTCCTTCCAGCAGCAGTACTTTTCTTCTCTTTTTTCTTCCCTTCTACCACTGAAAGAAAAAAACATTGAATATTCAAAATGAACATTTAAAATAACAAAACAAAACTTTCTTTTGTTTGAAATTCTCTCTCTTTTTGTCAAAAAAGAAAACTGGAAAACTTCTAATGGCACGAATGTGTTCATTTCCTTGGAAATTATTCTGAGAAAAAACAAAACCAAAACACTCAACCAATGTTAGTCCTTATCCTAGGACTACATCAGTCAAAAAAGAGACAACATATACGTAGTTTCCACTTCCATGGGCAGTGTGCAGTCCTTTACATGGATATACTCACTTCTCCAGTACGCAGCATACTATGAGCACTCGACTTTCTTCTCCAGTGTGCTCTGTGCAACGTACCATAAAGCCTTTTCTCCAGCATAGCCTGTGCAATTCGTCATACATGCTCTTCAGGGACTGATTTTTAGAGCGTTCCTTTGTCCTGGGTTAATCTACCCATTTCCCACTAGCATAGCTGTGGCCTGGCTGTCCCCCAGTACAGATTCAGGGATTCCACCTCTTTAAAGGTTTCAGAGGGGTAGCCATGTTAGTCTGTATCGGCAAAAACAACGAGGAGTCCTTGTGGCACCTTAGAGACCAATACATTTATTTGGGCATAAGCTTTCGTGGGCTAAAACCCCAATGCATCTGATGAAGTGGGTTTTAGCCCACGAAAGCTTATGTCCAAATAAATTTGTTAGTCTCTAAGGTGCCACAAGGACTCCTTTGTTTTTGCCTCTTTAAAGTAGCCCATTTCCCACATCATTATCAGCAATCAGGAGCTGCCAAATCAGCATGATTTAGCTGTCCCCTATCAATCTGCACCCGTCTCATGCCCAAGGCAGTAAAATCTCTCACTCCAGCCCTGCCAAATTCTCTGTTGAACATGCACTGTATCCGCTTCTAAATTAGCACTGTTCCATAGGATGTGTTAGTAGCACTTATGTTTTGCTTCCCCTATAGGAAAATCCAGTGGAATTTAATAGGTTGAAATCTAGATAAATATAAGGTCTTATAATTATTATTTATTAGTTGTATTATCATAACACCGGGGAGCCCTTATGGCCCAGGACTCCGTTGTGCTAGGTGCTCTACAAACACAGCACAAAGACAGTCCCACCCCAGGGAGCTTGCAATTTAAGTATAAGATTCTCATTTATAGCTAGACTGCTTTATACCCTTCTAGCAGCATGAAGGGTCCTTAAAGTAGTTATAAAGGATCCTTAGTTTAAATAAGAATGTGACCCCTTGAATTCAATACAGAATCACAGAATTTTTCTACACAATTTTTAAATTATCCTAGAGAATATAAAATTATATTATAAAATTATTCAGATTCATTTGGAACTCCTATAGTGAGGTTACAATTTTCCAGTAGGTTGTCATAGGTTTTTCCCCACAAAGGCTGATATTTATTTACTCAAAGTGAAACAAGAGAAACCGGAGACTGAAAAAGTTGTTGATGGATTTATAGTCTAAGGGGTATTTTACCAATATGCATAAACTTCTAAGAATATAATAAAGAATGATAGCTTCTTTCTATGATTTTTAAATAAACCTACAGAATTCTATAGCAGTGATAAAATTCTCAGATACAATAGAATGGCTTAAAAATTCTACAGAAAAGGTTTCATTCTTCATTACACTCTATAGATTATTAGAGTAATTTGTATAGAATTCCATTACATATCTATGGAAAGTGATTGTTTTTCTTCCTATTCAATTCTATAGCTTTTTTCCAGGACAGTTTATAGAATATAATATAAATTTATGTGAAAGGAAGAAAAACTTGAATAATTAGGATGAGAAATCTACTCCTTAAATCTATTACTTTTTTACTTTGAAATTCATTTTTTTTTTTAAATCCAGCGAGTAAAGCTGTTTATTCTTGTGAATAAAAAAAGTGAAAAGCCATAAGGGCAAGGATCACTTATTTTTGAGCCATTTATCTACTTACTCTTTGATCACCTCTATGGATCATAGCAGGAGCTGGGAACTTATTCATAGAGGTTTATAGGAATATGAAAAGGAAGATACTATGCTTTGCTCCATGACTTATGCAAATCCCTATCTCATGGCAGATAGAAAGGGTGCTCCAAAGTTTGTCAATAAAATGAAAGGAGAGAGATAAAAAATCCTTATGGGTTGTGTTTTCCTATATCATTGCAAAGAGAAGCTTCATTCTCATTCATATCAAATTCTTCAAACAGATGAGAAAAAAATCTCTTGAACTTCAACATAAATTCAAAGGGATCCATAAAATATGTAATAAATACAAAATGGATTATTCCCCTTCCCCCAACTCCTGTATCATCAGCTAGACCATGCCAGCTCAGTGAAAGAAATGACTTTAAAAAACATAAAAAGGTTTTCAGTGCTGCATGACTTGAATTCCTTCTCTGATCACAAATATAGGTAACAAATGAATTTTTTTTAAGTTATTTCTAATCTAAGATATGGCTCATGTTCTCATAAGAAGCCCCTTCTGCCTGGAAAAGTTGTGTTAGAGATTTTCAGGATAGCCCTGGCCAGAAATTCCACTGCTATGGATCCCCATGATCCTTAGACAGGAAAGTTGTTGTTTAATTTGCAAGAATCAGAGACTGTTCTTCTGGCTTGTATAACTAAATTGAAGGCATTTTTGGAAAGTATGTGAGCAGATCCCCAGCTAGGGAAAATAGTTTTAGGTCATAGACTCAGACTTTAAGGTCAGAATGGACCATCATGATCATGTAGTCTGACATCTTCACATTTCAGGCCATAGAACCTCACCCACTCACTCCTATAATAGACCCCTAAACTCTGGCTGAGTTATTAAAGTCTTCAAACCATGATTTAAAGGATTCAAGTTACAGTGAATCCACCAGTTACACTAGTTTAAACCTGCAAGTGACCCGTGCCCCATGCTGCCAAAGAAGGCGAAACCGCCTCAGGATCTCTGCCAATTTGACCTGGGAGAAAATTCCATTCGGACCACAAACATGGTGATCAGTGAGACCCTGAGCATGTGTGCCAGATCCACCAGCCAAACACCTGGGGAAGAATTTGCTGTAGTAACTTAGAGCCCTTCCCAGATAGTGTCCCATCACCAGCCATTGGAGATATTTGCTACTAGCTCCACTGACTGCCATGATGCTATGACCTGCCCCATGGTATCCAGTGTTTATTTCTACAACTTCTCATTTATATATGGTCACATATGCTGTGGAGACATCCTAACACACCCACCCACACTCCCAAGAACATAAATATACACACTCCTACCCTTCTACATCCATATACACACACTTGTGTGCACATTGGGTGACATTTTATGTTCTGCCTCTTACCATACGTCTACACAGCAGCTGGGAGATGCAAGTCTCAGCTCAGGTAGATATACTCACACTAGCTCCGCTCCACCTACCATGCTAAAATAGCAGCATGATTGCAGCAACACAGGTGACAACTCAGGTTGGCTAGTTGCATATAATCGTGCCCAACCCTGGTCATGTCCAGCACAGAATTTACAGCCCAGGATGGGCAGAGGCTAAGGTGGCCATGAGCCACCTTTGTGCCCTCCTGATTTGGGGGTCCTGTTGGTGCTGGAGCAGACCCTGGTGTAATACAGACAGTCCTGGGGGCATCATTGAGGTGACAGCAGCCTCTGCCAGGCTTCCATATGGGCCACATCGCTACCCAGGCCATCCATAGTGCTTGCCCCTTACATGTCTCTCATGGTTCTGCCCCAGCCCCACCCCCTGCACTATGGCTTGTGAGGGAGTCTTTGGAGGGCAGCTTTATGGTCCCACAGTGCCTGTGCTGTGAATTATGCACCAGCCAGAATCAGGGTATTTACGGCCCCTTTATGCCACTCCTGCCCTTTTACCATGTGTTACAGGGCGAGAGGATCAGAGTTGGGTGAATAATTACTTTGTCAGTTTTGTGACCGAACTGAAAAATCTGATGGAAAAAATATTTTGGGTCCACCGGAAACTACAATTGTTCGGAGTATTTTTCCTCAGCAAAATGGAAATCCAGAACAGTTTTGATTCAAGTGAAAAAAATGTTTTCAGGGAATTTTTTTTAACCTTTTTTTGGGGGGGGTTGGTTAAATATTGCAAATGTTAAATACAGAAACATCTTTTCAAATAAAAAGACAAAAGATGTGGACTTTTTCTCAATTTGGTTTTCCTCCATTTTTAGTCAGCCAAAACTGTTTGCCAAATTTGACTGGAACTATTTGCCAAATTTGACCTGAATTCACAAATAGTTCCATTGAACAAAAAAAATCATTTTTTGTTAATAAGCTATTTGTCAGAATAAATCACCCAGCTCTTGTAAGATTCTCACCCAGCATACTCACACATCACGCACTTGCATCACCCATAAATAAAAACAGATACCCTTTCTGCACAAAGAACACATGCACACATCCATCAAGCAGATATACAGACTCCTCAGACTTCCATTGCACTCCCCATGTTCAAATGTACACACTACACACATTCACCTCACAGGCAAAACCATACACTGGGGAATAGCGCTGCAGATCTTAACAGGGATAGAAAGAGTGCATTCTCTAGAACTGACTCCAAAATCCTGTGGAAATAAACTCCTTCCTATCGATTTTTTGGACCTAGAAAAGGGATCCTTTGTGGGTTAAAGCTTTATCAGCTTGAAGATGTTCAAGTCCAGGGCTTTTTTGTTTCATTCCTAGAGCATAGAGCAGCTTTGCTACAGTCTTTGAGTGATGGCTCAATGTTTCTATTCCCACACACTAGAGGGATACTTAACCATCAAAGCTAGTCTTTTTATTCAAATAACTGGTTCCAGATATGTAGGGGTGAAACCAATTTCATGCGAGCTTTTTGAATCAAACCTATTATCTGGTGAAATGATATAGAAAATCACTGCTTTTGATGTGCAATGGCTTCTGTTTACCGCTGGCAGTCTATTTAGAACTTATTCTAAGTAACTCATGGAGGCCCCAGAGCTCCACTCTTAATGCTATACATAGCAACAAAGGAAATAATCACATATTTTCATGTAAATTTCTGAAGTTGTTTCTCTGTAATGGAGTTTGAAATGGATCTATCTTCCAGTTATGGAGATATTTTTGGCAATATTTTAACTGATATTGTTATCAACATTTTTGAAATATGCCATTTGTGGAAAAAACAGTAATAAAACATGGTTTTCAGGACACAAAATATTTCATTGAGATTTTTAGAAAAAATAGTGCAAACGTATTGGGAAAAACTGAAAATATTAATGTCACCATTTCCCCCCACAAATAAAATAACATTAAATAAACAAACAAATAAATATATAAATGCAAGTCATTTTTAAAGGACCATTTTTCAAACAAAATATTTAATGCAAAACATTTCAACTAGCTCAAAGGCTAAATGCTTTATCTTTGTCATTTTTTGATTTAAAAAAATAATGTACAAAAGCACAGAAGACTTGTGCTAGGCAGAGGATGGATCACAAAGTACAGAGCAGATGTCGCCAAGACTCTACGAGTCATGTTCTGAAGTCTTCACTTCCTTAGAGTGAACTTCATTCCTCCGCAGAAAGCCAGCGCTGGACCTATGTGTAGTTAATCTTAAATTGCCTTTGATGGGTTTAGATTATACATTAGCCTTATACTAGGTCTCTGTGATTTTCACATGCAGTCCTAGGAGTTTGTCTGGGAAGAAAAAACTAAGGAAAATTGAGTAAGGCCTTCAAGATTTTTTCATTAAGCTCCCTGTCCCTACCCCTTTCCCCCAAACTATTTTGGATAAAAAGAACCAACTGAACAAAGGGTGGGATTTTAGAAATCACTTAAGTGATTTAGAAGCAGCAGTACCATTGAAAGTCAATAGGACATGTACTCCTAAGTCACCTAGGTACTTCTGAAAATCCTATTCAAAATCTTTTAAGTTCAAGTAAGTTTTGAGATTTTTATTAATTGTTTAATTATGTAATGATGATGATAATTATGTTAGTTTCTACATGTATCTGCTCCTCCTGGTTCTAGACATGACTAGAAATAGAGGAGATGGAATGTCATAAGAGAGGTTGGGCATCTGCTATTTATGTCCTCGCTGGAAATCTCGTGAGAAATCCATCTCCCGTAAGGTATCTAACCCAATTTTGCAGACCTAAGAATTCTGGGGTAAGAATTGAATTGGCATCTGTATTTTGGTGCTGTATATAAACAGAATTTAACTGCTGAAGATGTTGTGTGTCCATCATTACTTTAACATAGAAAAAAAAGTCAACCGCTAAAACGTGTAGGAAGACAGAAGAGAACCTCTAATGGACAGCATTTATTAAATTCCCCATTGGTGTAAACCAGAGCAATTCAATGGATTTACTCTTGTACATGAGCATTCATGTAAAAAGAATGAAAAAGTCCGTGGAGGGTAGACAATATTTGCAAAAAGTTACATTTTGTTGAAAACTCAATTTTCTAGCCCTAGCTGCAGTGTCACCAAACTGATTATATCCACAAATCGGTTGATATTATGCAAACTCTGAGACAGATAGAAAGATCCACCTCAGGGCAGGAGTAAAGATTGCAAACATGTTTTAGCTGTGTAGAGAAGAGGACTGTATTTAGGGTGACCAGATAGCAAGTGTGAAAAAACAGGAAAAGAGGTGGGTGGTAATACGAGTCCATATAAAAAAAGCCTCAAATATCGGGACTGTTCCTATAAAATCGGGACATCTGGTCACCCTAACTGTATTGGAATGCCAAAGGTTCTACATTTTATAAGAGATTGTAAATTCCTTGGGATTGGTTCTTCTGTTTTGTATTTTCACTGTCAGCACTCAAATAATACAACAATAATAACATGACAATTGCAAGAATGGGCAATTTTTTATTTCATGTAACTTACCCTGAGAGATTAGATATAGCACAGAGGTCAGATTTTTTTTCTTCGAAGGGAATAGTTGGCCATCTCTTTTGAACATATAAAGCCCTTTGTTCTTTATGGGTAATGGCTATAATCCTTGTCTTCCACATTACTGTTATTCGCACTATTTCCCTAGACACATTTAGTTAAATGGCTATCAACAGCAGACGATTAACGAAACGGGACAAGGGGATGAGTCAAAACATAAATCAGACAATAATGCTGTCTTCAGCAGAGAAGAGACTATTGACCGGCATGACAGCTTCTGCAAACTAATTAGAAAAGCAACATTCAATGTAATTGTACCAAGCAATGCCTTATTATTCCCTCCACCCCACCCCGCTACTTTAGTTAATGGGTATATATTAAAGAAAAAGACTAAGGGCAAAACAATACTTATAATTCCAAGCAGGAAATAAACTCAAACAATAATTTTATTCCATTGACACAGCTCTCCTTTATAGCTACCAAAGGCCATAAACAAATGAGGCAAGAAGTTGAATTTTTTCTTTCTCTGTTAATCCTCACAAATACACCTTTTCTCCCCACAGCCAAACAAAAAGTGTGTGTGTGTGTGTAGATGAGGGAAGAGGATCATTGTTAAATGTCTCATGACTATGAAGAGGGGACATGATCTGAGAGCTGTAAAGTTCTCTATTTGGATCATTGCCACTGCAATTAAAAAGTGTATTTCTTTAAAAAGATGGGTAGTTAATGACACTAAAGGGTTATTGTTGTTGTTGGAATATTTTTTTGGCCCTTCCCTTTGAGTCTTTGTTAATAAAGGAAAAGTAATCCAAGATCTGAATATTATAGGATGGATAATAATCTCCGTGAGGAAACCAGATGAAAATCCAGTGTCTTGTTTTCCAGGGATTGGACATGGTTCAGGCCACAAAGTCTGGATCAGAATCTGAATTCTCCCATAAGGCTTCAAGCTCAAACCTGAGGCTTTCCCTTGTCCCGTTATATAGATATGGACTGGACCAGCCATGAATCCAGATCTAAATATACAAGTATGCCACTGTTCCAATCCAGGATTTGGATTCACAACCAAAGAGCCCTTACTCACAGTTCCCTTCATGAAACACCAAGATACCTTGTCACATATTAAATTTACCTGTTTAAGCTCTGATAGATGACACAGTTGTGAAAATGCCTATGTTCTGTCTACACTAGCGTAACCACTGTTTATGCCAGTAGTGCAGCTGCACTGGTCTTAATGGAACAGTGGGAGATTGTCTCCAAAGTTAAAAAAACCCTTCTAGACTACCAAAATTTGGCTTAGCTCTTGTTTTAATACCTGAGCACAGAAAGTTATTTAGATATTTAGATCATTATGATAAATTAATACTTGTGATATTGTGCAAGAAATGAGATTTACTGCCTGTTGCTTACGGTCTGATACAGCCATGAGGGTTCACTGGCATGTATCCTTTGCTGGATTGGGAATTAAGGCTACAATACAGGAAAACACCTAAGCATATGTTTAACTTTAAACATAAGAGCAGCCTCATTGACTTAAACAGGACTCTTCACATAGTTAAAGACAAGTGTATGTTCAAGTGTTTTTTTTCTTTTCTTTTTTCTTTACTATCATGATTTTCTTTAGAAGGCTTAAAGTGGCAAATGAATGTGCATATCCCAGTTCACTACAACTATGTGCTTAAATTTGGGCACTATGGAAAGTCAGTTTGCATGGGATCTGTAACATTGCATGGGTTTGTATATAAGGTACATCTACACAGCAATAATAAATAATAATAATAATAATAATCTCATTGCAGTGAGTCTCAGATCCCAGGTCAACCGACTCGGGCATGGAATACAGTGCTAAAAATAGCAGTGTAGACATTTGTGATTGAGCTGGCCCTGGACTCTGGAAGCCAGCAAGAGTCTTGTAGCCTGGGCTGTAGCCCAGGCCTAAATGTCTACACTGTTATTTTTTAACCCTGCAGTGCTAGTCCCGTGAGTCCGAATCATTTGGAACAGGCTCTGAGACCTGTTGCCATGGTTTGGTTTGGTTTGTGTTTCCTGTGTAGATGTACCCTAGCTGGCAGGAATGTTGCTTAAGGAATTGGGCCCCAGGCGATCATGCAACTCAGGAGTCTGATCCTGAAACCCTTATTGTGGTTTTATAGAGAAGACAGTCACACTGATATCGAACAGGGCTACTCACATGCAAGAGTTGGCCCCCAAAGCATTTACCTGAATATTTCCATCCTCTAAGCAAAATGTTGGTTCCATGATCATTAGAATAGATTCTGGTAAATGAAGCTTCCTGCAACAAGGATCCTACAGGGTTATGCCAGTTCAAATTCAGTCTGGGTTTCTGTCAGTGGAAGTTGCATTTTCATGCCAGTTCTAAATTTGGCTTTATAACAAGCACTTTCACTTTTACAGAGTAAAGTGCTGAAGTTACTAATAATTGTGCCTATGAAAAATTGTTTCTATATTTGTTCTTGTAACTTGAAGCACTTTGATTATTTTCAAGTCAAGTCACAGCTCTAATGTTCTCAATTCAGGAAGAGGCAGAGTCAAAAGCCAGTGATAAATAATGACAACACAGCATTGTGGCTGAAGAGTTATGGAGCTGAAATGTAGATGTCACTGTATTTTAATCATGGTTTGATGAAGAATCCTAGTTTCATTACACGGCAAAAAGCTTTCCTGAGAGCGTATTAAAAATCTCTGGTAAAAAATATAATGGCCAGATCCCCAGCTGATGTAAACTGATGTAGTCCAACTGACTTCAACCAAACTATGCCAGTTGATGTCAGCTGAGAATCTGGCCCTCAGTGTCTTCGATTATTGCGCAAAAAACGCAATCACAACCAAAACCACTTCTTTACAAATCTAAAAAATTCAGATTCGCTCATCAAATGTCAAGCTTAACAGATTCTTCGCTGTGGCTGCATCTATCACACACTTCTGAATTACAAACTAAAATGTTGAATAAAGATATTTACTTTTGCCGTGTGGATTTCAGGGACTATGTTATCTCATGGAAAGGGAAGCATGAAGCTCAGTGACAACTGATAAAATAATGGGCCACGTTCTCTCGTTCTCTGGTCTGCAACCTTGGTAATAAACTGGGGAAGAGGAATTTCGGAGAAAGGTGGATTTTGTCCACATTTGTGGCTCCCTTATCCTCAGCTGGACTGCACTGGCTGGCAACAGCTCTGTGGATAAGTGGGGTATGGAAATATGGTGGATAAGCTCCATTTTCCTGGACATGCATCGTACACTCGTTATACAAACCAAGGATTTCCTTGTTGAATTGGAGAATCTAGTGCTTATTAATGAGCAGAACATTCTCACTCTTGTCCTCTTTTTCCCCTCCAAGATCCCAAACTCCTTTGCTATTGGCACATGATACAACTGTGTGGGATCTTCTCACTCAGTGTCCAAAGTGAAGGTGGATTTTTGTGATCCTGAAAGACACTAGACCCATGGGAATGGAAAATAACATCCTCTATTTATTCACAGAACAGGGCAGCACAGAGAGCAGAAGTACAAGCTATTCTGCCAAGGTGCTTTAAGCCTGCTCCTAAAGAGCCACCTCTTGAGATGAGATTCTAGTTGAGGGCCAAATTCTGATAACCACACTGACATTGATGAGTGCCTAGCTTCACGAATGATCCTGTTGATTTTTGCAGAATGACTCATGCCATATGATAATGTAAACATGAATAGGGAGATCATGAGCTGGCCTACAACATTCATGTCTATTCTTCCACTATACTTGGACCTTGCTGCTCAGCCTGTGATATTAATACCAGGTGTGAGTGGGAGGTTTAGTTTAGCTTGTTTGGTTTCTGATATGAGTACCTGGTCAGTAAAACCTGGACTGAGAACAGTAACTCACTCGACTCAGGCCAGCAAACAACCACTAGTTGGAATCATCATTCAGTTATCACTGATCGGGGTCCCTATTCAAATAGGTGACCAAAAGCCTCCATTTTGCCAAACCAATCCACTGGATCATCCAGACCCCGCAGCAGCCTAAGGTGTGTGTGGCTTACCTGCAAATTTTGGCATCCATATGCATATGCACTGCCCTTATTTACAAGCCTTTTAATTATCAAAGTCTAATTTCCAGCACACTGATGTTTGACTTTGAAATATACATTCACATTGAAATGGTGGCTTTGTCAAATTGCTGGTTTCATATCAAACCCACTGCAATATTAAGCCCCATTAACTAAGTTGAGTCAGGGCTTTTTTTTTTTTTGGCTGGCTACACAAAGTGAAACATATGAAGAGCCTCTTGAAGCACTTTAGGGAAGACAAGAGTGACCTTCAGAGTTGTTGCAGTGAAGGGAAAAGTAAAGAGATAAAAGGTCTGATCCTGCTCCCTTTGAAGTCAATGGGAATTCTACCACTGACTAGGCAGGATTGAGGGCCATAAAACTAGTTCATTGTTGAACTACTGCAGTGGGATCCTACAATCTCCTGGCCAAGTTCTATCTTTCCATACACACCGCTCCTATTGAAGCTGGTGGGAACTGCAGGAGCATGTCCTACAGTGGCAAGATTTGGCTCTGCTCTCTCACTCTAAAGGGAGAGATTTTCAAAGGGTCCCAAAGGAATTGAGGAATTTCAGTGAGAGTTGGATCCCTAACTCCCCTTGGCAACTTGTTCAATCCCAACCCTCAAGCCCTAACATAAAAGAGCCAGTCAGCAGGACAAAACACAATCTCCCCAGCTTTAAGATTACCAGAAGAAGATGCACGCCCAACATTTTCCAACATCCTCATGCATAAAGATGGATTTGGGGGCATGTCCTGAACGGTCAAAGAAACCTGGGCCATTTCAGACCAAGAAGATGAGTGAATAATGGGGTTTTGCTCAGAGAATGCCCAGCTGTTAATTGCTTTTCTTCTATATAAAAAGAAACCACTGCTTCAACATCTCTGACAATCTTAACTGTGATGACATTGCAAGGATAAGAAGGCAGTCCTCAGGCAGAATGGTCTCTGACCACTGGGGATTTATAAGTAATACCTCAATAGCCAGGACTTTAAACTCTACCTAGGAGCCAAGGTGCAGCCAGTGCAGATTCTGGAGCGCTGGTAACAGGTGTCATGATGCAAAGCTCCACTTAATAAGCAGGCAGTCACATTCCACGCTAACTTCATATTCTGAATGGGTTAAAGATGCAGCCCACAGGCAGGAGTCTGTTCTAGAGGGGACAAAGGCATGAATCTCAGCAGCAAGGTCTGCTGTTGGAGAAAAGGATCTCCTTGACCAAACCACCTATATGCTGCAGCTATGTGAACATCTATAAGGAGATGAGACTCTAACCAAACCCTTAACTTGTGCATTTTGTTTGCCAGTGATCAGGGATGCACATCACACAGCGTCATTAGAGCCCGCATCAATTCAACCCTCTAGAAGCCTCCTCTAACCCACCATAATAATCTCAGTGTCTTCTCTGTGGAGTCTCATCCATGCCCAGCTTCACTAGACAGTGAGACAGACACTCAACAGCACTCTCCGAGCTGGGTGAGATGCAGATACTTGCTATGCTTATGGCACCAAGCTCTGAGAAAGCATGCCAACCCATATTGCATCTGTAAGGACCTGTCCTTGCCCTCAGTGAATTACAGTTGACTTCAAAGGGAGTTGGGTCAGGCCTAATTCTCCTATTGGCCTCATATGCACATTGACAGAGCTTCTTTTTTCTGTTGTTTATTAATTTCATTTTTCCGGTCTTATTTTTAGCAATTTTTGAGTTCTGTGTAGATGTGCAAAAATTGAGAGGGTTCAGGGCTTTCCCTGTGTATATACATCAAAGAGCACTACTTTAAAGCTAACTAGAGCACCATTAGCGCACACCAGCAGGGTCTACATGACCAACTAACATTCAACACATTAGTACACTTTAGGAATCTCACACCTGTAGTCCACGTTACTGCCTCTTGTAGACAAGCCAGGGAGCAGGGTCATTGCCTAGATAAACAAACTGCACTGGGACAGGGATTAAGTCAACATGAATTGAGTAGCCATTTCTGGTTTCTTTCTGGTGTTTATTGGACAAACACTGCTTTCATGTGTGTGTGTGTGCATGTGTGTGTGTGTGTATTAGGGGTGTAGTGTTTAGCAATTAATACCTAAAAGCAGAAGCCCTAAATTTGATTAAGAGGAATGATAATAACAGAATCCTGTGGTACCTATGAGACAAACAAATGATGTGAGAGAGCACATTATGGACAAGAGAGCATAGAATCATAAAATATTAGGGTTGAAAGAGACCTCTGGAGGTCATCTAGTCCAACCCCCTGCTCAAAGCAGGACCAACACCAATTAAAACATCCTAGCCAAGACTTTGTCAAGCCGGGCCTTAAAAACCTCTAAGGATGGAGATTCCACCACCTCCCTAGGTAACCCAGTCCAGTGCTTCACCACCCTCATAGTGAAATAGTGTTTCTGAATATCCAACCTAGATCTCCCCCACTGCAACTTGAGACCATTGCTTCTTTTTCTGTCATCTGCCACCACTAAGAACTGCCTAGCTCCATCCTCTTTGGAACCCTCCTCCAGATACTTGAAGGTTGCTATCAAACCCCCCTAACTCTTCTCTTCCGCAGACTAAATAACCCACAGCATCTCCTTGTAAGTCTTGTGCCCTTGCCCCCTAATCATTTGTATTGCTCTGTGCTGGATTCTCTCTAATTTGTCCACATCCCTTCTGTAATGGGATGAACAAAACTGGACGCAATACTCCAGGTGCGGCTTCATTACACCTGTCGAATAGAGGAGAATAATCACTTCCTTTGATCCGCTGGCAATGCTCCTACTAGTACAGCCCAATATGCCTTTGGCCTTCTTGGCAACAAGGGCACACTGCTGACTCATATCCACTGTAATCCCCAGGTCCTTTTCTGCTTAGCCACTCAGTCTCCAGCCTGTAGCAGTGCATGGGATTCTTCCTTCCTAATTGCAGAAATCTGCACTCGTCCTTGTTGAACCTCATCAGATTTTTTTTGGACTAATCCTCCAATTTATCTAGGTCACTCTGAACCCTATCTCTACCCTCCAGCGTATCTAACACTCCCCCCAGTTTAGTGTAATCTGCGAATTTGCTGAGGGTGCAATTAATCCCATCATCCAGATCATTAATAAAGATGTTGAACAAAACCAGCCCCAGGACCAACCCCTGGGGCACTCCGCTTGATACCAGCTGCCAGCTAGACATTGAGATGTTGATCACTACCTGTTGAGTCTGACAATCTAGCCAGCTTTCTATCCACCTCATAGTCCATTCATCCCGCCCATACTTCTTTAACTTGCTGGCAAGAATACTGTGGGAGATTATATCAAAAGCTTTGCTAAAGTCAAGATATATCACATCCACCACTTTCGCCATATCCACGGAGCCAGTTATCTCATCGTAGAAGGCCACCAGGTTGGTCAGGCATGATTTGCCCTTGGTGAATCCATGTTGACTGTTCCTGACCACCTTCCTATCCCCCAAGTGCTTCAAAATGGATTCCTTGAGGACCCTCTCCTTGACTTTGCTGGGGACTTTTATCTGCCCAACATTACTCTCTGGATTCATTCAGAAAAGATATGTCTATACTGCTATAAAAAAAAAGCTGGGGCACCAAATCTCAAGTCAGCAGACTCAGGTTCATGGGGCTCAGGCTGTTGGACTAAAAAGTTCAGTGTAAACTTGCTGGCTCAGGATGGGCCCTGGGTCTGGGTGTCTCATGGGGCTTCAGAGGCTGGCTCTATATTGCATCTATATTGCAATTTTATAGCCCTGCAGCCTGAGCCCCACAGACCTTGGGCCAGCCACAGCCATGCAACGGGTCTTTTACTGCAGTGTAGATGTACCCAAAGGAACAAAACCACCAGAGGGCTGCCCTGTATTCTCCCACCATGGATTGCAGGTAGGTCAATTCATGCTCCTCAGTAGCAAAGGCAGCTAATAGATCTAATATGAGCTTTAACACTTGAGGCCAGATCCTCAGCAGGTGAAAGATGTCATAGCCCCAGGAGCAGATCCACCAAGATGAACAGGGTTGCCTCCATACTGTTTGCAGGCTGGAACCCCAACTGAGAAGGGTAAAGAAAATCAGAGGCATCGAGATACTCCAAGAGTCATCTCCCCACAACCTGAACGGCATACAGTATGCCAAGCATATCTCCCCAGCAGTAGAGGTGAGGGCACTGCCTGAGCACAATCTGAATGTAAAAATCAGCTGCATGGCTGTAAACAATGGACTATCAGGAGAGGGTAAGTTCCTCCTTCTGCCTGCACTGGATATAAGCTTAGAAACAACTAGCCTATTTTCAGCTCTCATCATCCAACACTGGTTTCACAGATTTTACTCTTTCATCATCTCTTTGGGGCATTTTTGCTACTTCTGTGTCATGTAATCCATCACTCACTAAATAATTAATATACTTGTGTAAGAGGAACCTCATGAGGTTTAAGGTTTCTGAGCAAGGAAAGCTGACAGCTGATGTGCTACTTAAGAAGGAAATAAAGATGGGGGGAAAAAAACCCTTTAACTAAACGTTATGTTCGCGTTCTATTTTTTTCTCATTATTATTATTCACGATGCAGTGAAAATTATTGCTCCCCAAACTTCTTCCTGTGTTATGCTTTTCCATTAGGCAGATTAGACTTTATCCTTGTGGCATTATTATGATAGTCAGGGCTGTGAACTTAGAGTTGCACAATAAAAGCACTCTTCCTCATCTCCCCACAGGAAAGCCGAATGAAATATTCCTTATATGATCCAGCCTAGACTCAACACAGCCCTGACAATGACCAAAGAATTGAGCAAACCTTTACCATAGGCTAAGTGCCCAAAGAGCAGGGACTGAGGTTGCAAAAAACATTGGCATGAGTTAGAACCTGCAGACTAAGCTGTGGCTTTATGCTGCAGCCCTGCATGGACTGTGTGAGCTGCATAACTTCAGCAGGTGCTCCAAGGGGAAGGTGAGGCAGCAGGATGCCAGACAGGCAGCACTGCCAACCCCAGGAGCTCCAAAATCAGGGGTCAGGCTCCAAAAAAAGAAAGTGAGGCACAATGCCGCAGAAGAGCATGGATGCTGCATTAATCTTAAAGAGAGAGGAGCTTGGGTTCCCCTCTGCAGCTGGCCAGCTCTTCTGACTGGTGTGGAGACACATGGCCCAGTGTCTCTACTTCTTCCCACCCCTTTAAGTCCTTTGTAAGCAGTTGTTGTCCTTGAGCATGAGGAGAGTAAGGATGGCCCAGTGGTAAGGGTTCTAGCTAGAACTTGGGAGAGCCAAGTTCACTTCCATGGTCTGCCACAGACTAGTTGTGTGACCTTGGGCAAGTCACTTAGCCTCTCTGTGCCTAAATTGCCCATCTATGCAATGGGAACATAATAGCACAGCCTGACCTCACACAAGTGTCATGAGGGCAAATACATTAGAGATGGTGAAGTGCACTCTGTAATGGGGACACATAAGTATTATAGATGGACAATAGGCTCTCCATTCTGTTGTTTTCACTCTATAAAATCAGGGCAGAGAACATTTAGCCGCACTCACTACTGCATGAAAAACTAGTGAGGGCACTATATAACAAACACTAAGAGATTTAAGCTGTGGTCCAGGAATTATGCTGCCACTCTCTCTCTCTCTCAGTTATACATATTTTTTGAAATCTGTACTTTAACTCTAATTATCTCAGGCGTTTCAGTCTTCCTTTGCAGTCCAGTGTCTCTCCAGTTTTACCATTTGCTCATTTTACTCACTTATTTTATTATTCACCTTGTACAAAACCCGCAGTCTTTTCTGTTACACATTAACTTTAGTGAGAGCTTTGCTTGGATAGGAAATGTGTATGGCCTGTGGAATCCCACCCATCAATTATTATATTTTTGGCTGCCTAGGAAATATATACATTCTGGCCAAAATTCTCCACAAGTACAAATTGGTACAGCTCCATTCAATCCAGTGGCCATTTTTTCATGGCCAGTGGATTGGCTAATGTTACGGCCGACTGACTGGCAGAAGCATAGATGATTTAGTTGGTGCTGGCCCTGCTTTGAGCGGAGGGTTGGACTAAATGACCTCCTGAGGTCTCTTCCAATCCTAATATTATATGATTCTAAGTAGAGGAGAAAACTTTGAACTGTTGTTCTGTTGCTAGGTGTTTGCAGAACTCAGAGCTCCTGCACACTCTGGTAGAAAGTCATGCAAGAGTGTGGCAAGTGCTCTTTGAAATAGGAAGGCTAACTACAAGAGGGAGAGGATATTGATTAATAATCATAATATGTTATAATGAGACAGCCTCCCCAATAACTCCTGAATTGTTTACAAACCAGGGCCTTGGTCCTGGAATGAAAACTACATAGGGCACCCCTTTTCACTCCACTGGGCCCCCTTTTTTGTTTAAGAACTGGGTGGTATGCCAGGGCTATAGCCTTCCTCTGCCTGTCTCTTCAAGGATTGGTGCTCCGCTGAAGAGGTTCAGGGCACTCCACTGTGAGAAGAGCAGGATGTGGTCATAGCAGTGTATGGAGTGCTCTCCCGCGAGCCTCTTCAATAGTAGTTTTGTGCAAGCTGTTTGGTTTTAATTATGGCAAAAGTAATAAAATTCTCCAAT
The DNA here is from genome assembly GCF_003597395.2 of Chelonoidis abingdonii. NCBI lineage: Eukaryota > Metazoa > Chordata > Testudines > Testudinidae > Chelonoidis > Chelonoidis abingdonii. Next base: position 10,760,134 of record NC_133774.1, read on the forward strand.
TTTAAACAGCACCTGGATCTGAAAGTGTAACGTGTGCACCTACGTTTCACTGAAAATTGGATGAATTTTTTTAACTCCTTCCTGTACATGTGATCGTGTACACAAATATACTAAAGACTCCATAAAAATGTAAATGTCCAGAATAGCATTTCTTACCCCAGTGAAATACCACAACAAGATGATATCAGCAGGTTAAACACTTTTGCCTTGAACTGGTCATGAATAATTCAACCCTTCAAATTATTGTCCAGCCACATAACCTCATCTCTCACTCACCAGAGGCAACTGTGGCTGTCCCTATCCAAGTTACCTTCCCATTCTCTCATTTCTTTCTGGGCCCTAACTTCACAGAGCCACGTTGTGTGGCAGTAGCTAATTGTGTCTGTATGAGTCTTCACCAAAAGAAATGAAAGCACTCTCTCCTTTTCCTATGTTAGTTGCAATCATTAGAGAGACAAGCTGGATGAGGTAATATCTTTTATTGGACCAACTTCTGCTGGTCAGAGAGACAAGATTTGAAGCTAAAAAGAAAGCTTGTCTCTCTCACCAACAAAAGTTCGTCCAATAAAAGATGTTACCTCACCCACCTTGTCTCTTGAATATCCTGAAACTGACACTGCTATAACAACACTGCCTAGCTGTAATCATAGCAATTAATGTGATACACAGAGATAACTGTGTATCTATACACAGTTAAAGATAACTGCTTATTCTTGAGATGATGATAATAAAACATTTGATCGTTTGTTGTTTATAAAAATCCATCATAAAATGCTTTGCAGCACATAATACTCTACAAAATTGTGTCAGGATGTGGCTGCAGAATTTAAAAACAAAACTTTGTCAAGGACACAAGAAACATCCTGGCTCATAAAGGGATGCAAATAGTGATGTATTAGTTTGTTTTAAAATATTGGGAAGGGCCCCAAGTTGAACTGTGAATGCACTATTATTCTGATTTATAATTTATTAAGCACTGGTCATGTGCTTGCCATTAAACTAGATGCAAAATACAGGAGTAGTGTGATTTTCATTAAAATCCACCCTTTGATTATGGATCAAAATCAAGAAGGGTCCTAATTTCTGGTTCATGTGGCCAATATCATTAGGAAACAGCCATATATGAGCAAACGATGGTGGAAATCTCTTTTTGTTCTGGTTTGCACAGCCCCTAGCACAATGGGGTCCTGATCCATGACTGGGGCTCCTACATGCTACCACAGTGCAAATAAAATAGTAATAATACAACCAATCAGAAGATTTCTGACATGTCAGACCAAAACCTCATGAGAATTGACCGCTAACAAATCCAACTGCGAAACAAGATCTATATTCCAACACTACCACCTCCGTAACTTGTATCTACTGTTAAGTACATGTAGCTTCTATATAGATCCCCACCTTTCACAGTCGAGCTCTTCCCTTCTTATCTCCTCTTGTATGTGTGGTAGCAGAAAGGAGATGGAGAGCTTCCCAAAGGGGGCAGCCATGGGTTCCCTTCACATACTTTTTTGAGTGTAGGTGTATTCAGGTTAGGGATGTTAGGAAGAATGAAGAATGATGCACTCCAGCTAATCTCAACCAGTGGAGTTGGCCTAATTTACAGCACCCCTTAGGCTGCTCTAAATTATGCTGGAGGCTGTTTTGGCCCCCAGTTGTCTACCAAATTGGGGAAGAAGAAAGGTGGTTTAAGGCCACCTTCCCCAGCTTCTAAGGGCATGTGATAAGCACAGCTTGGCTGAACCCAGGGATCTGACGAATTAACTTAAACCAGCATGTATGTCATCCCTAAGATTTCCATGGACATTACACCTGCAGGATTGAATAACCTTTTATAACTCACCGTAGGAGGTTAGCAACTGAATATGAAGAGGAGAGGATGGTGTTAAGGGAAACTGTCCACAGTGACACATGAACATAAAGTGTTTGCAGTTGCCCTTCACTGCTTTTATCATCAAATAAAATGAGAGCCAACATGTAATACAAAATACTTCACAGTTCAATTTGAGCCCCAGCAAAATCATTAGGCTGTAAATACCTGGGTAGCTTACATTCCATGACACATAACAGAGGCTGTAATTTTTCAGCCTGATAGAAACATTCCAAGGGAGAGTTCTGTAGTTAGGAACAAAGGTGCCACAACATTTGGCTCTGGCTGTGAATTTTGAACCTGCTCACAAAATTTTGAGATTCAGAGAGGTGGTCTGAGGGAAATAATTACAGTGAATATTCATTCTTCTGTAGTGTTTTTCTCCAACCCAGTTGATGTAGAAAAGTTTGATGTAGAAAAGATTTTAAAATTAGAGAAAAGGCATATTTTTAACAGTGACGATGACTAACCATCAAACTACCAAGGGGCAAGGCAGATTCTCCATCTCTTGAGGAGTCTTCATACTGCTTTTCTGGAAGTTATGCTTTAGCCAAACTTAAGTGATCAGGCTCAATACAGGGGCAACTGGGAGATATTTGATGGCGAGTGATAAACAGGAGGTCAGACTCAATTATCTAATTGTCCCATCTGGCCTAAAATCTATGAATCTATGAAACCATTAATACAGTGAACTGGGCTGATGAAACAACTCAGCAGCACAGCAATGGTGACATATCTTGGTGACACCAAGGGCCATATGGGCAACTAGAATCCAGGGTCAAGACAAAACTTCTCTCCTAAGTACAAATTTAGGCTCTTAAATAATTAGTCTGACTGCTGAATACCTGGAAGCTCCATTTGACTTCAGTGAGCCACAGGGTGACTCCTGGATTAGATTCAAGCCCTGCAGTGCATAGCAGGCAGCCAGTCCACAGTGTTGCCAATAGGGCTCTGTGCAGGTGCATTAGTCTATACGTGCACTCTCTCTTGTGGGACCCAGGCCATAGTGCGTACATTTACATGCATCTTTTAAAGGAAAAATAAATTCACATCACAATATTGGAACTAGTGACCTGTTTGCCAAGTGGAGAGGTATTGTCTGAAAACTGAATTCACCGATAAAACAGTGCACCAGTAACACAGGATCACTTTGTTCTGATCCTGCTGCCATAGGAGAGGGAGGCAGAGAATTCACCGATAAAACCGTGCAGCTTATCACTTTGTTCTGATCCTGCTGCAATAGGAGACGGAGGCGGAGAGCTGCATTTTAGATTCCCCTGGGTTGTTTTAGGTGACCGGTTTACACTTCTAACATCCCATTATGTAAGATGCATCACAAGCTGTCTTCAAAGAGACCACACATGTTTGCTGGTTTAGAACAGCATTTATGGAATGGCAGCAGAAGCTATTGTCAAACAGCTGTGGAGGTGGTGGGAGCAACAGCAATTAGACATCTGCAGGTGAGTTAGGAAAACAGCAATAAAAATGCACCTGTCTTGCTAAAAAAAAAATGATGATGTTTGGTTTAGAGATAAGCAAACTCATTTTGCCTAATTTACAAACCAGTCAAATGTTGAGAGCTAAAAATGTCAATTTATGTCAAAGGGAGAGACAGTGGAAAGACAAATCGAGAGTGGGAAGGAGAATATAATCCAATGAAAAATAAGGTGAAAAAGAGAGCAGAGATATATAGCAGTCGGGGTTAAATCACTGATGGAAAAAGAGTGGCAGAAAATCTCTAAAGGAAAACATTAAATTTCCTTCTCTCTCTGACTATATGGATATATGCATGCATAACAGTACTTACAAACCTGGAAGCAATTTTGAATATTGCCTACAGAAAACACTTTCAAGGTTCTCATTCCCAAGTTTAGTATGCGTTACTCTCACAAGTTCAAATTCAAAATATAGTTATATTCATACACACACACACATGCACCCCCAAGGCTCTTCTCTAGGAGGATTTACCTTTCTCAGTGTCTGTGGAATGGTGTTCAGATCTTATGCAGGACATACCAGCTCCTTAAAGGTGAGGAACAACTGCTAATCCCAGTGTCTCCTTCAAACTCCCCTTTAGTCTTTGCGATGACAGTCTGCAACGTGTAGACCCTGCAGCAAATTCTCCTCTTCTTCTACAGTCTAATCCAACAAACCTGGCAGAGTCAGGCAGACCCTCCTGGGCCTTGCACTGCTCTACCACCAAGCTCTGACTACCACTTAACTTATTTATAAACTCTTCCCCATTCTCCTGGGATTTCCATTGGTCCTCCTCTCAGAGAGTGGCTAGAGGTATCCTGCCAATCCATTTCTCCACTGTGGATATCACCCAAGTAACTTCAAACAGCTAATGAGTATGCCTAGAGCCTCCCACACTCAGGTTTTGGATGATTCTGGCCCATCCTATGGAGTCCCTTTACCTGGCTCCCACACATCTGTAGACACACAGAGAACAAGAACTATGCATCCTCTTCCCCACTGTTTCTTCTCTTATTGACACCACTGAATGATGTAATGCACACATGTGCCTCTGCTCCATGCCCAAGGCCGACTCTAGGCAGCAGCGATCCAAGCATGTGCTTGGGGCAGCCCTTTCAAAGAGGAGGCACTCCAGCTCCTTTTTTTTTTTTGCTTGGGGCGCAAAAAGCCAGGAGCCGGCCCTGAGCAGAGGTGAGCTGCAGTGGTGGCAGGTGCGGGGAGGGCTACAGGAAGTAACCTTGGGGGAGCGGGTAGAGGAACCGCTCCCCCCCAGCTCACCTCTGTCTCCTCCCCCAAGTTTCCTGTCGCTCCGCTTCTCCACCCTGGCAAGCCTGGGAGGGAGTGAGGGGTAGGAGGGGAAATGCGGTGTGCCCGAGGGAGGAGGCAGGGCTGGGGATTTGGGGAAGGCAGTGGAATGGGGCGGAGTTGGGGTGGAGTTGGGGGGGGTGCGGGAAAAATTTTTTTGATTGGGGTGGCAAAAAATTTGGAGCCAGCCCTGTGCATGATAGCCGCTGAGCTAATTCACCTAATCATACATTGCTGTATACGTGCTAGCCATTAAGAGGGACATAGTATCACAACATGTTAGCTTGGATTGTGTGCTGCTCCCCCCATCATAAATAGCATTTCCCTCCATGGATAAATTATCCCAGGCTATTACTTTGTCTCTTTATTAACATCTTTTCCCACTATAACAGACCAGTTTATATGCTGCTGGAACAAATGGAAACACTGTATTGGGCTATTATTCTCTACTGTAATTACGAACTATTTTAAAATATTGATTTGTGCAGGGCTCACTGATCATAAGCAATCTATGAAGTCTGTTGTCTTTAAAGAACCTTGAAATTTAGCTTGGGGCTGGCTTGCACTTTTAATTAGAGGATAAGTGTCATGCGGTCAGAGTTTAATTCACATATCTTCCAATAGTTAATGTATAGTGGCATTCAAGCAGGGGCTAATCATCCATGGTTTGCCCAAACAAATGCTATGTGTAAGAATTGTGTCACTTAATGAGCCAGCTTCAAATCTCAGTTAATCCGATGTACAGTATATTCAAAGAATCTCCATTGACACTAGTGGGGTTACTCTGGGTTTACATTGGCATATCAGATGGGAATTTGGCCCATGATATTTGATTAATTATATATTGAGCACTTCAGTCTGATCTGTCTGCCCGTGTTTCTCAAGTCTATCACCAGGCTATCTGGCTACCCCTTGGTAACACTAGATAATAGCAAAAAGATGTTGACACTGGGGGGAATGGAAAGAAGTGCATCAGAAATTAGGAGAAGGTTGAGAGTGCTGATTTATGAGGAAACATGATAATAATTAACGCCTAGATCCTGCTATATGATCAAGTCAGGCTGCCATTTATCCACTGTAGTGAGAGAAAGAGAGGTCCAGGATATTTCAGATTTATAACATAAATAGTAGCGCTCCTTGGAAAACTTCCAACAGAATGTTTTTTCTGCCAGAAAATGCCACTTTGTCAAAATCAAAACTTTCCACAAGACTAAGTTGCTTTTGACATTTCATTTGATAAGAAAAAGGGTTTTTTTATTTTTATTTTGTAAAATTAAATTAAGATTTTTTTTAGGGCTGTCAAGTGATTAAAAAAATTAATCATGATTTATAATGCTGTTAAACAGTAGAATACCATTTAAATATTTTTGATGTTTTCTACATTTTCAACTATATTGATTTCAGTTACAGCACAGAATACAAAGTGTACACTGTTCACTTTATACTTATTTTTATTACAAATATTTGCACTGTAAAAAGCAAAATAAATATTATTTTTCAGTTCACCTAATACAAGTACTGTAGTTCAATCTTTTTATCATGAAACTGCAATTTACAAATGTAGAATTATGTACAAAAAAACCTGCATTCCAAAATAAAATAATGTAAATGTTTAGAGCCTACAAGTCCACTCAGTCCTACTTCTTGTTCAGGCAATCATTCAGACAAACAAGTTTGTTTACATATGCAAAAGTTAATGCTGCTCACTTCTTTTTTACAGTGTCACCTGAACATGAGAACAAGTGTTCACATGGCACTGTTATAGCCAGTGTTGCAAGATATTTACGTGCCAGATGTGCTAAAGATTCATAAGTCCCTTCATGCTTTGACCATCATTCCAGAGAACATACCTCCAGATTGATGACAGGTTCTGCTCAATAATAATCCAAAGCAATGCAGACCAACACATGTTCATTTTCATCATACAAGTCAGAAGCCACCAGAAGGTTGATTTTCTTTTTTTAGGTGGTTTGGGTTCTATCCTTTCTGCATTGGAGTGTTGCTCTTGTAAGACTTCTGAAAGCACGTTTCGCACCTCATCCCTCTCAAATTTTGGAAGGCAGTTCAGATTCTTAAACGTTGGGTCGAGTGCTTTAGCTATCCTTAGAAATCTCACATTGGTACCTTCCTTGAATTTTGTCATATCTGCCTGAAAGTGTTCTTTAAATGAACAACACGTGCTGGTCAGTATCGAGACTGCTATAATATGAAATATATGGCAGTATGTGTGTAAAACAGAGCAGAGACATACTATTCTCCCCCAAAGAGTTGAGTCCCAAATTTAATTAACACATCATTTTTTTAATGAGCATCATCAGCATGGAAGCATGTCCTAGGAATGGTGGCTGAAGCATGAAGTGGCATATAAATGTTTAGTATATCTAGCATGTAAATACCTTGCAATGCCTGCTACAAAAGTGCAATGCAAATGCTTGTTCTCACCTTTAGTTGACACTGTAAATAAGAAATTGTCAGCATTACCTCCTACAAGTGTAAACAAACCAATTTTTCTTAATGATTGGCTGAATAAGAAGTAGGACTGAGTGGACTTGTAGGCACTAATGTTTTACATTTTTTTGTTTTTGAGTGCAGTTATGTAACAAAAATATCTAAAATTGTAAGTTACACTTTCATGATAAAGAGATTGCACTGCAATACTTGTATGAGGTGAACTGAGAAATATTATTTCTTTTGTTTCTCATTTTTACAGTGCAAATATAATTTAAAGTGAGCACTGTATTGTGTTGTATTTGAAATTAACATATTTGAAAATGTAGAAAAACATCCAAAAACATTTAATAAATTTCAATTGGTATTCTATTGTTTAACAGTGTGATTAAAACTGCAATTCATTTTTTTAATCATGGTTAATTTTCTGGAGTTAATAGTGTGAGTTAACTGTGATTAATCTACAGCTTAATTTTCTTTATTTTGATTTGGAACTAAAACACATCACAAAATGTCAGAATTTCCTGCACAATGGAAAATCCCAGTTTCAACCAGCACTACTGAAGAGATAGAACAAAGCTAAGGGATAGGCTGGAGAAGACTATTTACATGTATGTGAAAGGTGTAAACACAATGGCTCTCCCTCTCTCTCTCTATGTCCCTGGGGAATCTGCAAGAGAGATGGAGCTTCCATAGCAGGCATATCAGCACAATTCAATCCATGGTAGAGAACAGGCACTGCAAAACTAGGGCAAAGATTCCTTCCCTCCAGCCCTTAAGGAACTCTCTGTTGCTCAGGATTTGCATTCAGACTAGGACAAGGAGCTAAAAGAAAAAGAAAATCCTATTGGTCTGATTCATTACTATCATGTAACTCTTATTGAAGTCAGAGGAGTTACATTAGTGTAAAACTGAAGTACACACAGTGGTGAATAGGGCCTTGGGTTCACTCAATGCTCAGATTGTGTTTTAAACTGACAGATGCAGGAAAATCAGAGTTGAACTGGTCACTACAAATTTAATGAAGACTTTCTGTGTGTGAGTTATGTATCAGAGAGTTAACTGTATTAGTCTGGATCTGTAAAAAGCAACAGAAAACGTCCTGTGGCACCCTAAAGACTCACAGATGTACTGGAGCATAAGATTTCGTCAGACATATGTAACGGAAATTTCCAGAGGTAGGTATAAATATGAAGGCAAGAATCAGTCTGGAGATAATGAGGTTAGTTCAATCAGGGAGGGTGAGGCCCTCTTCTAGCAGTTGAGGTGTAAACACCAAGGGAGGAGAAACTGCTTTTGTAGTTGGCAAGCCATTCACAGTCTTTGTTTAATCCTGATCTGATGGTATCAAATTTGCAAATTAACTGAAGCTCAGCAGTTTCTCACCAGTATGTGAGTTGAAATTCAAGAACCTATCTCAGAGCTAAGAGCAATTCCTTAATGAAAAGGGGAAAGGGAGGACCAGAGAAAGATTTATTTCTTGAATATTTACTGTATTTTTCACTTATATATATTTAATTTCCTAACCTCAAGAGCCTGAGCAAAAGCAAATATTTTGCTAGATTAAAGCATAATTAATGATGGAGTAAAGTCAGGGATCCAAAGAAATGTGGCCCTTCCTTCTAAGACCACATAAAAAATGGATACATTCCAATGACAGGCAAAGCAAACAACTTGGCAATTTATTGGACAGAGGACATGAGATGCTGTGAAACCCAGGGTCAGCCTTGATGTATCCAGTCGTTTTGACATTTCCCACACCCCAGTGTGGGCTTAATATTAATTAATGCTTCGTATGACACTGCTCTCTCTTTCTCTTCCTATTGATCTCATGGTCTGTAATTTATTTTTGAAATGCTGCAGTTTGTGAATATGAATAGACCTGAATGGCAGATCTGTAAATCTGACGTTGACTGTCAGAGCATGTGCGTGTTTCTAGTAACCAAATCACTGACTTCTCCTCTGTTAATTATGCTATGCAGTTTCGTGGAAATATGTGTTAAATACGTGGTCTTCATAAAGTAACAAGTGTGATGGGACACGGCCAGATGGCTACAGTAAAGTACTGAGAAACAGGTATGTTAGCCCCAGGCTAAACAAATCCTTAGTACCTTGGTAACCAAATGGCAGTTGCTCCAAGTTATCAAGGCACCTGTGGCCAATTAAGATCTTTCTAGAAGGCAGTGGAGATAGCTACTTTAATTAGAATACCTGCAGCCAATCAAGGCAGGCTAATCAGGGCATCTGGGTTTAAAAAGGAGCTCACCCCAGTCAGGCAGGGAGGAGCCAGAGGAGAAGGAGCGTGTGTGAGCAGCTGGGAGCAAGAGGGCAAGGAGCTGAGAGTGAGAGAGTGTACTGCTGGAGGACTAAGGAGTACAAGCGTTATCAGACACCAGGAGGAAGGTCCTGTGATGAAGATAAAGAAGGTGTATGATTACCAGCCTTGTGAGCAGGGAGCATGCATGTGCATTTGATGCAAGCAGGTCATCATGTACAGGTTTTTGAGGCCAGAGTGGCTGAACAGGAGGAGTGTGGTGTTTAGATGTTGCTTGTGATTATTGGAACTGGGAGCACTAGCTGGTGGGAGTCTGAAAGGACAGGAAACAGGAAGGAGAGGGGAGGAGTTGAGGACGCAGAGTGAGAGTTACAGAGGGTGCAGCAGCAGCTTCGTAAAGAGGTTTCCACTTTAAAAATAAAGTCCTGTTGAAGTTTGTTAGTACCTTGCCTGGTTGATACAACAAGCAGCTAAGGGAAACAAAGGTACATAGATGAGAGTGTCTGGAACACAGCAGAGCAGTCCCATCCCAACTCTGACAGCCTCTGTGCTGGTGAGGAAGGTGAAAATTTCAGGGAAGGAGAACATTGAACTGGGGCAAAGGGGAATGATCCCATAGTTGGGACTTTCCTTCCAGATGGCATGGTATCCTCTCACACTGAAGATACACATCTGGGGGAGGAGACTCCAGTTATTGGGAAAAAGACAGGTAACAGTAATGCTCCAATCCCTCAGACAGAGACAAACACCTACAAGATCACTATCAAGCATTCTTAAAACTACAGTACCCACCTGCTGATGTGAAAAAAAAACAAACAAAAAACGAATGACAGAGCCAGAAGAGTACCCAGAAGTCACCTACTGCAGGACAGGTCCAACAAAGAAAATAACAGAACACTACTAGCCATCACCTTCAGCCTCCAACTAAAACCTCTCCAGCGCATCATCAAAGATCTACAACCTATCCTGAAAGATGATCCCTCACTCTCACAGATCTTGGGAGACAGACCTGTCCTCGCTTACAGACAGCCCCCCAACCTGAAGCAAATACTCACTTGTAACCACACACCACACAACAAAAACACTAACCCAGGAACCTATCCTTGCAATAAAGCCCGATGCCAACTCTGTCCACATATATATTTAAGTGTCATCATCGCAGGCCTAACCACATCAGCCATGACATCAAGGGCTTGTTCACCTGCACATCTACCAGTGTGATATATGCCATCATGTGCTAGCAATGCCCCTCCGCCATGTACATTGGCCAACCCAGACAATCTCTACACAAAAGAATAAATGGACAGAAAACTGAAATCAGGAATCCTAACATTCAAAAACCAGTAGAAGAACACTTCAACCTCTCTGGTCACTCAGTAACAGGCTTAAAAGTGGCAATTTTACAATAGAAAAGCTTCAAAAACAGATTCCAAGGAGAAACTGCTGAACTTGAATTAATATGCAAATTAGATACCATCAATTTAGGTTTGAATAGAGACTGGGAATGGCTGAACCATTACACACATTGAATCTATTTCCCCATGTTATGTATCCTCACACCTTCTTGTCAAACTGTCTGAAATGGGCCATCTTGATTATCACTACAAAAGTTTTTCTCTTAATTAATTAGCCTCCTAGAATTGGTAGGGCAACTCCCACCTTTTCATGTTCTCTGTATGTGTATATATATCTCCTTACTATGTGTTCCATTCTGTGTATCCGATGAAGTGGGCTTTAGCCCATGAAAGCTTATGCTCAAATAAATTTGTTAGTCTCTATAGTGCCACAAGTACTCTTCGTTCTTTTTGCGGATACAGACTAACACGGCTACTACTCTGAAATGCTGTCTTATTGTGATTGATTAAAAAATTCCTAGGATATTGTTGCTATTTGCAAGTTTCTCCACGCAGCTTGTTGGGGCACGGATTGTCTTTTTATTCTCTATTTGTACAGAGCCTAGCACAGTGGACTGCTGATCCAGGACTGGGGCTCCCTGGTTCTAATACAATAAAAATAATAAATGATGAAAGAAGCACAGACAGTGAATTTGAAAATTTGTTTTCCGTGAGTATTTTGGAGGAAGAGCTCTGCAATTCGCAGATGCAAATATTTGTGCTGGCAGAAGTTAGTCTATGAAAGTGAACACAAAATAAGTGCAACCATGATGAAGTGGTCAATTTTGTGGGTATTAGGACATCAAGGATGAGGTAGGGAATGAACTTCAGATGTTCTACTTTTCACAGGACCTAACAAATACTATGATTATCCCTGGAAATACCTTAGGCAAACAAAAAAGTTGGATCATTCACATCAAATGGTTAGGGAGGAATAACAAGATTTTATTTTATTTTATTTGAAGGATAGTCTTGTCATAAAAGCACAGGCCTGAATATCTAAGGTCTATTCCAGACTCCCTCTATGACCTTAGGGTAGTCATGTAACTTTGATGTGCCTCAATTTCCCCAGCTGTAAAAAGAGAATGATGATACTGACCTTCCTTGCAGGGATGCTGAAATGCCGAAGCCACTAATGTTTGTGAAATATTTAGACACCCTTTGGCACTACAGAAGTAAAATATATTATTAATTATTACTATTACTTCTCCAGAGCCCACTTGGAGGAAACAGCACGAAGGAATAACGAATAGATATCTATTAGTATACTGAAAAAGCTTAATAGCTTTGGAAAAAGAATCACCATTTTCAAAGCCTCCTGCCATGTAATTATCTATCCATTATCTTTTGAAATCACTCACCAGGGCTGCAAAAAATGACATAAAAATTGTTACGATTGGACAGATTATGATAAAATGTGAAAAGGGTTTAAATTTTCAGCACATATTTTTCCCTCTGTAATTTGGTTCATATAATATTTATACAGGATTAAGAGGGAATTAACACACATCAGTCTTTGACATCAAAAGTTTCCCTGATCACCAAAGGATTAAAAGAAAATAAGAACAAGAATTCCCCATCCCTTCATTTATCCTTAGAAAATAGAAAACGATATTAATATCAACACAGAAGGCATTTTATTCTGAACCTATAACTGTTTCTGCCTTGCAGTTTCTCTGGGTGGACACTAGATTCTCCTGTAGTCCTACTTACAATACCCATCTATTTGAATCAATTATACTTGATCTTGAGAGTCATATATGCCAATGACAGAAATGGGCAGCTCCACGGACTTTAATAAGCTGACTGCATTGTTTCTATTGTTATGGAGATGTCACCAGGTGGTGCTGTTATATGGAGTCTTTTACATTCTTTCTCTTAACGTGCGAGCAAGTTTAGACTCTTGGGAAGATATGAGGTGTTGTTCTCAGTTTGGGCTAGACAGGCTTTTGGTTTAGAGGCAGATTTAGGAGTGAGGGAGCTGTATGAGCAGTAGGACACAATTTGTTCTCTGCCTTGGACTGTGATTAGAGTAAATTCTTGAGGTAGAATTGGTGTTAGGCTGAAATTCTTGGAAGAAGGGATTGCCCTGCATGTTACTTGGCTCTCTCATTGTAAGACCAATGTACAGATGTAAATAAAACTAGTTACATTCAGAATATACCTAGAGCCCATGCCATTGATTTCTCCACCACAGGGAAGCTAACCTGCAAGGCCCCTTATATCTGCTTCCACATGACAGAAGAGCAATCAACTCTGTCATCACAATGGGAAACAGGTGACATAAAATGGAGCCAGGTATTGAATATTTGCATTGCAGTACGGCCCAGAGGTGGACACTATTGTGCTGGGTGCTGTACAAACACATGAGAAGATTGCCTCAAGGAGCTGCTGATCTTACAATCTGTTTAATGAGAGTTACAATAACACATCAAGAGGAGTAAAACACTCTTGTGAATGCCATTAGAAACACAGGCTAATACGCATGGATTAAAACAATCATTTGGTTTACAAGCAGGCTGACATTTCACTGGCTTCCTTTCTCTTTCCATACCTCAGCCTTACCTACCAGGCCCTTACTTTCATCTCTGTTCTCTTTTGTCTCTTTTCTTGTCACAGCCTCTCTTTTTTCCTTCCACCAGCATTTCTGGCCTGTTCCTCTCTCTCCCCCCTCATCTACTCCTTCAAATTCCTTCTCAAAATTAGAACTGATTAGTAAGGCTACGATTATGTCACAGAGGTCATGGAATCACATTCTCCCCCTCCCACCTTGTGCATATGATTACACTATTAAATACGTTCTCAGCTTCAGAACCTCCTGTCTTCTTCATTGCACCAGAGAGACCTGCTGTGGGGATCAATCAGGGTAGTGTAGTGCAAGGAAATTGTTCTCCCTAGGAACCCTGCTTCATTTGTTGCAGAAGGTGGAAAGTATGAATTAAATGAGGCCGCTATGGTATTTTCTGTTTCAGCTCAAGGCAGTGGGGCTGGAACTGTCAGCTGGTGGCCTTCCTGCAGCTCCCAGCCACTGGGAAGCAAGGGGACCCCACAGCTGGTTAGCCACCATGGGTCGGGGGGGGGGGAACCCCCAGCAGCTTCCCTGCTGCCCCAGTTGCCAAGGACACCCCCTGTAGCTGCTGAGCCTCTGTGGGGGCAAGGGCCCCTCCTGCAGCTCCTAGCCACCACAGGTGGGGGGGTGCCCCAGAGCAGCTCCCAACTTCAGTGGATGGGGGACTCCACCGCTGCCCAGCCACCATGAGCAGTGGGGGTGACCCCAGAGCACCCAGAAGCTGTTGATGTGGGACACTTCTCCCTCCCCATTTCCTCAGGGATATTTTTAGTAAAAGTGATGGACAGGTCATGGGCTGCCGTGATTTTTTGTTTATTGCCTGGGATCTGTTCATGACTTTTACTAAAAATATACATGACAAAATCTTAGCCCCACTGATTAGAAATTAGAGCTCCTGCCCCTTCCCCAGAAAATTTCAATGGCAGAAAAAAAAATATTTTCTGTGGAAAAAAATTGACTTTTTGTCAAAAAACCCCAATCTCCACAAAGTGTTTGGGTTCTGGCAGCTGAAAATAAAATAAAATAAATTAAAAATTGGAGCCAAAACCTGCCAAAAAACAAAAATAACAACAAACAAAAAATGAAGCAAAAGCATCCAAATCCCCTGAAATTTTCAGTTTTTAGCTGAAAATTTTTAATTTTCCAGTATTTTTAATTCCAATGAAAATTCAAAACAAAAAAAGGGAGGTCAGTAGGCACTGCAAAAAAATGTTTGATGGAAAATACAATTTTCCATCAAAAAAGAATAACAGCAGAAAAATTTTGAGCAGCTCTGTTTAACACACATCTCTTCTTTTTGTTTCTTTATTTACAATGCAAGATCTTTTGGAAAGGAAATGTCTTAGCTTTGTTTGTAATGCAGTATGTGAATAAACATTTCTGTAACAATAATTAATAATAGCCTCCAAGCATAGAGAAAACTTTGCACTTCAGTTCCTTTTGCTGTTGCTTTTGCTGATCTGGCCTTCAGCTTCAGAAAGAAATCATGATCTCTAAATTACAGAAATGTAGGGTTGGTCTTGTGAAATGCTGAGGGGTTCTTAGTGTCCTGGGGCTCAGCACCTCACAGGATTAGCTCCTTAATAGAAGAAATAACAAATCAGCCTCCCTAACATGGAGATACTATAACTTCTATTGGGAAGCAAGGTACCACATAAATAATAAAATGCCAACAAAAACTTTTAAAAATCATGCAGACCAAAGATCAGTCTTCTAGTCTCCTCTGGCTTTAACCCATTAATTAACATTTACAAGGAAAGCCGCAAACCCCTCCATCCCAAAGCTCCCTGCCCTGGGAAAAATAGGCTCCAAGGTGTCTAACTCATGGGAGATGAGACATGTTTCCAATGAAGAAACCAGACCAAGTAAAAGATGCTATCTCCGTTTAAAATATTGGTTTCTCCCCCCCTTCTCTCGCTGCAGTGTCCCCATTAATAGATGTGAACTGGACAGATGCAATGGGCAAACTGAATGGAAATGGCAGGAGGTCAGATCATCGCTGCTAATTAAATCTACTGACATGTTTGCAGTATTACAAAATGTCAGAGACACTCATGCTGTATCTTTACTATTGAGGATCCCATTACTTGTAAAACAATCGCAGCTGCCTCATGAAAGTTACAGGTGAGCTTCCAATTCCACAATTAAGTCATAAAAATCTCCTCTCCCTCCTCACCGCTTATCTTTTTTCTTGCAGGCTGCATCAGAAGAATCTGAAAGTTTCCTCTCTTTTTCACATCCATCTTTTCTGGCAGAATGGTAAGCTCAGAGAGGGATACAGCAGGTTCTATTACTTTGCTTCCATCCCACCATCTCAAATAAGTGGAAAGGGGCAATTAAACTAGCCACCAGAGTTTGACAAGTGGCATTCAGCATCTGCTGAACCTACATAGCTATGCACAGCTGTCTTCTGTTTCCAGGGAAATGCAGAAGTGTAGGGTATGTGGAATTCCAATGAGCTGGAGTTTCTCCGAATCAGGCTGTGACTGTTATTTCATTCTGCTCTTTTCAACTCCAGCATAATCCAATTGCAAAGAGGCTCATATAACAGAGTAAGCCCAGGCAAGTATTTCAGAGACAGACCTAACCAATAACCTCCCAGTAGCAGAAGTGTGATCTCTAATAACACACCAGTGCATTTGTAAAATTCAGCATTTAAACACTTTGCTTTTAAAGGATTTCATAGATCTATATTTGAATATATAAAATACATCTTTGTCTCATTATAATTACTAATTTTTATTAGAATAGCATTAAGAAGTTCCATTCAAAACTGAGGATGCATTTTACAAGCATATGGTAAGAGACAGTTTCTGTCCCAAAGAGCTTACAGTGTAAATAGACAAAGAGTAGAAGGGGACACAGAGTGACAGAAGTGAAGTGACTTACAGAGCAGGTCAGTGGTGTCCCTGCCAGCAGGTATATGGGATCTTGGGGAGCAATTACCACACAGGTGGGGTGCAAAATAAACTTTATTAAGAAAATGCCAAAACAGGGAAAATTCAATAGTGAGGGGTACGGGGTTTGTTAAGGTAGACAATTGGGAAGGGGGTTCTTTTAGCAAATAGTATAGGGGGTTTCAATAGTGGGGTACAATACAGTTTGGGTAACCAATTAACATTGAATGTATAAATGTAACAGGTAGTAACATTTTATAGTAAAGGGTGTGTCACAGCGCATAAGCACAACAGTTATGGCTAAAAGATGTCACAGTAGGTAAATGTAAAATATGAGATGTGTAGAGAGAAAGGTAACCAATGGGGTTTATGCTAGCCTTCAGTAAACAATTGAGGTTTGGCAATAGGAGAGGGTGAACACCTGGAAAAGGATTAAAAAAGAGAGGAGAGAGAGAAAGCAGGGTAGATGAATGAGATTGGGATGGGGGAGAGGGCAGAGGGAGATTCAACAGGAGACAGGAGGGGCAGGTGCGCTGCAGTTTAACAGCAAGAGACGAGGGTATGGGGTGACTGGAGAGTCGGAGGGCAGCAGAGCGACTTAACAACAACTATACAGAACCAGCAAATCTTATCTATGACTACTTAACCAGACTACACATTAGCAAGTACCAGAAACAATGCAACAATATTTTACACCTAACTTACAGAGCACAATACAAAAATTCTCTAAAACCACTTACACAGCTATGCAAATGAAATTACAACTTATCTAGACTAAGCGACCTAATCTAATAGGTGCACCTTAGCAGCAGTTGCGTAGAGGGGAGGGCAGGGCATGCATCAGGAATCAGCTTAGCAGCAGCACAGGCTTTTTTAGCAGCAAAGTGCTGCGGAGTTAAGAGAGGTTTAAGGCACAGACCAAGTTTAGCTAAGTCTGGTGCTGGGGAACAGAGCCAGCAGCTAAAATTAAAAATAAAAGTATAGAGAGTTCACAGAGGGATTCTTACCAGCCCAAAGGAGCAAGCGAGGTAAAAGAGCAGATCATCAGAGGATAGGTACGGTCTCAATAATCAGAGATCTCTCAGGCAGCAATTGCATCTTCGTGGGGTGGGGTCAAAAACAGGGTACGCTCAAAAATAAAACGAGAGCGGAGAAAGGACCCCCAGAACCCTGGCTGATCAGACGGCAGCAATGCAGGAACCTTTCTGAGGTCTGATCAGAAAATGTCTGGTTTTAAGGGCAAACTTAAGCAGTCTCCCACCAGTACTTCTGATTGGCTCAGAGGCAGGGAAAGAGAAAAAAAAAACAGGTGAGCACAGAGACATGTCTAGGCAGAGTCCTGTGCAGTAGGTGACTCAAAAGCACATGAGGCCTATGACTCATGCCCAGGACCTTTAAACACAACAATAGGCTCTTGCAGCTGGACATTGTCTACCCTACACCGAGCCCAGGTTTAACAAGGTGATAACAGGACCAACCCTTTGAACAGGGCAGTGGTCCCATTTAGCACAAGTGGCCATCCCTTTGAGAAGGGCAATGGCTCTTGGTAAACAACTTTAAGGGGCCCTCCCTTTGAGAAGGGCAGTGGCCCTGCTACATAACTTAACAGCCAGGGAGGTGAGGCCACAGGAGAACAAAAACAAAATGGAGTATGGGGACAGCTGTAAGAAACAAAATGGAATAGGGGGATAGCTGTAACAGACAAGTGGCATAACAACTTTTCTAGGTCATAGTCCAGTGCTCTCTCTACTAGACCTTACTGCTTCTTAGGCTTTGTGTACATGCAGAAAATAGGTACCTATTTAATACATTCATATACTCTTTTTTTTTTTTTTCTGAAAGAGAGCTCTATTTATTCTTGCTAATTCTTTTCCTGACTGGAAATTTTAAACATATCATATTCTAGGTCTTCCGTTTTTTCTTGGGGTGTCAGCTTTATAATTAATTAAACTGCTTAGGAGAAAAAGCGAGACTGGAGCATGGGGCTTGGTGCAAGACCTGACACCTGAACCATAGTCAGCAAAGTCAGGCCATGTATTAAAGCGGATGAGTTCATTGTCCGATACATGATCTTGGGAAGGGTAATGCTAAAACACAGGCACTCCTAAGAAGCAATAGATACTGGGTATGTGTGTGAACAAACTCCAGAAGATTAACATAAGTACATCCTGACCTAACACAAGATGAGAAGGTTTGACAGAAGTGATTAATAGAGAAGTTTTTTCCAAGACATCCGGAGCAAAGTATAATGGAACGTAATAAGCAGATGTCCTGAAACACACAAGGTGGTACATAAGTTGTTTGCCTCAGTATATAAATGTTGGGGTACCATGTCTTAACTCTTTGTGCAGCCGAGGGGACAGCAGAAATTCCTGCTGCTGACTGAGCAGCTTCTTGCCACAGGGCAGTAATGTGTTAGTGTACCTATAGCTCCTATGAGATGCTATGACTGTGCCTTGAGGGCAATAAATCTGAGTGCCTTTGTCCCCAAACTGTGCTTATGCTCTTTCTTTATGAATAACGTTGATGTCTGCTGAATTAGCAGGCTGCATTATCTGCGAATTCTCATAACACCAGAGCTTGAAGCATAGAAGCACTGAGCAGCCATAACAACCTGGAAACAGTAACAACATCCTTCAGCAACTTACTCAACAACAAACTCTACTTGTGTGGAATTTCAAGAAGAAGCTTGCTAAAGTAAGAATCTGCACCTGTTTAGCAGATGTCATAATAATGTATCAAAAATGTGTTTTTAATAATACTTTTTTATCTTTTAGTGAAGGAGCCGAAACTAGGGTGACCAGATGTCCTGATTTTATAGGGACAGTCCCAATTTTGGGGTCTTTTTCTTATATAGGCTCCTATTATCCCCCACCCCCATCCCTATTTTTCACACTTGCTGTCTGGTCACCCTAGCTGAAGCCACTTTTCAAATATTATCAGATACAGATTCACACCACAGCTTGAGGATTGTATTATTATCCTTATTTAAATATGAGGAAACTGAGGTACATAGAGATTAAATGACTTGCCTAGGGTCATATAAAAAGCCTGTGAAGCAGAGAACAGGTCTTCTGACTCTCAGTCCTGGACATTAACCACAAGATACTCCCATTTGCTCCCTTTAAATAAAAAGAATGGAATTACCTTTCCTTAAAAATATTTTTTATCATACTGGTACATCAAGGGAAGAGTAAGTTGTGTTTGTTTTCAGAAAGATCATAAGTAGTTTTTTAATGGGTTTCCTTTATCATATGCAGAATGACATGGCACATTGCTTGGAGAACCTACAAGTGGTCGGACAAAACATTTTGGCAATTGATAGGTTTCTCATTACTATTATTTATTTATTTATTTATTAATTATTATTATTTTTTATTTATTCATTTTTTAATGTAGTAGTGTCTAGGAACCCCAGTCATGGACCAGGACCTTATTGTGCTAAACACTGTATGAACACAGAGCAAAGAAAGTCCCTGCAACAAAGAGCTACAATTAAGAGCTCCAGCATTTCTGACAAACATGCTCAATGTGCTCTAGATGGGTCCAAATGCCTGAGAAGACTTAGCCCTGGTCTACATTACGAGTTTAGATCGAATTTAGCAGCTTTAGGTCAATTTAATCCTGCATCTGTCCACGGGACCAAGCCTGTTTTGTCGACTTAAAGGGCTCTTAAAATCGATTTTTGTACTCTTCCCCGGCGAGGGGTTTAGCACTAAAATTGATCTTGTTGGGTCTAATTTGGGGTAGTGTGGATGCAATTTGACGGTACTGTCCTCCAGGAGCTATCCCAGAGTGCTCCGTTGTGACCGCTCTGGACAGCACTCTCAACTCAGATGCACTGGCCAGGTAGACAGGAAAAGCCCTGGGAACTTTTGAATTTCATTTCCTGTTTGGCCAGCGTGGCAAGCTGATCAGCACAGGTGACCATGCAGAGCTCATCAGCACAGGTGACCATGGAGTCCCAGAACTGCAAAAGAGCTCCAGCATGGACTGAATGGGAGGTACTGGATCTGATCGCTGTATGAGGAGAAGAATCCGTGCAGGCAGAAGTCCATTCCAAAAGATGAAATGGCAATATATTTGCCAAAATCTCTAAGGGCATGATGGACAGAAGCTACATCAGGGACACACAGCACTGCTGCATGAAAGTTAAGGATCTGAGGCAAGCCTACCAAAAAACAAAGGATGCAAATGGTCGCTCCTGGTCAGAGCCCTATACATGCTGGTTTTATGAAGAGCTGCATGTAATTCTGGGGGTGGCCCCTACTGCTACCCCACCACTGTCCGTGGACACCTGCAAGAGGAGAGTCTCATGCAACAGAGATGAGGACTTTGAAGATGAGGAAGATGATGAGGAGGAGGAAGAGGAGGAGGTTTAGGATAGCACATAGCAGGCAAGAGGAGAATTCCTTCTCCCCAGCAGCCAGGAACTGTTCATCACCCTGGAGCCAATACCCTCCCAACCCTCCCAAGGCAGGCTCCTGGACCATGAAGCCGGAGAAGAAACCTCTAGTTAGTGTATCTTTGTAAATATAATACAGGGTTTAAAAGAAAGCATGTTTAATTATTAATTTACCACACCAAGCCAGTAGCAAGTAGTCTGGAATCATTGGAGAACAAAACCTTGCAGCAAATGGGCCCAGGCTTTGGCTGTTTCCCTTTGACTGAAAATAAACCATCCCCGCTGTTAGTCACACAGTGCAGGGAGGCCCATTCATGGCTGACTGGGATCTTCCCTGATACTAGCCATGTAGTGGGTGTGTGTGTGAAGCGATTATCCCACAGAATTGGATGTGGAGGTTTGGATTGTGCTGCACATTCAGGGGCAGCTCTAGGTATTTTGCCGCCCCAAGCATGGCAGGCAGGCTGCCTTCGGTGGCTTGCCTGCGGGAGGTCCCCAGTCCTGCAGATTCGGCGGCACGCCTGCAGGAGGTCTGCTGAAGCCGTGGGACCAGTGGACCCTCTGCAGGCATGCCGCCAAAGGCAACTTGCCTGCCGCCCTCACAGCGACCAGCAGAGCGCCCCCTGTGGCTTGCCACTCCAGCCACATGCTTGGCATGCTGGTGCCTGGAGCCGCCCCTGTGCACATTCACCCTAAAACCACAGCCCCTCCTTAAAATGGCCAACCCAATGGGCTTTGCTCGGTATGGGAAAGGAGGGTCCTGCTGCTGTTTGAAACCATTCCCACATGTTATGAAGGTTGAAGAAGCCGAAACCCTTTGCCTTATCATGGCTGCCTGCAAGCCAAATTCTGTTGCCTAGCTGAGCATGTGCAATGTCTCTCACCAAACCAGCAGGCACTCAATATAAGAGGCAAAATGTGACCTTGTAGCAAAAGCACATGTGCTATGTAATGTGAATCACTTGATTTAGTGTGAAATAGTCTTCACTTTGTTGTCTAAAATGTATCTTTTTAAATACTACTCTCCCTTTCTTTCCTCCCACAGCTGCAAATGTTTCTACACTCCCTCTATCATCTCTGTCCCGGAGGCTAGCGCAGATTAGAAGGCGAAAAAAATGCACTCACAATGAGATGTTCTCAGAGCTAATGCAGTCCTCCCACGCTGAAAGAGCTCAGGCATGCATGGAGGCAAACAACGGCAGAGTCCAGGAAAGCGTTAAATGAACTTGACGAGAGGAGGAAGGAGCGCACTGAGAGGAGACAGGATGCAATGCTAAGGCAAGTGGGGGAGCAAGCTGACATGCTCAGGCATCTGGTGGAGCTGCAGGAAAGGCAGCAGGAGCACAGACTGCCATTGCAGCCCCTGTGTAACTGCCTGCCTTCCTCCCCGAGTTCCATAGCCTCCTCACCCAGATGCCCAAGAATGCAGGGTGGAGGAGGAGGCTATGGGCACCCAGCCACTCCACCCCAGAGGATTGCCCAAGCAACAGAGGCTGGCATTCAATAAGTTTTGAACTGTAGTGTGGCCTTGTCCTTCCCTCCTCCCCTCATCCACCACCTCATCCAGTGCTTCCCTCCTCATCCACCCCTCCCAGGCTACCTTGCAAATTTTCCTCCTATTTGTGTGATGAATTAATAAAGAATGCATGATTTTGAAACAATAATGACTTTATTGCCTCTGAAAGTGGTGATTGAAGCGGGGAGGTTTGTTGGCTTACAGGGAAGTAGAATTGTGTGTGGTTTGGGGTACATGTTGTCATGTTTGGGTGTATGTTGTCACAACCAAGGGGGCAAGTTTTCATAAGGAGAAACAAAGAGAACTGTCACACCGTAGCCTGGCCAGTCATGAAACTCATTTTCAAAGCTTCTCTGATGCGCAGGGCACCCAGCTGTGCTCTTCTAATCACCCTGGTGTTGGGCTGCGTGTAATCGGCTGCCAGAAACATCTCCCTCTTACTCTCACAGATATTGTGGAGCACACAGCAGGCAGCAATAACTATAGGAATATTGGTTTTGCTGAGATCCTAGTCAGTAAAGTGTGCCAGCATGCTTTTAAACATCCAAATGCACATTCTACCACCATTCTGCACTTGCTCAGCCTATAGTTGAACTGCTCCTTACTACTGCCCAGGGTGCCTGTGTATGGCTTCATGAACTATGGCATTAAGGGGTAGGCTGCGACCCCAAGGATAACTATAGGCATTTCAATATCCCCAATGATAATTTTCTGGTCTAGGAAGTAAGTTCCTTCCTGCAGCTGTTCAAACAGGCCAGAGTTCCTGAAGATGCAAGCATCATGCACCTTTCCTGGCCATGTCACATTGATGTTGGTGAAACGTCCCTTGTGATCCACCAGTGCTTGCAGCAGCATTGAAAAGTAGCCCTTGCGGTTTACATACTGGCTGCCAAGGTGCCAAGATAGGGATATGGGTTCCATCTGTCGCCCCCACCACAGTTAGGGAACCCAATTGCAGCAAAGCCATCCAATATGACCTGCGCATCTCCCAGAGTCACTATGCTTGATAGCAGCAGCTCAATGATTGCATTGGCTACTTGGATCACACCAGCCCCTACGGTAAATTTACCCACTTCAAACTGATTCCCGACTGACTGGTAGCTGTCTAATGTTGCAAGCTTCCACAGGGCTATCGCCACTCGCTTCTCAATTGTGAAAGCTGTTCTCATCTTAGTATTCTTGCTCTTCAGGGCAGGGGAAAGCAAGTCACAAAGTTCCATGAAAGTGCCTTTACGCATGCAAAAGTTTTGCAGCCACTGGTAATCATCCCAGACCTGCAACACTATGCGGTCCCACCAGTCTGTGCTTGTTTCCCGGGCCCAAAACTGGTGTTCTATGGCATGAACCTGCCCATTATCACCATAATGTCCAAATTTCCAGGGTCCATGATTTGAGAGAAATCTATTCCTTGTTCTCATCACTATCATGATTGTACTGTCGTCGCCTCCTCACCTGCTTTTGCAGGTTCTGCACATACTGCAGGATAATGTGCGAGGTGTTTACAATGCTCACAGCAGCAGCGGTGAGCTGAGCGAGCGGGCTCCATGCTTGCCGTTGTATGGCATCTGCAGGATAGCAGGAAAGCAGAGTTGCAGTGGAAGCGGTGGAGGATGATGGTTAGCACCACACACATTT
This sequence comes from Chelonoidis abingdonii, assembly GCF_003597395.2. Taxonomy (NCBI): domain Eukaryota; kingdom Metazoa; phylum Chordata; order Testudines; family Testudinidae; genus Chelonoidis; species Chelonoidis abingdonii. Next base: position 10,783,924 of record NC_133774.1, read on the forward strand.
CCTGAGGAAGAACACATGTACCCGGGAGCCCATGACAGACAACATGGAGAAATTCACTATCGAGGCAATAGCAGCAGAGCAGAGTGGCAGCAGAAGGAGTGTATGACGATGGTCTGCAGACCTACTGCACTGTCTTCTGCCAGCATCACCCAGGATATAACAGCGGCGGTGTCAGTGAGCTGAGCTGAGTGGGCTGCACACTTGCTGTGATATGGCATCTGTGCGGAAAAAAAGGTGAGAAAAGATTGTCTACCATTGCTTTCATGGAGGGAGAGGAGACTGACATGTACCCCAAACCACTTGTGACAATGTTTTTGCCCCATCAGGCATTGGGATCTTGACCCAGAATTCCAATGGGCGGTGGAGACTGCGGGAACCAGGGGATAGCTACCCACAGTGCACTGCTCCATAAGTCGATGCTAGCTATGGTAGTGAGGACGCACTCCACCAACTTAATGTGCTTAGTGTGGACATACGCAATCGACTTTATAGAATCAATATCTAAAAATCAACTTCTATAAAATTGACCTAATTTCCTACACCCTCAGACTGATTTGGTTGCTCCTGCAGTTATTGCAATCACTGTGCTTTCTCATCATCAATCAATGTACTTCTAAACACTTCCCCTAGAACTCATCAAAAGCCATACAGCGAATGCTTTTCACGAAAAACTTTCCTAAAATGTTGACCTTTTGAGAACTTCCAGAGAGCTCTAATTACAGCCACTGAGGAAAGGTAATGGAGTAGATATTGTGATAATCTAAACCAGAAGACATTCTTGGCTGAATTCAGTGAATTTTATCACCTGGAAGACTGAATGAGAAAGAATTCTGACTCAGGGATTTTTTTTAAACTAGAGTATGTGTGAGTATAAAAAATAAAAATAAAACAAAACCCGAGTCTCTGTATAGAATGTGTGTAGAAACATAGGCGTGAATGTGTGCATTTTTGTAGGCATTTGGCAATCATAATCAGTCACACTGAAGTACTGCCTTGGGGTACACAAGCTGAAAGAAAGGTTGAGAGCCACCATTATATATAATCCTCTTTAATGATTTTCCTTTCTTCAGGACAAACTTGACAACAGCTCTTTGCCCTAGGAAAGTTTCCTTTGATCTTCTTTGTGACTGAAATACAAATTTCCCATTTTCCATTTGCCTTTCTTCAAAACTAATGTTCTCTGCTATCAAGATGCCCTGCCCAGAAGTGGTTTTCCCCAAGCAGATGAAAAGAAATGACCAAGCTGAACATCAGGATAGGAGTGGGGGAAATGCTCTTTCTTTCTTTGTTTTCCCTTCTGCTTTTAAGTGGATGCAGTAAAGTCCTGTGGTATAGCTTTACCAATTGATAGCACTCCACATCAGACAGACATAGCTTATCAGCACTGGTGCCAACAGAACACTTGCTCATTCTTGAGATCTCCAACTTTTTAAGTTGACAGCATTTAGCTTTATTAAGCAAAGACAGCAGTCTGAGAATTTCTCTCCTTATTACAATAATCTATAATTCACTATTAACACACCTTCCCCTGTACTTTCTTCCTCCCCCCTTCCTTTCCTCCCTATAAACTGGAGGGGTATTAATAACTCCTGCCTCCACAAAAGGTGGTCACCTCGTCAATATGGGTAGCTATGGGTAGCTTCTTCCACTGGCATAATGCTGTCTACACCAGGGCTTAGGTTAATATAACTTCACATCCCTGAGCTACATAAGTTGTACCAAAGTGATTTATAGTGTTGACAAAACCTAAGTTTCCCAAACCTGAAAAACAGCTCTGTGTAGGCTCAAAAGCTTCCCTCTCTCACACCAACAGAAGTGCGTCCAGTAAAAGATATTACCTCACTCACTTTTTTTTCTCTAATATCCTGAACCAACATGGCCATGCATACAATCTCTCTCAAGGACAGTTGTCTATATCAGATCTCCTTCATTCATAATTGCACAACTTTTCAGACCCTCTTATCACTACTTAGGAGATTTTTTCCTAAAATCTTCTTTTCAAATCCCTTCTTTGAACCCATGAGTTTCTCTATGCCTGATCTTCTAATTACAACTTGGTAGAATTTTGCCCCCTCTCCATGGAAAATTTCACTGAAAATGGGGGAAAAAATACTATTTTTGTCAATGTTATCCTTGGGAAATTTTGAGTTTTCATCAAAAAAATTAAAATCAAAAAGTTTTTGGTCAAAGGATTTTCAGCCAAAACATTTTTGATGAAACCTCAAAATGTTTCATGGAAAGCAGAGAGACAAGGCCAGTGAAGTATAGTAATATTTTTTAGTGGACTAACTTCTGTTGGTGAGAGAAAAAGCTCTCAAGCTTACACAGAGCTCTTCTTCAGATCCCAGACCTTGTGTCTCTCAGCAACAGAAGTTAGTCCAATAAAAATATTACCTCACCCACTTGGTCTCTCTGTTCTTGGACCAACAGAGGTACAACAACACTGCATACAATCATGGGAAGCAGACAATGTTCACAGATTTTATATTTGTGGCTGGTATACATACACACACACACATACATATAGTTGAAAACACAATTTTCATTAAAAAAGCAGTTTCCATAGAAAATCTCCGACCAACCTCCTTCCAATGGGTGATGTCTTCACTCTTTCTTGCATTCACACTGCTTTCTGTGTACTACCTTCATATGCAGTGTTGCTGTAGTCATGTCAGTCCTAAGATAGTAGAGAGACAAGGTGGGTGAGGTAATATCTTTTATTCGTAGGGCCTTACCAAATTAGGATTTTAAAAATCATAAATTTCATGTTGGTGTAATTGTGAGGTCCTGATCCAAAAAGGATATATTGGGGGCAGAGTCGCAAGGTTATTGTAGAGGAGGTTGTGGTACTGCTACTCTTACTTCTGTGCTGCTACTGGTGGTGATGCTGCCTTCAGAACTGGGCAGTTGGAGCATGGCAGCTTCCGGCCGGGAGCCCAGCTCTGAAGGCAGAGTCACTACCAGCACCAGCACAGAAGTAAGGATGGCAAGTTATGGTATTGACATCCTTAATTCTGCACTTCTGCCTGTCGAATTGGGCCCTCAGTCAGCAGCCACCACTCTGCGGCCACCCAACTCCAAAGGCAGTGCAGAAGTAAGGGTAGCAATACCACAACACCTCTAAAATTAAACTTGTGACCCCCCCAGCAACTCCCTTTTGGGTCAGGGCCCCCAATTTGAAAAACGCTGGTCTCCCTTATTAAATCTGTGTAGTATATGGTAAAAGCACACAAAAGACCAGATTTCACAGTCTGTGATTCATTTTTCATGACCGTGAATTTTGATGGGCCCTATTTATTGGACCAACTTCTGTTGGTGAAAGAGGCAAGCTTTTCAGCTGCACAGAGCTCTTCCTCATGTCTGGGAAAGGTATTCTGACTGTTACAGCTAAATACAAAGTTGAAGAGATAGTTCAGCATAAGTAATTTGCATATATTCTGTCTGATAAACCATCTGCCAAAGATGGCAAAGTCAGATGTACCAATTGCACAAATCGTTGAGTGGCTGGTAAATGACTAAGTCTTAGTGGGTGCCTATAACTACCCAGGAGGTAGACTACAAAGAAGAAAAACACAAAGGCCAAATCTACATGTTCTATCTTCATCTCATGTTTTGTGTTTAAAGAAACAGGATTGAACTTCAACAATGACTCAAGGCCTTCTGCACTGACTTTTTTCTTTTCCTCAACCAGGATTGTTAATACCTTCTCTTAATAGAATATTAGAGTTAGAAGGGACCTCAGAAGGTCATCTAGTCCAACCCCCTGCTCAAAGCAGGACCAGTTCCCAGATTTTTACCCCAATTCCCCCAAATGGCCCCATCAAGGATTGAACTCATAACCCTGGGTTTAGCAGGCCAATACTCAAACCTCTGAGTTATCCCTTCTCCCAGAAGTCAGATTTTTACAATCATAGTGAGATGTTTATCACCTGAAGCACTGTCAAGTAAGGGACATTTTTCCCCTGTAAAAGATCATCTACTACTACAGGGGAAGAGAATAAAAGAAATTGTTAAAACGGAAGCATTACTTCTTACATTTCAAATTATTTAACTGTTTTCCCTTTCTTTTTTCTGCTTCCCATAATGAAGAAACAGTGGAAAGGAATCTTTATTGGTTTCTGTCTTTTTTTCTGCTGAAATGAATACCTTAATGCTGCTGGGATCCTTATATTGTTAATGAGTTGTTAGGGCACCTAAAGTCTTGGACAAAGATCTTCTGATTATTTAAAATCTCATTAAATATATAAATAGTAAAAGATTTTAAATAGGGTTCAATGAGAATAGAGCTGGGCAGGAAAAGTTTTTCCTGTCCCATGAGAGTTTGAGATTTCAAGAAAAGTTGAAATCTTAAATTTTTTTGCAAACTGATAATCCCCTCTGATCTTCTTCTCCCTCAACATAAATTGGATCAGGTCACCTGAAATGTTTCCTTTCCATAATTTTGAAACATTTCATTTCAATATTGATTTTTTTAAATAAAATTTTTAGCATTATTTATCTAAAATTTCAAAATGAAAAGTCATTTTGAATAAAAAAAAAAACTGAACATTTTCAAAACTTGTAATCGGGAGACTCATCAGAACCAACTCTTTCTTGCAAACAGTTCTGGTTTTGAGGAATCCATGTTTTCTGACCAAAAGGATTTAGTTGGAAAATTCCCAGCTAGCTCTAAACTGGTAAAAGCTTGGGATACCTTGGAACAAAACTCTGAGTCACACTTTTCTGGAATAATAAACAAGGCTTTTAAAGCATTGTAAACCTCATTAGGCACAAGACACCTCTACCCCTTCAGTACAACAGTACATGAGTTCTGCGTGTATCATGTTACAGAAGTTTCACAAATACATAGACCCCTCCCGCATGAAATGAACCTAAAATATTTGTACAATTTTTTTGGCCATAAAGCACTTTCTAGATGAATAAAAAAATATTGTGTCTACAATGCCCCATGTGATTGCAACTGGTTTAATTCTTTGTCTTAATTGTTAGCAGATCAGAATGAAACCTAGAGTTAAGCAAATTCAGATGAATGGTAGTCCTTGGATTGCAGTGGTAGATTTAGACAGTTGGAAAGTCATGCATTGAAATAAAATCACTGTGTGCAGTAGAAAGAGTAAAGCTGTCAGTCTCTTCTCCAACTAGAAGCCGTTATTACCAGATTGTTTATATTTTATTTATTTTTTTAAGCCACAGTTCGCTTGTAGTGTAAGACAGTGACATTTCCACAAGGTAAATTCTGTCTCTGGCTTCACCAGAGCATATCAACCTTTAACTAGAGGACAGTACATTGAGACGCTTGTTCATTTTCCATGCTCAATTAATCCTAAACCTTCCTTTGGAGCACCCGCTGTCAAATGTGTCAAACATACAGTAGTTTTCTGATGTGGATTCCACCTTATTAGGACCTGTGTTGGGATAGTCAACTCTTTCTTTTTTAATGTTATAGCCATTGATCATCCTGATTTTGCTGACTTTGGCCAGGCGGAATTCAAACTTTGTTTCCACGCTAAGAAAATTATTGATTACTAAGGCTGCTTTAATGCAAAGATGAAATAAATGTTATTTTCATGGATTCCTTCAACTTTCCACACCAGTGGAGCAACAATGGTGTCAGCAACACAATTTTTATTTTTATTTACCAACACGGAGGAATTGGTAGCAGATATGAAGATGGAAGGCAATTTGGGTGACAGTCATCCTGAAATGACAGATTTCATGAATCTAAGGAAAGAAAGGTGTGATAGCAGCAGAATAAGAACAGTGGGCTTCAAAAAAGCAAACTTCAACAAACTCAGTGAACTGGTAGGTATGGTCCAATGGGGAAAAAAATCTAAAGTTAAAAGGAGTTCAGGAAAGCTGGCAGTTTCCGAAGGACACAATTTGAAGGCACAACTGCAAATTGTCCCAATGCAAAGGAAAGATAAAAAGACTAGTAAGAGGCCTGTATGGCTCCACCAAGAGTTTTTTAATGATCTGAAAATCAAAAAGGAATCCCATAAAAAGTGGAAACAAGGGCAAATTGCTAAAGAGGCATACAAAAGAATAGCACAAGCATATAGGCACAAAATCAGAAGGCTATGGGACCAGATTAGTTACACTCAGCAATGGATACAAAAGGAAATAAGAAGAGGTTCTCTAAATACATTAGGAGTAAGAGAAAGACAAAGGATAGTGTAACTCCTCTACTTATCAGGGAAGGAGAGCTAATAATGAATGATATCAAGAAGGCTGAGATGTTTAATGGTTATTTTCCTTCCATCTTCACTAAAAAGCATTATGGTGACCAGATATTCAACACAATTAATATTAACAACAAGGGACAACAAATGCAAGCCAAAACAGAGAAAGAACAGGTTAAAGAATATTTAGATAATTAACTGTATTGAATTTGGCAGGGCTGAATGGAATTCATCTGAAGGGTACTTAAGGAACTAGTTGAAACAACTTTGGAACCATTAGCAATCATCTTTGAGAACTTCTGGAGAAAGGGTGAAGTCAAAGAAGACAGGAGAAAGGCAAACATAGTATCTATCTTTAAAAAGGGGAACAAAGAAGATCCAGGGAATTATAGACCAATCAGCTGTGAAAGTAGCATGAATTATATTGTGAAAATAGAAACGATTAAAGAAATGCTGTCTGTACCTTTAAGCAAAACTGTTGGAATGCTGCAATCCAGGTGTCAGGAATACAGACATTAACATAGAACAATTGCACTGTTTAAGGGCAATGGGTGAAGTATTAGGCTTAGATCGAAAAGAGTTAGTAAGGAAGTAGGATATGCATGCTGTGCCCCAGGTGAATTTTACTGTTTTGCTTTCTTTGTCCCTTTGTCTAATTCCCGCTCTTTTATCTGTATAAATAAGACTGTTTGGGTCTTGCATGGCCACTCACATTATCTGGGTTCTATTGGCGGAGCGCTGCGCTAATAAAACAGAGTGGTCTGAGAAACTGTGAGTCCTGATTCTAACTTTGACACAGCCCAACTTCGATACCTGGAAAGATATTGGAACAAATTATACAATTTCTGTCTTACTGGATGAAGGGAAGCAATAGACATGATATATTTTTGGTTTTAGTACAGTTTTTTTACACAGTCCCAGATGATCTTTTTGTAAGCAACTTAGGAAAATGTAGTCTAGTTGAAATTACTATAAGGTGGGTGCATAACTTGTTGAAAGATTGTACTCAAAAGAGCAGTTATCATTGGTTTGCTGTCAGACAGGGAGCGTGTATCTATTGGGGTCCCACATGGGTTTATCCTAGATATGGTACTATTCCATATTTTCTTGGATAATAGACTGGAGAGTTTGCACATAAAATTTTCAGGTAGCTCCAAGCTGGGAGGGGTTGCAAGCACTTTGGAGGATAGGATTAGAATTCAAAAGAACCTTGACAAATTGAACTGAAATCAATAAGATGGAACATAATAAAGACAAGTTCAAAATTCTTCACTTAGGAAGGAAAAAGCAAACGCACAACTACAAAATAGGAAATCACTGGCTAAGTGGTGGTACTACCTAACATGATCAGGAAGTTATATGGTTCACAAATCGAATAAGTCAACAGCATGATGCAGTTGTGAAAAAGTCTAATATCATGCTGGGGTTTATTAATAGGAGTGCTGTGTGTACGACATATGAGGGTAATTGTCCTGCTCTAATCAGCACTGATGAGACCTCTGCTGGAGTACTGTTTCCAGTTCTGGGTGCCACACTTTAGGAATGAGGTGGATAAATTAGAGATGCCAAAGGAGAGCAACAAAAATGATAAAAAGATTTAGAAAAACCTGACCTATGAGGAGAGGTGAAAAAGAACTGGGCATGTTTAGACCTGAGAAAAGGAGACTGAGGAAGACCTTCATAATAGTCTTCAAATATGTTAAGGGATGTTATAAAATTAAAATACTTTCCCTATATTACTTTTTCTAGCAAGAAGGGGGATGATGGAGGGATGATAAACGGGAATGTGGACATGGAGGTGGATATTACCGCATCTGAGGTAGTGGCCAAACTTGAACAGCTTAATGGGACATAATCGGAGGGCCCGGACAATCTCCATCCGAGGATATTAAAGGAACTGGCGCGTGAAATTGCGAGCCCGTTAGCGAGAATTTTTAAGCAATCGGTAAACTCGGGGGTTGTACCGTACGACTGGAGAATTGCTAACGTAGTTCCTATTTTTAAGAAAGGGAATAAAAGTGATCCGGGTAATTATAGGCCTGTTAGCTTGACGTCTGTAGTGTGTAAGGTCTTGGAAAAAATTTTAAGGGAGAAAGTAGTTAAGGACATTGAGGTCAATGGTAATTGGGACGAATTGCAACATGGATTTACTAAAGGTAGATCGTGCCAAACCAACCTGATCTCCTTCTTTGAGAAGGTGACGGATTACTTAGACAAAGGAAATGCGGTAGATCTAATTTACCTCGATTTCAGTAAGGCGTTTGACACGGTTCCGCATGGGGAACTGTTAGTTAAATTGGAAAAGATGGGGATGAATGTGAAAGTTGTAAGGTGGATAAGGAACTGGTTAAAGGGGAGACTCCAGCGGGTCGTACTGAAGGGTGAACTGTCAGGCTGGAAGGAGGTTACTAGCGGAGTCCCTCAAGGATTGGTTTTGGGACCGATCTTATTTAACCTATTTATTACTGACCTTGGCACAAAGAGCGGGAATGTGTTAATAAAGTTTGCGGATGACACGAAGCTGGGGGGTATTGCTAACACGGAGAAGGACCGGGATACTATTCAGGAAGATCTGGACCACCTTGTAAACTGGAGTAATAGTAATAGGATGAAATATAATAGTGAAAAGTGCAAGGTCATGCACTTAGGGATTAATAATAAGAATTTTAGATATACGTTGGGGACGCATCAGTTGGAAGCGACGGAGGAGGAGAAGGACCTTGGGGTATTGGTTGATAGCAGGATGACTATGAGCCGCCAATGTGATATGGCTGTTAAAAAAGCAAATGCGGTTTTAGGATGCATCAGGCGAGGTATTTCCAGCAAGGAGAAGGAGGTGTTAGTGCCGTTATATACGGCGCTGGTGAGACCCCACCTGGAATATTGTGTGCAGTTCTGGTGTCCCATGTTTAAGAAGGATGAATTCAAACTGGAACAGGTTCAGAGACGGGCTACTAGGATGATCCGAGGAATGGAAAATCTGCCTTATGAAAGGAGACTCAAAGAGCTTGGCTTGTTTAGCCTGGCCAAAAGAAGGCTCCGGGGGGATATGCTTGCTCTATATAAATATATCAGGGGGATTAACGTTAGGGAGGGAGAGGAATTATTTAAGCTTAGTACTAATGTAGGCACAAGGACGAATGGGTACAAACTGGATATTAGGAAGTTTAGACTTGAAATTAGACGAAGGTTTCTAACCATTAGGGGAGTGAAGTTCTGGAACAGCCTTCCGAGGGAAGTAGTGGGGGCAAAAGACTTATCTGGCTTTAAGACTAAGCTTGATAAGTATATGGAGGGGATGTTATGATGGGATAGTTTAATTTGGGCAATTGATTTTGGATTATCGGCAGATAAGTCTGCTCAATGGTCTGTGAGGGGATGTTGGATGGGATGGGAACTGAGTTACTGCAGAGAATTCTTTCTTGGGTGCTGGCTGGTGAGTCTTGCCCACATGCTCAGGGTTTAGCTGATCGCCATATTTGGGGTCGGGAAGGAATTTTCCTCCAGGGCGGATTGGCAGAGGCCCTGGAGGTTTTTCGCCTTCCTCTGCAGCGTGGGGCATGGGTCGCTTGCTGGTGGATTCTCTGCAGCTTGAGGTCTTCAAACCACAATTTTGAGGATTTCAATAACTCAGTCATGGGTTAGGGGTTGTTATAAAAATGGATGGGTAGGGTTCTGTGGCCTGCCTTGTGCAGGAGGTCAGACTAGATGATCATATTGGACCCTTCTGACCTATGAGTCTATGAGTCTATATTGCAACAAAACACAACAGGTAGACAATATACCCAAAGGCTCAAATCCTCAAATCAATGGAAGTTAGAAGAATAAATATTTTTGAGAATAAATATTTTTCTGGCCAGAGGGTTTTGGCATCTAGGAGAGATGGAGAATTGGGTAACAGTGAGTGTGTGATGGGAGTGAGATAAAGACTGTGCCCTTGCAAGGAGGCTTTCGGGTGGTAGATGGAAGAAGAACGTTGCCCCTTCATGCACTGATCAGCTGGTTAGCCATTCCCTTCATTCTCAGAGGCACTTGCAAAACATTTGAAACAAAATATACAGTGCAGCCTTGCAAAAGTCCACTCACCTGGGTTTATACTTGGAAAGGAGCAAAATATAGGGTGTTGTTTTTTTTCTATTGCTATCTATCTTTGCAGTAAAGGGAAAGTGAATAGATTTTGTGCCTGCGCTGGTAAATTTTCAGACTCATTTTGCAAGGCTGATACAGCAGATAAAATAATACAAAATGAACAACTAAATTCAAGTGAAACTCTAGAGATAATGGAGATACACACACACACAGCCAGAAGTTACAGGAAAAAGCTCTAACAGTAAGAAATCAAGCAGCTCAAAGCGGAAGAGGCAAACACTTCTAGTACTGAAACGTTGCTGCACCCTGAGTTTTCTGTTACAGCAGCAGTCTGGGCACTGACAGTCAAGGACTTCAAACCTTCTGTTTATTATCATGCAAATCCCTTTACCTTCTGACTAGTGGGAGAGAGGTGCAGGCAGTTTGATTTGGATGAGACACCCAGAGCACAACCTAGCACCTGGAGCTGCCAAAACCGAAACTGAAAGGATTTGTCCTGCAAAAAGAATTCTGTTGCAACTGGGGAAATAGTGCATTCTACTATTCCTTGGCCACAGAACTGTACTGAATGTGGCAGTCTAAATCATCACTAAAACAACGGTGGAGGAAGGATGGTCATATGGCTAATGCATGCAACTGGGTGTCAGTAGACATTGTTTTATTTCCATTGACTATTCCAGTTAGACTTAAACACCTTCACCTTAACTCTGGGCACCGTATATACAACATGGTAAGAAACAGTTCCTATTGTTTAGAATTTACAGACTAAACAGACAATGAGTGGGGAAACAGAGATACAAAGTGTCTTGCCCAAAGTTACACAGCTGGACACTATCAGGAATACCCAGGTTTTCGAAGTCCCAGACCAACGCCCTGCCCATTGGACAGCACTGGCTTTCCTTGACTGTTGTATCGCTTATCTCCCTTCTGCCTCAGTGCATCAATCTGTAAAAAAGAGTGAATAATATTTACCTACCTGCTGCACAAGGGTGTTAGTAAGGCCAAATCCATTAGGTGCCGTGATCCGTGGTGATATGTATGATATAAATATCTAGCTAGATGATACATTTGTTTGCAAAACACTTTGAGGTGCTCACTTGGGAAGAGCTACAGAACTGCAGAATTCTATGATAGCTGGGCTAGACAATACCTTGCAGACAGAGCCCTGTACAGAGGACTCTGCAGCCAACCCTTTAGGCCTGTAATTAGGAACCTAAATACTTTTGAGGATCAGGGACAAAGTGCTTGTTAGGAAACACTAAACAAAAGAGTGATTAAAAATGTGCTGCATGGTGTACAGAGGCTCACATGGCAATATGCTAACAACACTCTGTTTAATGACAAGAATGGATGATTATATCATTGCATAATGTTTCTCTGGGAAAAAAAATAAACTCATGGTTGGAATGATTATCACCTTGTTTCTGATGTGTTAAGGCAATGAGTTGTAAGCTTGTGAAAACTTCCTAAACGGATATATAGTAATAAAAAGCAATATCCTAGTTTCAAGTGGTAATGATGGGAAAAGAACTTCAATTTACTTGAACTGGAGGAAATGAGCATGATTCTCGCAGGTCATGATAAAACCCTCTGTATTATGTGTTCTTGAGGCTCCCCTTGCATGTGTTCCAGCACTTGCCTCTCCAAAATGTTTTAATCTAATCATAATGAAAAGACCTTTGAGTGCTTGGTTTCTTTGTTCCTATCCTATAAATATTAATGGATGGTTTCCTAGGTATTTCCATTATGACACACTGTGGACTGGGGCTCAGAGAACACTTGGTCAGCTCTCATCTTAAATGCATATAAATGAGAGCTTGGAGAAAGGTTGAGGGTGAACTGCACACATGGCAAAGCCCAATCTGACACCCCCTGTCAAACACAGCAGCATGTTCCAACAATAACAGCACATGAACCATTCAGTTCATGACACAGACTCATTCTACAGCACATGGTATTAGAAAAAGTAGAACCCACAGGATGCTGGAGAAGGCTAGATAGGTTAGCTCTCTCAGTCCAGCTTTGACAATTTATTTTTCCTTTAATCACACTAGTTTCTCTATTATTTCTACTGATAATCTCTATCATTTTTTTCAACAGACATAATATATGCTATGTAACAAGCAGCATAAGCATCAGACTCAAATAAATGATACTGAGTGGATTAAAACATGTGACACATTTACTTGTTTGTAGTTGTAGTTGTACAGTGTTGTTGCAGCTGTCTTGGTCTCAGGATATTAGAAAGACAAGATGGTGAAATAATATATTTTATTGGACAGACTTCTGTTGGTGAAAGAGACAAGCTTTCAAGCTACATACAACTCTTCTTCATGGCTTGCAAGCAACAAAGTAAGAGGAGATCTGTTAATGCTGAATAAATTTCCAAAACTGCCTATTATTACTTATTTTTATAGTGATAGCACCTAGTTTGGGACCAGGACCCCATTGTGCAAGATGCATGGTTCTGGCACCCAACTAGCTGACAATCGAAGTGCAAGTCAATGGAAATTGGGCCCCTAAATCACTTTGGTGCTTTTCAAAATTATACACATTAACCAGTTACTACGAGCAATATGTTTTTTTTTTTCCAGGGGAAAGTGCAGTGTTAAGGAGCAAACAAGCCCTTTTATAAGTGAAGAGGGAAATGAAATAAGAGCACTCAAAACTGGCTGAAATGGCAAACTGTTAACAAGGAAAATAAAATAAAGATGTTTGCATGATGAGTATGGAAAATGTCCCTGCCAGCAGGTATATGGGATCTTGGGGAGCAATTAAGAGACAGTTTCTGTCCCAAAGAGCTTACAGTGTAAATAGACAAAGAGTAGAAGGGGACACAGAGTGACAGAAGTGAAGTGACTTACAGAGCAGGTCAGTGGTGTCCCTGCCAGCAAGTATATGGGATCTTGGGGAGCAATTACCACACAGGTGGGGTGCAAAATAAACTTTATTAAGAAAATGCCAAAACAGGGAAAATTCAATAGTGAGGGGTACGGGGTTTGTTAAGGTAGACAATTGGGAAGGGGGTTCTTTTAGCAAATAGTATAGGGGGTTTCAATAGTGGGGTACAATACAGTTTGGTAACGCAATTTAACACTGAAGTATAAATGTTAACAGGTAGCTAACAATGTCTATAAAGGGGGTGTCACAGCAGCCATATGGGTAAAATGGTGTCACAGTAAAGTGTAAATGTAATGTGAGGTGTGTTGAGGGAAAAAAAAGGGTATCAATGGGTTTTATGCTACCTTCAGTAATACAATGAGGTTTGGGGGCAGCGGAAGACAGACTTAATCAAATTTACAGAAACAGTAAATCGTATCTATGATCTAACTTAACCAGATAATACACAATAGCAAGTACAAAACATGCAATACAATATTTTTAAACTGACTTCCGAGCACAATACAAACAAGTCTCTAAACCTAACTTAACCACGCTATGCAAAATGAAATTACAACTGATCGACTAAGAACCTAATTGTAATAGGTGCCACCTTAGCAGCAGTGTGGGGGGGACGGGCAGCAGCTGGCCAGTCCAGGAAGCACAGCTTAGCAGCACACAGCTTATTTAGCAGCAAAGTGCTGGCGGAGTTAAGATGAGTTTTAAGACACAGACCAAGGTTGAAGCTTGAGTCTGAGTGCTGGGGAGACAGAGGCCAGCAGCTAAAATAATAGAATAAAAGTACTAGAGGTTCACAGGAGGGATTCTATCAGCCCCAAAGAAGCAGCAGAGGTAAAAGCACAAGATCATCAGAGAGGCTGGTACGGTCTCAATAATCAGGAGATCTCTCAGGCAGCAATCGTCTTCGTGGGGGAGGTTCAAAAAACGGGGGAGCTCAAAAATAAAATGAGAGCGAGAAAGGACCCCCCAGAAACCCCTGGCTGATTCAGGACAGTGCAGCAATGGCAGGAAAGCCTTTCCTGAGGTCGGATCAGAAAATGTCTGGTTTAAAGGCAAATCAGACCAGTTTCATGCCGGACTTTTGATTGCTCCATCTGTCACAGGGGAAGAGATGGGCAGGGAAAACTGTAGGTGAGCCAGAGAAGTCTGGGCCAGAGTCCTGTAGCAGTAGGTGACTAAAAGCACATGAGGCCTATGACTCATGCCCAGGACCTTAAAAAACACAATCGGCTTGCAGCTGGACATTGCCGACCCTACACCGAGCCAAGTTTAACAAGGTGATAAAAGACCAGACCCTTTGAACAGGGCAGTGGTCCCACTTAGCACAAGTGGCCATCCCTTTGAGAAGGGCAATGGCTCTTGGTAAACAACTTTAAGGGGCCCTCCCTTTGAGAAGGGCAGTGGCCCTGGTAAACAACTTAACAGCCAGGGAGGGGGCGGCCACAGGAGGAGAACAAAATGGAGTTTGGGGACAGCTGTAAGAAAACAAAATGGAATGGGGGGATAGCTGTAACAGACAGAAAACACAAAATAAAATTAATAATGAGGGACGAGCCAAGAAACACGTGGAAAATCTGAATATATATTAATCAGCCAGGAGAGATGATAGTATGGCTGGTAAAAAAAAAAAAAATAAGTGAATCATTTTCCTGTTGGACTTTATCAAAATTGAAATTTTCCATGGGAAAAAGTTGATTTTGTTGGAATTTCCCATCAGGACAATCTAAATAAATAGTTTCACTCTGAGCATATCAAAATGTTTCATTTTGATTAAAAATTGTCAAAATGAAAGTTTCCTTTCCAAATCAAAAATTTTTTTTGGAACTTTTCAATCTGTGAAATGTTTTGATATTTTGACTTTTCGTCTAAAACAAATGTCAAAATATCATATTTTCCATGGGAATTTAATTCAATTTTTCAGGCATTCTTAATTGCATGTATTCTCTGATGTTTAGGGAGTTAACTAATCCAATCACTAGAGGATTATTCCATTCTTAGGGTATTAGCATGGGACCTAGAAGATCCAGTTTCAATTCCCTGCTCTACTACAGATTACTTGTGTGACAGTGCACCAGGTTGTATGATGGGGTTTCCTGTAATTGCAAGGCACTAGAATCCGTGACCCAGGCAGTCCCTTCTAGTCAAATGGAGCAGTTTCTTATTCCTGAAAAAGCACCAAAACAGTATTTACAGAAGAAGGACAGAGAAGCAATACCACAGACATTCTAATTATCTTCCTCAGGTTAGCCTCCCAGCCTATTTCCAGATGGGTAGCATACTCCATACCGTAAAGTTATGAATGGCTGGCACAACATATAATACCTGCTCTCAGTCTGTAGATCTCAGAGCATTTTACAAAGGAGGACTGTATGATTATCCTCATTTCACATATGGGGAAATGAGACACAGCAGTGAGGTGACTTGCCCAAGACCACCCAGCAGGCTAATGGCAGAATTGGAAATAGAAACCAGGTCTCCTGAATCCCCATCTATTGCTCTATGCACTAGATTAGACAGCCAAACTGACAAATCCCACTTTTATCATCTCCTCTTACAAGAAGGTGCATTTGGTATTATAGGAAACCATTTCTATACAGCAGGTTGTATAGTATTAGTGAGACGTATGCTCATCCTTAGCACTCTTCATTTTATTTGTATTTATTTGTTATTTTATTGTGACACCATCAAAAAGCCCCCGTCAAAGACAAGATGCCATTGTGTTAGGTGCTGTACAAACACAGAACAAGAAGATGGTCCCTGCCCAACAGAGCTCACAATCTAAGTGAAGAGACAACAGGTGGTTCCAGACAGACTAACAAAGGAGTATAAGGAAACAATGAGGCAGTATGAGCCAGCATGATAGACAGTTGTCTTAGCACACCAGCTGCCTAGTTGAGAGACTAAAGGTAGATAAGTGTGATTAAGTGTATGGGAAGGGTCTCATCTGGAGACCTGAGTAAGGGAGTCTAGGGGGGAGGGATTTTCTTCCCTTCTACCAAATTAATCCTTTCTACTCTGTAGCTATCTGTAACAAGCTTGGACTCATCCTTGTGGCGCCTCCTGCTGGTTATCCTGGGAATTAGCTCAATCCCTCCTGCAGACCGGTGATCTACCTTACTACTACTGGCCCCCATGTCCCTCCCAGGACCCCCATGCCCCTTTGGGTATCCCCCTCCCAGGGGGAACCCCTACCCACTATCTCCACCTTGCCTCAGTATCAGGCTACTGCCGGTCTTCATCTAGCCCCACGCCCAGAGGCAGACTGCAGTATCAGCCTGCTCGTCACTGGCAATGGTGGGTTTGGACCTGCTGCCTCAGCCTACCCCTGGGCTGCCCTCTGCAACCCCCAGTACCCGTTAGCCTTCTACTAGGCCACAGCCTGGGGCTTTCCAGGTCAGAGTTCCCCAGCTCCTCAGCCTTTCCCCAACCCTGCTCCACCCAGGAACTCTGTGTCAGCTCCCTGCAGCCAGGCTCTTCTCTCTCTGCAGGCAAAGGGAGACTGTTTGCTCCTGGCTCCCTGCCCTTTTTATACAGACCAGCTGTGGCCTGATTGGGGTGTGGCCCAGCTGCAGCTTTTAAGCCCTTCTTGCCCCAGACACATCCCTCTCCTGGGCTGTTTTAAGCCTCAAAAGGCAGGAGTGAGTAACCACCCCACTACACTATCCAATAGGTATTGGCTCACACTGCTTGCCTGCTGTATAGTATCATGGGCTCTGCCACCCTGCTCTTTCCCACTTCCAGTTCTATGCCACCTCCTTCCTCTGGTTTAGCTTTCTGAACCTCCCCTCTTTGCCAGTGCATGAGTGAGTGGTTGGGAAGTGAGAGTAGACGGCTAGGGAAGAAGTTTGGGGTAATCATAATAAATTGGTATTGCAATAACACCACCTAAGAGCCTTGGTCATGATTCAGGACTTCATTGTGCTAGGTTCTGTACAAACATGCATATTGTTTATGGGAATATGGGAGTTCTGAGCTGTCCTGATATCTAACAAACTTTAGCAGACCATTCTACCCAGCAGCCTGGGTGTAGCCCTAAGAAACTGACTTGTTTCCAGATGTTAAACACTAAGGGCCAATCCCTGTGGTGATTGCACCCTGGCAACATTTTCAGTGGGCTACAGAAGAAGATTTGGCCAGTGACCTACAGCGCTATGTAGGCTACAAACCTTACCTTTCCTCTTCAGAGAGAAGTTGCCATCAAACTCTCAGTGTTTAAATACTGCATTTAATAAAGCTACCTGAGCCATTCTTAACTTCAACCTGTTTCATCTCTCAAAGTTTTGCAAATCAGGTATCTTCCAGTTCCTATAATAAGAAGTTCAGCAGGGGGAAATAGTTAAGCAGGATCCGATTCTGGAGTCTCACTAATCACAGCACAGAAGTGCAGCCATTGTTAAAGTGACTGATGAGCTTGTCAAGGTCACAGATGCTGGGACAGTTCCTATTCCCATTCTCCTAGACTCTGCAGCTGGCCTCAACATATTAAATCATTCCATTTGTCTTGGCTTGTCTACTCTTAACAAGAGATTGACCAGCAGCAATGGATGCATCGGCGGTCAATTTAGCAGGTCTAGAGAAAACCCACTAAACTGACTGCAGATGGCTCTCCCGTCAACTCCTGTACTCCACCAGATTGAGAAGAGTAGGGGAAGTTAATGGAAGAGTGTCTCCCATTGACATCACGTAGTGTGGACCCTGCGATAAGTAGATATAAGCTACATCAATTTGAGTTACACTATTCACCTAACTCAAATTGTGTAGCTTAGATCGAATTTCCCCTGCAGTGTTTATTTCTATTGCAGTACTAGTCTCTCAAGAACAGTCCCTCCCCCTTTTGGTGCATTTTCTCTTGCTTGAAAAGCAGATTTTGCTGTAGTCTCACTGATCGCTGCAGGCTAATACATGTATGAGCTATTTTAAACAGCTGATACTGTCTTCTAGCATCACATCCTCACACTCCTATGTTATTCTTGCATGCTGCACATGCCTCAGAACTATCCTTGCTCACACAACTGTTCTTCTGAGTTTCTACTAGGGAGGGTTATGTTTCTATTTATTTAGATTTTATTTCAAGAGCACCTAGCCATCACTGTCTGTGCATTCACACAATTTGCTAAGGATAAACTATAAATTACACCAGTTTCCATAACTCAAATCCTCTGCTGCCCATCCAAACTAAAACCACCTCATCATCATCTCCACATTCATTCGTACACGCTCAGCCTTCCCCACAGAAAAACTTTCCTGATCTGACTGGTCTGCTAACAAATTTTGAACCTGGAAAACCATAGATGTATTCTATTGTCAACACACTACCTCCATTCCCCTTTCCCATTTCAATCCAGGGCCTGCTAACTCAAGACCCCAGCCAATCTCAATTGCCATGGCAACACATGAAGAAAGAGGCAACCTGTGTGGTAGCTGGGACCCAAACTATGAGCTTTATAGAATAATGCCTTGAATTGCACCCAGCAATGAGTTGGACAACAAAATGCCAATGACAGAGCACTGATATAATCTGCTTCATGTAAGAAGCAATGCTAAACAACAGGGTCATCACGTTCCACATGACTTAACCTTTCTGAGTGCTCTTCAGGGGAAGTCCTATGCAGAACATCTTGCACCAATCTAGTCAAGAGCTCTGAAAAGGGTATGAATGAAAGACTTGTGCCATGATGCCTATTGAAGTTTGTAAACTGACAATGGATATTTAGAGTCGTGGTGAGCACTGATGACCGCTACCAATCGGCTTGTTTTTCTCCATTAACCAGTGACCCAAATAAAAATCCTCCATATCTAACAAGCATGCTTGTTTTGCTGTTAACTCATCCTCCTTCCTTTCTTTTCTTCTGGGACAGGGTGCTGGGCAAGAACTACTGACTCAGCCCTCTGTCACATCAGCCCCCATTAAGGGAAATAAATTGGCGCTAGCTAGAGAAAACCTGCACCTAACTGGGGAATGGGAGGCAGCTGTTCACCCAATTAGCTGGGGGCTATATAAAAGGCTGGGAGGAAGGAACCCAGGGGAGAAGGGAGTGGAAGCAGAGTGATAGCTCTTCTGTTCTGGGCTCAGACAAGAAAACCATGCTGTGTATGGTAAAAAGGTGGTGGGAGTACAACCTGTAAATCAATGGCACCAGTGGTTACTGAACCCCAGGGTCTCTGAGTTATTTCGTCAGTGCAGCAGGGGCAGGTGCCAAGTGGGACGTGCAGCGTCCTGCTATATCCCCCTTTCATCCATGTGTTATGTCAGGAGTTAAGCTAAGACTGGTTCTGTAGGGCAGGGACTATGGTTTCTATATGTTCAGTTCCACAACTAGTACAATGAGGGACCCAAAGTTGTAGCGGCGAGGTACTACTCAAGCATTAATAATTGTTAATAATAGTAATTAGTGGTACTTCTCAATAGCATGGTATTTACTCAGTTTCCACAACGTACTACATTATTTTATATGACTGTTGTATAATTGCTAAATGAGAAATAGAAAATGATAGTAAATATATTATGTGCATCAAACAGGCAGCAGCATTCAGACTGGGTTTAGGACCATGTTTGGGTTATGGTTATAAGAACAAAACAGAGTAAGAATTTGGGTTCAAATGCAAACAAAACAAAAAGATGAAAACTCTACAACAGTTCCTGCAAGGTTTCATGCACGAGAAAAAAAGAAGTTTGCATCCAAAATGGAATGAGAATCTTACACATAGGGCTTTAGTCAGATTCCCCCTTGCCCAAAATCTTTCCACACTTACACTTTGAAGAAGTGTGGCCCATCCCTCACACTTATGTAGTACTTTTCAGATTCAGGGTACTTTACATTACAGATGTAGAGGTGATACTAAGGGAGGCAGAACTGGTATTATTTACATGCTGAGGAGACATAATTTACAAATTCTTCAGAAGTTAGACTCAGACTTCTGAGGCCCATTTCTGCTATCCACACTACATATATAATTAAGAGCAAAACTCAACCATTGAGGAATATCTTTGCAGTGATTGACTCACTTTAAATAAATAGCTTACTCAGCTCTAGTTCATACAATATCTAAAGTTCTAATGGCTAAGACTATAACTAAAAGAACTAGACAAATTTGTGGAGGGTGGGTCCATCAGTGGACAGAAGACAGGATACTGGGCTAGTTGGACCTTTGGTCTGATCCAGGATGGCTGTTCTTATGTTCTACAAACATGCAACATGGCATTACTGGTACCTGATTCTAGCAGAAATAGTTATGGTCACCAGGTGGAGCTAATATATCACTTGACAGCTACAATTTTGAGACCAGAGAGCATCTAATATGTTTCCCCAGCTCATCTTTCTCTTCATTATTGATGTGCACCATATTCATGCCAGCAATTTTTCATCTCTGCATGCAGATATATCAATCCACTGAACTTCAGGTAAAAGTTCTTCTTTCTCCTGTGTAGAATTTGAAGACCATCAGCACTGATAAACTTCAGGGCTAAATAAAACCATGGTTCCCTGGATTATTTCCCCCCAATGCTTGGCAATATTTTGGAACTTGCCCCTCAGTTGTAAGAGAAAAGTTCTGAGGCTACCTGCCCTCTCCAGTGCTCAAATTTTAGGAAATGCCAGAGGTAAGGTTCTCTGACCAACCTTAATTCAACCTCCTTCTAGATATTAATTATGAAGCAGTCTTTAAGTACACGTTTGCATACTCTTTTTTCCATAGGACCCCCTGCCTCACTTGTACAGATGATGTAGTGAGTCCATCAACCTGTCATCAAAAGAGCTATACTGATTTATGCCAGGTTAGAATCCAACTCAGAATCAAACCTGTATTTTTCTTTTCCCACATAGCTCCTCACCAGCTCAGTGTAATACAACAAATCCCTT
The DNA here is from genome assembly GCF_003597395.2 of Chelonoidis abingdonii. Lineage (NCBI taxonomy): Eukaryota > Metazoa > Chordata > Testudines > Testudinidae > Chelonoidis > Chelonoidis abingdonii. The sequence continues at coordinate 10,804,952 of NC_133774.1, forward strand.
TCTCTTGCAGGTCAATGTGCCCTGCATTCAACAAGACATGACCTTAGAAGGATTGCTCCTGTTTCATAAGTGGGAATATTTGTGAAAATTGAAAAACCAAGTAACAGGAAAAATAAAATAGAGTTAAAAAGCCTGGGAGGAAGAAGAGGAAACAGAGACAGAAAGGATAAAATGCAGGATCAAGTAGCAGAGAAAAGGGAGGAAGGGAAGAGAAGCTAGAAGAAGAAATGATTCATTTGTAGTAGCTATTATATCAGAAAGAAAAGGTTATTGATCTGAGGGGCATAGCTTGTCCATTGCACAATGCCCAATACATGATGTATGCTGAATGCTTATGCACATTGCAGCCACAGCTGCACATTTTGCTTTAATTTAGGGTTGTTTAAAGAATTTCACTTTTGCTTAGTTCCATTTGATCACTGCTATTCCAGCCTTGCTCACTCACACTAGACTTGTCCTCTCCTTTGCTGTTTTGGTGCAATTATTACTTTTTATCTGGACTCGTGCATGACAGAATATACCCCTGTATTCACACCCTGCACATTATTGTAATAATCTTTGTACAAAGTATGTCTTGTAAGGTATAATTTGAAAACTCATAATTTGTGCTCAGTATTGTCCTGACAAATTGTGTGGCAACACTGTATGTAAAGTTATAAGATTTCCCTGTATGGTGTTATTAACCCCACAGCCCTACCCAAACAGAAGATGGCAAAATGGTCTGTGATAAACAAAGGAATCTGTGCTCTGCTTAATTTTGCACTTAATCTGTAAACAAAATCAGAAAGCAGGCAGGGAAGCAAAGAAAGTTCAAACAGATGAGAAAAAGCCAACAAGGAACATCCTTCCATATAGTCTCTTTGTCTCCTAGTGCCCAGCTGGAAATGTTTTTAAAGAGACGGACTTTGAAACTATGAAAAGGAGGGACACACACTGCAAATGAGCCTTCTCTGTCTGCCTGCCCATAAGATTCACTGCACCTGAAAAGATAAAGGAAATATTTTTTGGACTATGGTGGAGGTTTCCTGACCTACAGAGTTTCAGTAAGACTGCTGAAAGCACATGGTAAGAAACTTTGCTTGACTTTGATACAGTTTGTTAAGTTAGGCATTAATAGACATTTTATTTCTCTTGTAATCTTATCTGACTTGTATGCCTTTGTCAAGGGTTTTTCCCCATTTTGAACTTTAGCATCCAAAAAGTGGGGACCTGCATGATCACTTTTAAGCTTAATTACTAGCTTAAATCTGGTACGCTGCCACCAGCCAAAAATATAGTGTTTGGCACACTTTTGTTCCCCCAAAACCTTCCCTGGGGAACCCAAGACCCAAACCCCTTGGGTCTTAAAACAAGGAGAAATAGACCATCCCCCTCCTTTCCCCCCCTAGACTTTCCCCTCCCTGGGTTGCATTGGGAAGCTACACAGATCCAAATTCCTTGGATCTTAAAACAAAGAGGAATTAACCATTCCCTTCCTTTTCCCCCCAGACTTTCCCCTTCCTGGGTTGCATTGGGAAACTACACAGATCCAAATTCCTTGGATCTTAAAACAAAGAGGAATTAACCATTCCTTCCCTTTTCCCCCCACCAATCCCTGGTGAGTTTAGACTCAATCCCTTGGATTCCAAAACAAGGAAAAGTCAGTCAGGTTCTTAAAAATAAAGCTTTTAATTAAAGAAAGAAAAGGTAGAAATTATCTGTGTAAAATCAGGATGGAAAATGCTTACAGGGTATTCAGATTCATATAGCCTAGAGGGACTCCCCCTCCCCTAGCCTGAGATTCAAAGTTACAGCAAACAGAGGTAAAAATCCTTCCAGCAAAAGACAAATTTACAAGTTAAGAAAACAAACATAAGACTAATCTGCCTTGCCTAGCTATACTTACAATTTTGAAACATGAAAAACTGATTCAGAAAGATTGGGAACGCCTGGGTGTATGTCTGGTCCCTCTTAGCCCCAAGAGCGAACAACAAACAAAACAAACAACACAAACAAAGACTTCCCTCCACCAAGATTTGAAAGTATCTTGTCCCCCCATTGGTCCTCTGGTCAGGTGTCAGCCAGGTTCACTTAACCCTTTACAAGTAAAAGAGACATTAATCCTTAACCATCTGTTTATGACAGCCTTATTACTTGTACTCACTTAAAATCTTTCTCTTTGTAGTCAATAAGCTTGTTTTACTGTTTTATCAGATCCAGTGTGCTTAAACTGAAGTGTCTGAATAACTATTTGAGATCAGAAGCTAGCATATTATTCCCTTTAAGGAATAATGAACTTAAAATATTTGTACTATCCAGGAGAGGGCTGGACAGTACAGAACATACATTTCTGGGGAGAAATCTGGGACTGGGGTGTGCTGGGATCACCCTGAAGTACAACCAAGGTGGAAAAGAGCCAAAGTGTTACCCAGGTGTGGCTGGCAGGCTGCAGTTACACACAGGGTGTGATTTATATGTCGGAAGGCTGTTTGTGAGCAGCCCAGGTGGGAGCTATTTCAGCAAGACGTTGTAAAGCACCCAAAGTTGCAAGGATGGCACAGCCCCTCACTCATCCAGGCTGTAACCTGGTATGTTACATCATATTCTTAGGTGGAGGCAATATTTCAAAGCCACTGCTGTGTTACACCTGGCTGAGACGTCAGTGAGCAATGGAAAAGTGCAAAAATATTTTGCATTGATTCTTCTCTATTTTCCCCTTGAATGAGTTAATGGGGAAAAAGTCAGAAACACTGTTGCCTGGAGGCTTAGAAATAGGTCTTATGAAAGATCTGTTCATTTCAATGGACTTTGGATCAGCTTTTAATGGACATAAGCTTTTTTTTTTTTCACAGTATGATGGAGATCCTCTTGGATCTTTCAACAATAAAGCTGATTGAGAAGGGGAAATATTTGCAAATACATTATCTGTTTATAGATGATAGAAAGTATCATAAAGTATTTGATTACTATAATTTAACTTTCTACAGAGCTGGCTGAATCATGGCAAATTGTATTTGTGAAGCACTATTGAGGGGCAATTGGCAAAAATTCACAATCAATGTTATTCACTATAACCATCATATAAAATGTCCTCTTCAAAAAAGATTCCATAAAATTGATAGCATTTTCCATTTATTTTGTTTTTTGGAAGGTAGCGAGTGAGAAAGAGAGGCTTTTCCATGACATTTCTCGCTACACAATTAGTGCTTCACAATCCTTAATGAGTTTTTCCCCAAAGAAGCTCTGAAGTGTAGGAAAGCGCTATTAACTGGGTCACAGGGAGAGAGAGAGAGAGAGAGAGGAGCCTGATCTACACTGCGGGGTGGAAGGGATCGACCAAAGATAAGCAACTTCAGCTACAAGAATAGCGTACCTGAAGTCGATATATTTTAGGTCAACTTACAACGCGTCCTCATGACACGGGCTCGATTGCTGCCACTCCCCCATTGACTGTGCTTCCACCTCTCACCGTGGTGGAGTACAGGAGTCGACGGCAAAGCGATCAGGGATCGATTTATCCCATCTACACTAGACATGATAAATCAATCCCTGATAGATCAATCACTACAGCGGCTAGTGTAGACGTACCCTAAGTGTCTTGCCCAACATCACAGTATGTGGCAGAGCCAAAACCTCAGAGATCTTTAGCTTTCAACAGATTGCTTTATGCACAAATTGGTTCTTGTCACTGGGTGGCTGGCTCCCTGTGATTGTAATAGGCCCATCTCCCCCATGCCAGAGCAGGTGCTCCCAAATGAGCCCATTAAAGGGGTCAGGGCTGCACCTGAGCTACAGAGGGTCAAAGAGAATTCAGTGAATGTGGTGTTAGAAGGGAAGCTGCAGAGAGAAGGTTCCCTGAAGAAGGGAGATGGCCCCCGAGACAGCAGGAAGTGACCATACCTCACAGGGTACAACTTAAGGCAGAGTGGAAGATTTATTGTTGAGCTTGCTTTTTGGAAACTTTGCACTAATGTAGAAATCAGACCCCAAGAATTTCCGTACATGGCAAGCAAGACTGTGTAGAGTTTGTTTAAGAATGCCTGAAGAAAGAGAAAACAGGGGCAGAGATACCCCTGAGTTTGAGGGGCACTTAGGTGGTGGCCATGGCATTACAGTGGTTCACAGATTGGTGCTTCTGGAGAGATATTAGTGGCAATATTTTAGATTCAGTTTTTCAAACATTTTCAGAGTCATAGCCACATTGTAAAAGAGTCAATGGAACTATGCTGATTTACACCACTTGGGAATCTAGCCCATTATCTCCTATCTCCCATCTGTGCCTTTGAAAATCTCCATCTCACCCTCCCTTTTCCCCCCCACTTGCCCACAACACAAGGCTGCCTTTTAATGGTAGTCCCATCCGGTAGTAGCTGGCGATGAATCAGAAATCATTCTAAAACATTCCTTCAGCTTTGTGTTTTTTCTCCTTCTCAGATATGTTGGGCAATGGAGTTACACCAAAGAGGAACTGGTTTCCTTACATTTTTATATGTTCCTATGACTAGGAGGAAGTGCTGTAAACACTATAGGATAATAATGGGTGTTGCAATGCCAGCACAGCTCTGCTTGTTACCACCCAATACCCTTTATAATCCATCTTTCTCCTGTCTTGTTGTCTTACTCGTTCCCTATCAGCCATCCTGTAGCATATGATCTTCCACTGGCAGCTCATATGTATTCCAGTGACTCCCTGGAAACCACACAGTGAATGGTTTCTCTTTTTTGCAGTCATTTATCTAGAGATTAGCCTCTTTAAAGAAATAAAGGCAGAAATAAAGGCCCATTTGTTGTCCTCATTTAAACTGACTCTCAAAGCTGTATTTTGAGTGTACTTTGCCTAATTTGTGGGGCTATCTTCAGTGTTATTACTCTGCTATATTGTTCTATTACTTGTAAAGTGAATGTGTTGTATGGGAATTACGCTTAAATGACTTGGTAATATTGCAAGTAGAAAAGGAATTGAGAGCAGAGAACCTTTGCCAGTGTCCGTAAACTGCAAATTGTGCACTGTTTGGAGAGATAAAGCGGAGCTGTGCCATGCATTTTAAAGGGCAGGAAAAGCTTTATATTGCAATTATATTAAATATGTTCTTCAATTTAAAAAAAGCCACAGTCCTAAATTGTGACACACTACAGCAAAACAACATTTTTTGGGGGCCACAGGAATGCACTATATAACCTACTGTTCTATGTCTTTACCAGTTCTAAGTTTTATGATTCTCTAATAGATTTGGTCAGATTTTATTCTTCTATAGAAAATTTCAACACAGGAAAATATTTGAGTTTTATTAAATGGCCAAAAAGACACAATTACACAAAGAAGAAAGAGGTCAACTTTTGGTTAAAATTTATTCTGTCTGCATGGCAAAGTGAAGGCAGCAGTTAGAAATGAAAGGTTACTATATAACAAATGGAAATAGGGGAAACAGATAATGTATATAAATTAGAAGTAATTATGTCTGACTGGAAAGCTGAAATTGATAAGGGAAGCTAAAGATATAAGGGAAAAAGCCCTGGCTGGAATGTCTGAGTACAATAAGGAGTTTTTCAGATATATTAGGAACAAAAGAAATCCTAACAATAGTATAGGGCCATTACTAAATGGAGATGGCAAAATTGTTATTAAAGATTCAGAAAAGGCAGAAGTGTTCAACAAGCATTTCTGTTCTGTAGTTGGAAAGAAGCAAGATCATATAGTCCTGTCATATGAGGATAATAAAGAACTTTCCAGTCCATTAGTAACAGAGGAAGATGCTAGACATCATCTCCTAGGGACAAACATTTTGAAATCAGCAGGACCAGATAACTTTCATCCAAGAGTCCTAAGAGCATTTGGAGATTTCTGGCTCACTCAGATTAATTTGTAATAAACCATGAAACATTGAAGAAATTCCAGAAGACAGGAAGAGTGCTAATGCTGAGCCAACATCCTCCTCCACCCCTGCCTTGCTTGTCAGACAGCACCAAACTAGAAGATTGCTAATATTATACCAATATTGAGGGAGGACAAGCAGAATGGCCTGAGTAATGAACGACCAGTTACCTTACATCAATCCCAGGCAGAATAATGGAAACACTGATATGGGATTCAACTGAAAAAATAATTAAGATAAGAATATTAATAATGCTAGTCAACTTCATTTTATTGGAAAACACAACTTGTTAAACAAATCTAATTTCATTCCTGGATGAGATTACAAGTTTCCTTAATAAAGGTAAATGCGTAGATGTAATAGACTTTTGTAAGGTGTTTGATTTATGACCCACAAGTTTCTGATTTTAAAAAATGGGCACTGCATAATATCAATAAAGCACATTAAATGGATTAAGAACTGGCTAACTGACAGATCTCATAAAGTTGCTGTCAATGGGAAAACAGCACTCTATGGGAGGGGGGTTCTAGTGGGGTCAGGAGGAGATTGGTAATATGCCCAGCAATACTCAACATTTTTATCAGTGATTTGGAAGTAAATATGAAATCATTGCTGATGAAATTTACTTATGACACAGACGGGCACAGAAGTAAATAATGATAAGGACAGTGCACTCAGACACTGTCATAAATAGATAGCTAAGGGTTAATGTTTCTTTTACCAGTAAAGAGTTAACAAAGGGAACCATACACTTGACCAGAGGACCAATCAGGCAACTGGATTTTTCAAAGTCAGGGAGGGAATTTTTGGACTCTGAGTCTTTTGTTTATCTCTCAGCTATGAGAAGATCTTTCTCTTCTAACTTCTGTGTCCACTTGTAAGTACGGGTAAAAAAACAATATAGGTTTTTATGTTGTTTTTGGTGTATTTCATGTGTGTAACTTGCTGGAATGTTTCAAATAGATATCTTTTTGAATCAGACTGTTTGTTCATATTTTCTAATAAGCAATAGCCCTGATTTGTCATCTTGATGCAGAGAATAATTGATGTCTGTTCTTTCTTTTTTATATAAGCTTTCTTTTAAAACCTGTTTGAGTTTTCTTTGGTTAAGGAGAAGAAAGACAGGGGGGAGGGAAACACTACGCTCTGTGTTTAACTCTCTAGTGCCCAAGGCGGACGAAGCTATGGGGAAGAGAGAGAGAATCTTTTCTGTTTCCTTGTATTTGGGTTTGTCTCTTTGTGGAAGAAGGAGACAGGTTTCTTGGATTGTGATGTAAAGAGTTTGCATCAATATTCTCAGGTTAGCCCAGAGAGGAAAGTCTGGTGGGAGAGGGAGGGGAAGGGAAGTGGTTATTTCCTTTGTTGGAGACTCAAAGCATCTGAGTCTTGGATTCCCCAGGGAAGGTTTGGGGGCTCAAGTGTACCAGGCACGGATTCCTGGTTGGTGGCAGCGAGATAAGATCCAAGCTGGTAATTAAGCTTGGAGGTTCATACTAAGCACCCAGATTTTGGACGCTAAGGTCCAGATTTGGGAAAGAGGCTTATTACAGACACAACAATGGATATTGCTCAATAACCTGGGCCCAATCAAACAAAATGCTTTTTAATTCAGACAAATACAAAGCCACACATATATAAGAACAAGGAATGCAGGCCATGCCCTCATAATGTGGGACTGCATCCTGGAAAGCAATGCCTCTGAAAACAGGTTGTAGGGGACAAAAAATTGAAAATAAGCACTCAATGTGATGCTGTGATCAAAAGGGGCAATGTGATACTTGGATATATAAACAGAGGTGAAAGTGAGCCAGAACGGTGTAGCGGTAAGAAGCCGTTACTGGCCCATACACAGTCCACATTAAAGCACCGCCTCCAAAGCGCTTTAAGGAGGGTCCTTTGCTGCCATAACACTTTAATAACATTGCCCATTTTGCCCCCTCTGGACGCCAATAGGGCGAAGGAGGGGCAGCTGCCCCGGGGCCAGTGATTTCAAAGGGCCCCTTTAAATTGCTGACGGAGCCCCAGGGGATGGAGGCCAGGCAGCGCGGATGGGCTTGCTTGGGGAGGCTGACCCCCAGCCTCCCACTTCTGCCTGAGGCCCTGGCACTTCTGGGGACCAGTGCCGGCCCCCATACCAGTAAGAATTTATTATTACTTTCACCCCCGTATACAAACAGGGGAGTAACGAGTACTGGTGGGAAGGTGATTTTACCTCTGTATATAGCATGAGTAAGACCAATATTGGAATAGTGCATAAGGTTCTGGTGTCTACATTTTAAAGAATTTTGAAGAATTAGAGAAGGAACAGAAAAGAGACACAAAAATAATTTGAGGGCTGGAAAAAAATGCCTCACAAAGAGACTTTAAGAGGTCAGTCTGTTTAGGTTCTCAAAAAAAGTTTTGAGAAGTGACTTGATTACAATGTGTAAATACCTATAGAGGAATATACTGGGTATTAAATGGCTATTTAATCAAGCAGAGAAAGGCATAATAAGAACAAGTTTAAATTAGAAATTAGACACAATTTTTTTAACAGTGAGTGTGATTAACAAGTGGAACAAGTAACCACAGGAAGTGGTGAATTTACTATGTCTTGATATCTTCAAATCAAGACTTCAAACTAGTATTTTAGCCAAACACAAGTTTTTGGGCTCAAAAGAGGGGTAATTGGGTGAAATTTAATGGTTTACAATAAAGAAGAGGTCAGACGATATGATGTAATGGTCCCCTCTGCCCTTAAACTCTATGTATCTCTGAGAATAATAAATTCATCCAGAACAGATCTGTGTGTTTGTGCAGGGAGATTAGGGTAAATTAGATGGATGTTTCATGTTAAACAGAAGCAAGGGGTTTGCTTGATATGTCCCAGAGGGTAGAAAACATATTGATTCCCTAAGAGGTTCAAGTTGGAAGCATTTTCTGAAGCAGCCCCATGAGCATCAGATTCATATGAACACAAAAATCTAATACAAAATGTGGAGAAAAACCACATATGACATTTGATCCATCTGTGAGTTGTGAGGGTCTGTCTGCTCTCTAATCATCTATCTAGCTATGAGACCAGAGACTTTCTTTCATTTTAAGATGAAATACTAGCACCAAACTGCTGATTTTGAGTAAATGCTTCCCCAAATGCCCTGCCTTTGTGGTCTCTGGAATACAGAGGCAGACACAAGATTCAAGAAAAGGTTCATTAACTGGTGCTAAATGTCTCCAAGAAGACTTTAATACAAAGGTTTCTCACAGCTATAGATTCTGTTGATGTCTTATTTGAAGATAATACAAGGAAATAGCATATTTTACTAAGGTTACAATTAGTGTGTGGCACCCAGACCCAGGCACGTGTCAGCACAGTGACTATTTTCCTTGTATTGATGTAGCCAATGCAGTCAGGAGTGAGAATTGCATATCATGGATCCCTGCACAATTTCTCCCCACAAAAAGGGGCATGAATATAATAAAAATATGACAGCCAATCTGAGGAAAATAGCATCATTTAGTTTGCTGTTAGTTACAGGGCTCTGTTCATTAGACTAATTCCATGATGCCATCCAGTGTTTCCAGGAGCACTTAAAGAATGTGCTTATTATCTGTGATGCAAAGCTCCTAGGTCACTGGTAGCCAGACTTAAACTGTTCCTTTCTGTTGGGAGAGAGACAAACAGCTGTGTTATCAACATCCGGGGCAAAATCAGCTGTTAATATGTTCTGCTCACAAAAATGGGGTATCCATAATGATCTCTTAATAAGGCATTTAAAGTCACAAGAAAATGCCACCTGACAAAAGGATTTTTTTATTTCCACTCTTATCCATTATCTTCTCAGACCCACTATTGCATTCTTCATCTAACTGAAAGAAATCATGCATGAAATAGTATTCTATTTAGTTTAATGGTTAACAGAGCCTGAATGGCTACATGCACTGCATTACTTTAGCACTGAAAGACTGGTAATTTTCAAAGCATAACCTCACTGAATAGAAAATGTTTCCACTGACTAGCCTGATTTCTATTACCAGCAAATATATTCCAGAGGGCTGCTCCATAACAATCATTCCCCAGTTTTAAGCTTAAAAAAGCAGCACATTTTGCCCATTATTAGCAAAGGTATCATTTAGAACAGAGAAAATCCTTCAATGATTTTCATCCCCTATCCTCTCTCCCTTTTAATGATGCCAGACTCCATCCTCATCTGCCTAGTTTTCTCATAAGCACCTTTCTGTCTTCTTCCACAATGTCCCTTATGAAAGGAATACCTTCTCCTAATACCCTGAACAAATGTACCCTGTCTTCCTTCTAATCCCTTTTCAATCCCAGCTCTACTGTGAGAGTGTGATGCTGGCAGACCAGGTGCCAGCTCATGCCAAGCCCCTACGCCTCACCGAACACTGATAAATGCATAGCTGGAAACCAGTCTGCCTGACTTGTGTGCTCCCGTTGTTGAAATAGATGTAATGTTCATAAGAATGTGGTTTCTATTTAGACTTGATGAACTGCTTGTAGGATGCTGCATGTATCGATCCCACTTATCTGTATCCCATGGTATAAAGTTCTATGAGTCTTTGTGTTGTAAACCTCTGTAAGTATAAACAATGAGGAGCCCTTGTGACACCTTAGAGACTAATACATTTATTTGGGCATAAGCTTTCGTGGGATATAACCCACTTCATCAGAGGTGATTATGTAATTCAAACAGGAAAGATGTGTTAATTAATTAAAGTGCTGATCATGCACACAAGAAGGCACATGGAAACCAAATGGGATACTGTGAAACATCAAATGACAAATACTGTGCTGTCATCGTCCCCCCAACACACACATGAAGAGGAGACGGGTGCCATCTCTTCTCCCATCAGTTTGAACTCTGGGGAAAGGGAATAAAAATCCCTGACAAGAAGGAACTGTATTCACTTTGCTGATTGGAATTTGAAGAGGACAATATTTCTAAGCATACGCAGAGGATCTCCAAGCTGCTTTGCTTGAGTTAACCTTAAATGACATATAAAGCTTGCACACTACAACAGCTTCTATTAGTTTTTGAAACCTAAGACTGTAACTCATTTGTGTGTAAGTTTACCTATGTTAACCTTGTACATAACTCTCATTTTTTTGTTTCTAGTTAATGAATCTTTAGTTAGTTTTTTTACAGGATTGACTACAAGCATTGTCCTTAGTTTGAGATCATAGGAACAATTAATGTGGGCTAAGTGACTTTGGGCCTGGAAGCAACCTGAATATTGTTGTGATTTTTGATGTAAGGAACCATCTATCACAAAGGCAGGTTTGCTTGGATGGCAAGATCAACTGGAGTGCCCAAGGGCACTGTCTGTGATTAAGGCAGTTATAGTGTCTGAGGTGTTCATACTTGATAGTTGGTTGGTGAAATCTAATTATAGAACACACAACCAGTTTGGGGTTTGTCGACCTGGTTTGTGATAGTCTGACCTGAGGTTGGCGCCCTTGTTCGTGAGCCATTCCAGACAGCTTGACCACCTAATTATTATTAATTATTTGTATTGCCAGAGCACCTAGAAGCCCCAGTCATGGCCCAAGACCTCACTGTGCTAAGTGTTGTGCAAACTGTCATAGCTAGGCAGGTGGCACTTACATAATCATAATAATAGGATCTTAGAATTGTAGGGCTGGAAGGGACCTTGAGATGTTTGATTGCCCATTAATATGATAGTCCAAATAATTGTCCATTAACGATATAGATGGACGTTGATTATCTGAATGGCTCAGGGGACAGATCAAAATTTCAGAAAATCAGGTTTTGGAAATTAATAATTCTGATGTTGGGGGACATTTCTGAATTTCAGATAACTGGGGTTTGGATAATCAGTATTTACCTGTACTACTCAGCATCTATATATAACGTTTGCACCATAGATCCCAAAGCATTGTACAAATGTCCATAAACAAAACCATTGTATAAATGAGATAAGTGAAGCAGAGAGAGGTGAAGTGAGACTACATAACAATCAGCTGCCTGGTTTTGCACAGCTTTGCTTACCTAAGTTAGCTGTATTCACATAAGTAGTTCCATTACCATTCGCCAGCATCCGCTTAGGGTAATATTTGTTAACATTATAACATCAAACACAAAGGCAAACTGCAGAAAGGGAGTAAATTGAGGACAAATCCAGTAGAAGCAGAGGGTGGCAAGGTTTGGGCCATTAAACATAACAAGGAAAGAATCTCCAACGCTACTTGTCTATATTTGTTTGTGCAGTTCTGTTATCATTCAGATCCCATTGAAACTATTAGGATTTGCACACACAGAAGGGTGGTATTTGACCCTTTAAAAATAATGAAAACTACCTCAGAGTCTATTAATTAATTACTTGATTCTCACAGCTCCAGCCAGCCAGAAAGTAATCTACCCAATCTTACTCCTGGGGGAATTCTGTGTCACTGCATGTGCGCAGAATTCATGCCCCCCACAGATTTATTTGCTTCCACACAGAAAAATGATTTCTGATGGGAAAGCAAATGGAAGCTGCAAGAATGGTCTTGTGCCCCTCTCTGGAAGCACAGACAGGTTGACTTGGGTGCCCAGAGCAGCCAGTAAATCACCTCTAGGGGGGTGTGGGAGGTGGGTAGTTGTGCGAGTAAGAGAGTGCAGGAATTTCCTCCAGTGTTCTCCACTCCCATTCTCCATCCATTGTACAGTAGTTTAAATAAATTTCTGAAATAATTGAAACCAGATTAATTATATTGCATTATTCTGACAAAAATATGAAGAATTTAAAAATATTGTGTGCAGAATTTTTTTTTTTTTGGTGTAGAATTTTTTATATTTTGGCACAGAATTCCCCTAGGAGTAAAATCTGTGTGTTGGTTTGTGACTGTTTTCTCCACATATTTGGACATTTTCTCCACCTATTCGGACATTCTCATAGGCACCAGGGGAATACACAGAGGCCATCTTAAAGAAAACTTGGAGGGCCAGATTCTAGGATCCTTATTCATGCTGAAAAGTACCTTATTCCCTGACCTGTTCCTCCTAAAGACATTGAGACTACTTGTGGAGTAAAGCGTCACTCCACATAAATAAGTGTTCCATGAGTTTGCCCTGAACTGGCCCATGAATTAGATTTGTTTAAGCATCAGGGGCTATCATGATCTCAGCAAATCTAACTTCTTTTACAATGTGAAATACTGCTCTGAGGCACAACTCCCTTGATGAACATGAAGAGGATATTTTAGGAAATAGAAATCATCTGTAGCTCAGTCCTACCTAAACAGAACCTTTCAATTTCTTTGCTTCTCTTTTATCTGCCTCTGACCTTGAGTGCATCACATACTTGACAGGGAATGAAAATGTTCCATCCATCTTACCACTCATTTCTCACCCTCATGAGCAGGGGAAAAAACAAAGAAGGCATAATAAACATGCACGTATAATCGATAGCTTTGTATGAGTAAAGGAGGTAAAGCACAGACTGAGTAATGATGAAACACATTCCCTACTCCTGTTGCATCTCTAATTAGAACTTTGAAAATGGCACAAATTACTTGGGTACTGTGATATTACCTGAGATGTTTAAATTTTCTGCAAAAGTATTGATTTTGTTTTGAATGTCATGTCCTGGGCTTGGTATCTTTTTCCACGTAATGAGCAGATTACTCTCCAAATTCTAATTAAGCTTCTTTGCTTAAATGAAAAGCAGAAAAACAGCAATACAAGTGCACAATTATTGGAGTGGTTATCGACCCCTGTGGGGGCAAAATGACCACAATTTTAAGTATTGCTAAATAGCACTTGATTTGCATGGAATGAAAGCTTTTACAAAGATGAATTGGTTTCACTTCTAGGTATATAATTTGCTGTTCCTGAAAAAAGATTGGTTAAATAGTTCAAATGGAACATGGGATGGTTATTAACAGGTTCGGTGACACAGCAATGTGACATATTATCTTTCAGAAAATCAATCAACTGCTCATCTCCTCTGGTCAAAGAAAAAACTAATTGAATTAGTCAGCACATGCTTAAGTGCTTTGCTGAATTGGGGCTTTGGAGAAGAAAGTTTAAAGAACTAAATCAACAGGGGGGGAATGCATTCTAAAATGAGAATTCAGTAACACTGTGAATAAATAAGAAATGAATGGAAAAACCTGTTAGTTTATCTTCTTCATTTCCCAAAACCAATGCAAGGACCAATGCAAGACTACTTCCTATCGCATATTCTCCAATGCTGTGGGTGGCATAGTTTCAAATGTCCCAGTGGAGGCTGCCACTATTCTTGGGAGACTATGCCACTAACAGATTTTTATGTCGATAAGTTGTTTTTGACATTACATAGACAAGAGCTGCACCATTATGATCTGGGTTTCAGACTTCTCTTAGTTCAAGGATGTTGAGCTTCAGATTTTGGTTCAGGTCCACATTTATTATTTAGTTTTTATTTTCCGTAATCCCCTCCCCCCACGTTTATTCCTAGTTTGGACCAAATGATGGCAGCATCCGCAGGGATTTTACAGGATGACAAGACAAAGAAGAAAAATAGATTGAGAGACCATCCCATGCCCTGACTAGGGCAGGATTGTTCCTTACAGTACATTATAGGAAAATAGGAATTGCTATACTGTATGAGATCCGTGGTCCATCTAGCCCAATAACCCATCTCCAAAATTAGCCAGCACCACATACTTTAGTGGAAAAAGCAAAAAACCTGCGTGCACACACACACACACACACACACACA
>NC_133774.1:10820797-10846894 GCF_003597395.2 Chelonoidis abingdonii
TCATCTCAATTATCACTTCAAAAGTTTTTTTTCTCCTGCTGATGATAGCTCATCTCAATTGATTAAACTCTTCCTATTGGTATGCATACTTCCACCTTTTCATGTTCTCTGTATGTATAAATATCTCCTGTCTGTGCGTTCCATTCTGTGCATCCGAAGAAGTGAGCTGTAGCTCATGAAAGCTTATGCTGAAATAAATTTGTTAGTCTCTAAGGTGCCACAAGTACTCCTGTTCTTTTTACTTAGACAAAATATTTTTCAGCTCAGCCTTTAACAGCCCCATACTTAAAATTCCTTTCTGCCAGCTTCCTCCCAGGCAACCAATCAATTGTACCACAGTGAACACAGTGACTGAGTTGTAGTGCAGTGAGAAGGGACAGGCAGCACTTGGTGAATGGTGAGACTATGAAGAGTAGCAGACACTTATGCAGTCCCAAAGAGCTATCAAGAGGGCACAGGAGTTTCTGTAGTGTTCTATTCCACTTTTATCTAGAAACATTTTCCAAAGTAAAAAAAAGAAAAGTCACATTGTGGAAAGGAATTATTTTCCACTTAAGACTGATTGTTCTGACCTTTTTGCTTGGACGTTGGTACTTGCTCAGGGGTGATTCAACACTATGCTACGGCTTTGATGTACAGTCTTAAAAACACCATTACAGGGATGCTGGAAGGAAATACCTTGTTGCCGTGGCTACTAGTACATCGTTTGGAGTTGTGAGATGGCTGGATTTCATCACCATGACACCAAACACTTCCTGTGCAGCAATACAGTGACTGGAGCATGTAAACAATGGATGAAGTTGTATTGCATTTCTTCTTGTTTCTTAAGATGTGTATATCCACCTGTAAACTAGAGCTATAAAACAAAAAGACTATGTTGACCAGTGGTTATAGCAAAGAAATGGGAGTCAGGGCTCCTGGACTCAGTATCTGGCTCTGCTTATTGCAACCTAGGAAGGATAAAGAGTAGAGTCCTCTGTCAAGTCCACTGTGGATCTTGGTATGTTATTCTAATTTATCAGTATAGCTGGTCAAACTAAGTGGCACTACTCATGCAGTAAGATACCACTCTGTGTTAATAAATGCGTCAACATCTGACGTTCTGGGACTCATCCAGTGCCCACTGGAGTCAATGGCAATCTTTCCATTGACTTAAATGGGCACTACATTGGGGCTATGTGTAACATACATCTACATTTTAATATCCTTAGCTATAGATCAATCCCTGAAGACTAGTGCTATTTAGATAGGCACACGAGATTATCAATTGTTTTAAAATCCAGGAGGCAGGTCAAGGAAACATGCATGATGTTATCTATCTGTAGAGTGGGCCAGAAAACTACTAATTTGTTTCACAAAACATATGATGTTTCAAAAATTGTTTGCATTGCATTATATTGGAATGAAAATGAGACTTTTGGAAATGAAGACAGGCTCTCTCTCCCAATACTGAGGGCACAGGGGCAAGATATGAGAGAGCTGTGGTTGTAGTGGTAAAAAAAAGAAGAAGAAGTGGGTAAACTAACCTAAAGTCCACTTTCCCAAAATGAGAAATGAGTTTAAGTGTGGTGGACATTTTTCAACCATCTGTCAGGCAAAGTATCCTTATTACCTGTGAGCAACCATAGCTGCTCCCTGTTCAGTCCAATGCTGATAGAATATCTATGTCAGAGTCCCCAATGACTTTCCAGCATGCCTCATCATCTTTACTTTTCAAGTTGCCAGATGTTGTGACAAAGTGAACATACTTGTGTCTGAGATGCTGCTGAACATGTATTTACATAAAGTTCAGTAGTTATTATTAATAACACCTGACTGCTAGGACAGAAAAGTCTGGACAATTCTATTCCAGTCCACTTCCCAAACTTTGAAAGGGTTTGAGTGTGGCATTCCAGTTCAGGTCCATTCTTAGTTGTTGTAGCATGAGGTCCTCAATAATTTAACACTTTCTATCTTTAGCAAACACATTCTTCTCTTTCTAAGTTTTTGAAGCAGGAAAAGGCAAGTTTGTTTATTTCAATTTTTTTTCCCTTGACTCAATGTCACTCCAGAATGCCCTAAACTCTAACATATGACTGAATTACTTTGCAGGCCTCTGTTTAAAAGGATATTTTAGTTTTGCCATCAAATGATTTTCCTGCAGGAATTATAGTGCACTTTGTTTGATATATGGCTTCATTTATATGCTTCAGTCATAAATTTGAACCCATAAAAAATAATTTCAGTTTTAAAAAAATGGTCAGCAGGCTTGTTAAATTGTTGCAGAGTCAAACATTTAAGGAGTGGTTCTCACAGCAAGTCCTCTTTTCAAGGCAGGTGGGATTAACTTTTTTGGTTGAGATAATAAAATATGGATGTGTTAAACAGTTTTCAGGCTACCTCTAATTTTAAATATGCCCTCAGTTTTCACCCAAGCCCATTTCCTTTGCATATTTTTGTTGTTCAAGTCACATGAAACTAAGCAAAAATGTTATCGTCATTAAGCAGCAGTTTATGCAGCAGTGAGTAAACTACAAAATATCAGAAGGCTTGGAAACTTGGTTTAATGATCTTAAGACACCCCACTTCAGAATCCCAATTGGCACTTTGGAAACAGAGGAACATTAGAACATAAGAACAGGCATACTGAGTCAGACCAAAGGTTCATCTAGCCCAGTATCCCATCTTCCAACAGTGGCCAGTGCCAGGTGCCCCAGAGGGAATGAACAGAACAGATAATCATCAAGTGATCCATTCTCTGTTGCCCATTCCCAGCTTCTCGCAAACAAAGGCTAGGGACACCATCCCTGCCCATCCTGGCTAATAGCCATTGATGGACTTATCCTCCATGAACTTATTTGAACCCTGTTATAGTCTTGGCCTTCACTACATCCTCTGGCAAAGAGTTCCAAATGTAGACTGTGCGTTATGTGAAGAAATTCTTCCTTTTACTTGTTTTATACCTGCTGCCTATTAATTTCATTTGGCGACCCCTTGTTCTTGTGTTATGAGAAGTAGTAAACAAACACTTCCTTATCTACTTTCTCTATACTAGTCATGATTTTATAGATTTCAATCATATCTCCCCTTAGCTATCTCTTTTCGAAGCTGAAAAGTCCCAGTCTTATTAATCTCTCCTCATACGGTAGGCGTTCCATACCCCTAACAATTTTTGTTGCCCTTTTCTGAACCTTTTCCAATTCCAATATATTTTTTGGAGATGGGGCAACCATATTTGCACGCAGTCTTCAAAATGTGGGCATACAATGGATTTATAGAGAGGCAATGTGATATTTTCTGTCTTATTTTCTATTCCTTTCTTAATGACTTCCAACATTCTGTTCACTTTTTTGACTGCTGCTGCACATTGAGTGGATGTTTTCAGAGAACTATCCACAATGACTCCACAATCTCTTTCTTGAGTCGTAACAGCTAATTTAGACCCCATCATTTTATATGTATAGTTGGGATTATGCTTTCCAATGTGCATTACTTTGCATTTATCAACATTAAATTTTATCTGTCATTTTGTTGCCCAGTCACTCAGTTTTGAGAGATCCTTTTGTAGCTTTTTGCAGTCTGCCTGGGTCATAAATACCTTTAGTAATTTTGTATCATCTTCAAATTTTGTCATACACTTGTCACTATTCTTTACGGACCTAAACAGAATAAAAACACTGATAAGATGTTTTTCATGTTCTTGTATTTTTGTGGTAATTGTTGCTTTTCCTTTTTTGGTTTCTTTTTTTTTTCCTTTTCTTCTTTTTCTTTTTTTTTTTTTTTACATAGAATTGCTAGCTAGCAAAGCTGCTTCCATGAAAGGTGATAGTTGTATGTTTGTTAATATCACTTTTCAATTCAACAGACTTGTTGACTAGCAGGGAGGCAGGGAAGAGTGATATTAACAAACATACAAATAACACTTTTCACAGCAGGTTTACTTAGCTCTGACAAGCAGGGGGGCACTTTAAGATCTGGATGGGAAAGTGGGTAGGGAGGCAGTGGAATCCACAGGTGAATAGGCGAGGCATCATGGGAAGCAATGGGGCAAGAGGCGATAAGGGTGATATTGACCCTGAAGCCGAGTGGCCAGAGTCTCCTCCCACTTGACCGAGAATTGCTGCTGGCAACCTCAGGGCTGAAGCCAGAACCCTGAGCCCCACTGCCCACAAGAGGGTGGGGAACTCAACCCGGCTGTCTACTCCTCCAGCGTTTTTGGCTCTAGAGGGGGGAATGGCCCACCCTCTACTTGCAGACTCAGGGGAGGGGCCAATACTTGGCAACTGATAACATTCAGCTCTGTGGTTTTGGGGAACCAGGGCGCAGTGTCTGGCCTGACTCATGAAGGACACACACATACCTCTGCCGGTCTCTGACTGAACCAAGACCAATAAGAGAAAAGGCTTGCAGAGAGCAGTGAAGGGCATTGGGGGGCACACCTAGACCCCTCCTGACAAGGCTGACAAGATTAAGACATCTTCATTTCCATACAGAATGGAGAGCAGAAACAACTCCCCAAGCCTCATCTGCATGAAAGATGGAACAGGGATTAGCATACAGAATGGAGAACAGAGAACCGCACTGAACTCTGGGACCAGAAAAGCAGGGAAGTACTGCATGATGGGAATCTCTGCTCCAGGTGCCAATGAACCCACGCCTGCTCACACCCAGCTCAGCAGTTATCAGACCAATTCTATTAATGAATCCTTGATTGATATCCAAAATACTGAAGCAGGCTAGTTGCATTGTGAGCTCACTGGAGGAAAACATCACCCAAAGCCGAGTGATCAGCTCCTATTGTCTATCCTAAAGAAAACCCTTGAGTCATCAGTTTACCTATTGTATTTTCTCTGCAAAAATCCATACCCACCCTCCAGTAAGTGTTCTGATGCTTAGATCCAAACTATGCATCAGTTCCACTGGGACTCCATCTCCTGAACGATAGTGCTGAGGGCTCTGCTTGCTCCAGCACTCAGGACCCTGTGCTACCACCATCACCTGGGAACCCTGACCACTTCAAGCTTCAGGGAGTGGTGAGATCCTCTTCTTTCTCTCTCTGTTTTCCTTTCTGCCTTAGGTATTAACCTTTAATAATGTATGTTATGTTGGGTTAACCCTCCTTGTGCAGTTATCACTTATTATTCAATAAATAACTTTTATGGTTAAGCTGGTTGCTTCTCTCTCTCTTGCTGAACTTTACTCTTTTCTGTTTTTAGCTTCCCTCATTTACTCCATAGTAACGCTTCTTTTACCTAAGCTAAAGATCTCTGCAGTGCCCAAAATACTGTGCGGTTTCCTCATCAATTAAGTTACTGCCAGTACAATTGTGATGTGAGAGTGGGGATAGGAATATGCTGAATCTGGGACACACAAGCGTGGCAGCTTGAAAGGGCATCTTAACCCCATCCATTGAGCCCAGGGGCACATAAGTGGGGGCAGCTTGAAAGTGCTTCTTCATCCAGCCTATTGAATCCAGGGACATATAAGGAGTAAGCTTGAAAATGCTGATTGACTTGGTCTGCTAAAACTAGCTTTGTTAATATATGAGGGGGTGTGTGTGTGTGTGTGTGCACGCATCTGGTTCCAGGGCTGGAGAAATGCAGCCCTGGAGAACCAAGGTCCTGCAGGGTAGCTCCATTCAGAGAGGAATTGCATAAGTCAGAAGTAGAGCTCCATATGAAAACACACAAGACACAAGCAGTACATTGATAGAATTACAGAACCCCATGCCCCCAGAAGAGTAACCCTAATAAATGAGCATACCCCTAAGTAACGGGCAGCTCTGGTAACACAACTCCCAAAATCACAATCCAGGCAGCTGTGACTACAAAAAAAGGCTCTGATGGCCACTTTTGAAAACTGCAGGTATAAGAGCATAATTCTTGACTTGGGAGGACGATGTTTTAGTCCTGGACAAGCCCAAGAAGAGTTCCTTTTTCCAGGAAAGCTTTGTCCTGTCTGCTTTTTTTCCCCAACAGCCTGCTGACCCACAGCTGCCTTAGCGTCTCGATGTAGTGCCGGGTTGCCCTGGTGGCTGACAGAGCCTGGGGGCTAAGGGCTGCAGAGGGCGAGCTGGAGTGGCCGCCTCCCCCGATGGTGGAAGGAGCATCTTGAGCACGTGGTGCAAGGGCCACTGGCATGGGTAAGGCAGGGCGAGGGCAGGCTGGCCGGCGGCCTTGGCCACTGGCGGGAGAACTGGCTTGAGGAGGCCGCGCAGGAAGTTGGCGGCGTCCTTCACCCATTGGACCTAATGGGTTGACCTGGTGGCCCAAATGCTTTCCTGATGCCATGGCCCCGCAAATGACACTCAATGGGGGTTCCTGCTCCCCAGTGTAAGCCATGCAGGGAGGCTTAACAGTCCAGCTGGAGCACAGGCTGGGGAGGCTTCCTAGTGGGTACCACAAGGAAGGGGAGAGGCTTAAGTCTGGGCCTACACAGCTGGAGGACCTTGCCAGCTCTCCAGAAGCCAGACGCCCACTCGGCAGAGCCACACGCTCCCACCCCAAAGACAAGAACCAAGCACCCACCTCAGATACAAAAGCGCACACAGACCTGCCGCTGCCCACACCCTATCCACCCAGCTCTCAGGGCTAGCCCCTCAAGTGGAAAATGGAGCACCTAGCTCAGATGGAAAGGAGGACTCTTGTAACTTTCTGCCTCTTTTCTTCTACCCACTCTTCTCCTGATTGATGTGGGATCAACATATCACTCCCCAGGAGGCGAAGATGCAGGCGCTGGATTCTACCTACTGGTGCCCGACGGCACACACACAGAGACCGTTGCCTAGGGTATCATGGCACTGGAGGAGCCCCATTTAGAAGTGGTGAACATTTACAGGAAGGTTGGTTTTTGGCCTAACCTGCTGAGGCCAGACCACAGCCACCAGAGAACAAGGTGGCTTGTTGGTCTAGGTGTATGATTCCTGCTTCAGGTGTGAGGGGTCACAGGTTCAAATCCTGCACAAACTCTCCCTCAGTGTGTGATATATTTTGTGAGGGAGGCTGTGGAAAATTCAGTCCTCTACCCCATCTGTTCCTTGGCGTTGAACATTTAATTACTTTCAAGAGGAAGTGGAGAAGAAGCAGGGTCAGGGCCTTTGGAAATAGGGTGGAATTGGGGCATACCTGCTCAGGGCAGGGAGCTGGGAGTGCTCTCACAACCCCAGCCCACCTCCTGACCCATGTACCCCCTCACAAACTCCAAGCTCCCTTCCCTGACAGCTGCACTCCCTAGTCTTGACTTCTGTATCTCCACACACACCCAGCCCCAACACTCCATGTTCTACTCCTGCACCCCCTCAAACACTTCCAAATCCCAGTCTTGACTCCTGCACCCCCCCACACACACATACCCAGCCCCCCATGCCCTGACGCCTGCACCCTCCACATCCCTACCCCCACCCTGAGCACCAAACAGGAGCTCCTGCACCCTCCTGCCACATTCCCACCTGCACCCCTTGCACTGAATGGGAGCTGCCCCAGTTAAGTGCTCCACACCCCATTAGGGTTGCTTAGTTTTGCAGTTCTCAAACTGTGGATTTGTATCTCCAGAAGTAACATGCTTGTTAACGCAAAAATGTTTTTATATAAATAAATAAATAATGTATAGAGGTGAGAAATAAGAGACCTCAACTCTATTGTCCCCCTGTAAATTTGTGTACACAGGGTCATCCACTTACCTCTCTTTAAAAGTGAAAAGTTTCAAATAGTTCAATGAATAGCAGATTGTTGGGGGCAGAATAGATCTGGACAAGAAGAAGTCTGGAGATAAATGTGAGAAGTGAGGGACATATTTTTTTTTGAAAAAATATTATGTTTGCTGTTGAAGAAAAAAAATCCAGAATATTTAACGTTATTGTTTTAGTTAAATAAAACAATTTAAATGTCTGTCTGGTGATGTTCTCCTCCTTATACAGCCTGGCAAGAAAATCCTCCAAATATTAATGATTAACCTCTTGAATTGGAGATCGTCCACCTCCTAATGACTTCATAAATATCTGCTTCAATTAGCTTTGGTAAATGAAATAACCAAACAATCAGTCATTTTCTGATGTATCTGTAAAACTCATCTGAAAAGTTTTCAAAATAAATCACGTTTTAAAAATGTATAGTGTGTACCTTCTAAAGTTGAAACCTAAATCTATCTCTGAGTTTTGAAGAATATGTTTTAAGGTTATAAAAAACAAGAAGAATGGACTTTTATGTAGAAACCCATGATTAAATCAAGTCTTCCTAACTAGTTATTTAAATCATGATTTAAATCAAATTCACCCTGCCCACTGTGCTCTTGCCCCCGGCCTCTTCATTCCCCAGGGAGGCCCACAAATATATTTGGCGCTGGGTGCACAAAAAAGTTAATCCGGCCCTGCTCCTTATATGACATTGATATATTCATCTTGCAATGATGACCAATATGACATAAACTTTTATTTGATACCTTACAAAACACTATTTATGGATGAATACTCTAAAAACAATTTCTTGGGTGTAATGAGTTGATCAGGCTTGTAAGGAATTGCTGAGAGAGAACTGTAAACCCTTTGTTAGTTGGCAACAATGCAGAATTTGACTGTTTACTGATCGTCATTCGCACATCAAAAAAGGGTAAGTGTAGCTCATCTGTTTTGTTAATTAAGAGCTGAATCAGTCAGGCCAGATACATGTGTTTTTCATATGCCAGTACCAAAATACACTGGACCTAATTCTTATTTGTATTTACAACCATGTAACTGAAACCGGAACCTAAGCCTATACGGATGCTAAAATGCTAACCAGTATAACCACAGATGCTTCATGTCAACCTCTTGTGTCTCTGCATAGCCAGAATTTTCTGTTCTTGAATGTAGAACAGCTCACACACACATACGCATGCACACGCACACTGACACCCTCCCTCCAAAAAACATCAAATGAGGAAAAATAAGGTTCAGTTTGGGTTCATATAGACTTAAGGGATAAGGAATGGCTTTTAATTTTATTGCAAGAATCTAGTTTGCCCATTCCTAGGAAAATAGTGATACAGAACCAAGCACCGTGGTTAGCAGACTAGATTTATTTTGTCACAAAGATCAAAAGTAAATGTAGGCAACTAAAGAATCTTGACACCCAGCTGTGTGTGCCAATTTGTGAACATAACAGACACTGACTTTTGCACAGCCCAGTACTGCTGCTTGCCAGCTTAATTAAGTTAGGATTGAATGCTCATGGATAGCAGATAATAACGGGCACAAACATACAAAGGATTTGTGATATCGTAGATTAGGTTTATCAGAACCGTTTTGTCTCTTTGACAGGGAAATGTAGAATGCACTGCCATTAAACTCCAAGAGATGGGACTCCTGCTGTATTAAAGAATATGCTTCAGTTTGTATTTTTCCTTTATTATTTTCTATTTCCTTTCTAATAAAATTCAAGACTTTGAGCTGCATGCAGGAGAAATGGCACAAAAGGTGAAAAGCTAAGGAAAACAGTCAGAGGTGAACTTTTCAACTCAAAGCAACATCTCAAGGCCTGCTGTAAATAGGATTGCTTTTATGTGAGTGCTGCCTGCTACAAGTGTTCTTGTTAAGAGTCTGTCACTATTTCTATTATATACGAACAGCTGACAGGCAGACATCCCAAGTATTGGGGATTCAGCACAAAGCCCAGTTCTGCAATGCTTGACTCATTCAAGTTGTGCTACTAAGACAATAAATAAAATAAAATAATAATAATAATAATAATAAATACTTTGATAACAAGCTTCAGTCAGGATCCCAAAGCACTTTACAAAGGGGGTAAAATATCAGGAGCAGCATTTTACCAGTAGGGAGATAGAAGCACAGAAGGGTGAAGTGACTTGCACAAGTTCACATGGCAAGTCAGTATCAGAGCTCCAAGTATTCAGTCCAAGGCCTTAATAATAGAATTGCCTCCACATGCATGGAATCATGTAATACAATTTTTGGGATCAGGAAGGAATTTTCCCCTGCCTTCCTCTGAAGCATGGGGCATGGGTCATTTGGAGGTTTAAACTAGTTTAAATGGTGAATTCTCTGCAATTTGAAACCTTTAAACCATGATTTGAGAACTTCAGTAACTCAGCAAGAGGTTAGGGGTCTATTACAGGAGTGGGTGGGTGCGGTTCTGGGTGAGGGCAGGTGTTGAGTAGATTATCACAATGATTCCTTCTGATCTTAAAGTCTATGAGTCTATGTGCCTGCATGGAGCCACATTAACTACAATGAGGCTCTGCACTGGGGCAGGGCTTAACTTGTGTGGAAGAATTGGTGGACTGGGGATCAGGCTCCTGCCTTTCCGTTCTGTGCTCTAATCACACTGTAATGGAGCTACTTGCCTGAATGCAACGGTATTTAATATAGATCATGACTGCAAAATTAGGCCCTCAATCCAAAGTGTAGCTATGAGCCTGGCATGTTGCTAGGTTGAGGCCCTCAGCCCCAAATCAGGAGATGCTCAGACTTTATCAGCTTGAGTCTTCATTTGCATGGGTCTACAAAACTCATTTTGAATTTTCATGGGAAAAAGCTATGTCATGATATTACTGTTTCTCCTTGGTCCTGACTTCTCAGAGTATTTCAGTATTCACACTTCTGGTTTTTGCCAAACCTTTCAAATCTCTGCCAAAGCCCAGTTAAAATTTGGAGGGAAGGGTCAGTATGATTGGGAGCCAGAGGTGGAAGCAAAGTCCTTATTTTATCTATATCAATGTACGCATCCTGACTAAACCCCTGTTTCCAAGATGTTCTGAATATAGTCACAAAACTTTGTTCCAGGCTGAAATTCTCCATAGAGATTCTAAACCAAAATCTGTGAAAACCCCACCAAAGATCCTATGTAACCTTATATCTGCCTATGGAAATTTCCACTACATGCATCCGGCAAAGTGGGTATTCACCCACAAAAGCTCATGCTCCAATACGTCTGTTAGTCAATAAGGTGCCACAGGACTCTTTGCTGCTTTTACAGATCCAGACTAACATGGCTACCCCTCTGATACTATGTAACCGTTGACATTAGTCAGTTCAGAATTCAGGCTTCATCTCTGTTCCTAGCTCACATCCCAGTGACAGCTGCGGGGGCAAGTCTGACAACACTGGGCCATGTTCCCCAAAGTGAGATATAACAAGCAGAGAGCTTTGCATCTGTAGAATTTTCGTCCCTGATTCTGACAAGACTTATGCACATGCTTAAGTCCAGGACCAATACTGAGTTTAAGACCATCTTTCCTTTCTGGTGAGGAATGTGGTTTCCCTCACGCTTGGTTCAGTGTTCTGGTAATGGTGGTCAGCACTGCCAAGCTGGAGTGATGTTCAAATAATTCTCAGTTTCACTTTCTTAACCTGGCTGTATCATGGGAGCAGCGTTTGTAGGAAGCCATTTTTTAATATCACTCCACAGCATCTCTTTTCTGACTCCTGAGATGTTTGTAAAGATAAATATCACCCAAATACTCATCCTGTGGAAGTCTAAAGCACAAGCAGCCATTTTCAAACTTCAGGTTTCAGGAGCCCACTCTGGTCACCCTTGTTATGTTCTAGGACACCCATGTCAGAGAAATGTATTATTAATCTGTCCAGCTTCTATGAATGAATTACTAGTTATGTTCCTGAGTGGCATCTCTTATTGCTTGATTTTGCTCAATATGTATGCATGATATAAATCATTGCTAGTGAAGAAGAGGACTGGAGCCAAATCCATACCTCGTCTATCTGCACTGAATTGCAAAGTGGGGGAAAATCACACAATGTAGGCAGAGTGAAAAAATGCAGAGGCTCCAAGGGTTTACCAAAGGTAGGGTAAAGAGGCCTTAAAGTAGGCATACATTAAGCACCGAGTCTGTGGGTGCTCCTGGGCTGGAGCACCCCCAGAAAAAAAATGGTGGGTGCTGAGCATCCACTGGAAGCCCCCCATCAGTGCCTTCCCCTCCCCCCAGTGCTTCCTACTGGCCGCTGGCCCCACTGATCACCACCTCTTGCTCCTTCTTTCCCTCCCTTCCTCCCAGTGCTGCCACAGATTAGCTGTTACATGGTGTGCAGGAGGTGCCAGAGTAGGGGAGGAGCAAGGGTTGGGCATGCCCGGGGGAGGGGGCATAACAGGGTGGGAAGAGGTGGGGTGGGGCCAAGGGGAGCACCTCCCCGGCATATTAGAAAGTCGGCTCCTATAGGCATACATGTAATTTATGCCTTACATCTGTTTCTCTTTAGCTAGAAAATGTGTTGTCTTTTTAAAACAAAAATCTTCCTTGAATTAAAAGGAGTTAAATTATGGGGGAGGGGAAAAAGGTATTTGACCTAATTTTGCAAATCCTTGAACTTCACAAGATGCGCTTATCTCTCCTCTGAATATTTCTGTCTATCTCTTCATCACAGCTATTGTGGTCACTAGTTATTATGCAATGGCCAAACCAGCTCTGAGATAGCAGCAACATGCTAAATTAAGATGTATAGGAGATAAAATAGATCAGGTTAATTGTTTTTTCATTTTTCTTACCAAGAATTTACTAATGCTGGATGCGGAGAACATCATTGCACTTAAAAACTGTTGGAAGAAAATGTGATGCTGCACGATAGAACTAAGAGAGCTATGTAATAATAGTCATTGAATCTGAAAAGAAAGGGGAAAAACACAGTGACTTGATCCAGCTGGGACTGTTTCCTGATGACCATGCGTAACAAAATCACTATTTCCACAAATTTATTTTCTTTCCTTTTCTTCAATCAGTTCTAAGGACAAGATTCTATCACTCTCACTCAGAATGAGCATAGAACAGGTCTGTTTAAACTACTGTCCCTATTATCTTCTCTTCATGGTGCTCAACAGTCTAAAGGTTTTTGTACATCTGTGTTAGAGGCAAAGCAAAGTCCTTGTGTAGCTTACTCTGGCATTGCAGATGTTCTAGAGCCTGGAGGAAGTTAGAACCTGAATGAAGGACAGTGGGTTCAAACTGTAATGTGGAAAAGCTGAGGTGTTGCTGTAGCAGATTCTGGAGTATGGGGCCTGGTACAAAGCCTGAGGCTTGAACCAAAGTCAGCAAAAGTTATGTGATGGGCAAAAGTCGGTCCCCGTCAAAAGCGGATGTTTGCCTTCAAGTTCACTGTCTGGTATTTGAACTGGGCATCGGTATTGCTAAAACATATTGAATATGTAAATACATTCTGGCAGGCTAGGACAAGAATTGCCCAACCTAGCACATGATAAGATGATTTGACAGAAGTGATGAATAGTGATGTTTCATCCTAAACATCAGGAGAAAGGTACACGTGGGAGGTAACTAACAGATGACTGAACAAGAAGCAATGGTCTCAAGTTGCAGTGAGGGAGGTTTAGGTTGGATAATAGGAAAAACTATTTCACTAGGAGGGTGGTGAAGCACTGTAATGAGTTACCTAGGGAGATGGTGGAATCTTCTTCCTTAGAGGTTTTTTTAAGGCCCGGCTTGACAAAGCCCTGGCTGGGATGATTTACTTGGGGTTGGTCCTGCTTTGAGAAGGGGGTTGGACTAGATGACCTCCTGAGGTATCTTCCAACCCTGATATTCTATGACTCTATGATATGTAAATTGTTTATCCCAAATTGTATGTCTCAGTCTATAGTTGGGATACCTCACCTTAACACTTTGTCTGGCCTGCGGGGACTGGGCAGGGGAAAGTCCTGCCACTCACTGAGCTGGTCTATTGTCACAGGCATACACGTATTAAGTGTACCTGTAACACATAGAGGGCAGTAAGACTGTGCGATAAACCTGATCGAGCGCCTTCACCATTGAACAGAGTATGAGCTCTTCTTGGGCTGTTTGATCGAGGTCTGCTATACTGGCGACCTGGCACAGCAGGCAGAGGGAATACACACAGCCAACAACGGACAACAGATGCTGATCAGGAGAAATATTGCTAAACTGAGAAGCAGTTTCGCCCAATGGCTAGGGGACTGGTCCAGCAGAAAGGAGAAACAAGTCCCATTCCATTTAGCTGCAGTGTGACCTTGAGTAAGTCTCTTCACCTTGGTTTACCCTCTCACCCTTTGTCTTTTCAGACTGTAAGCTCTTCAAAGCAGGGACTGCCTCTTACTATGTGTCTGTACAGCAGTTAACACAATGGGGCACTCATATGGATTGGGGCTGCTAGATGTTATACAAATAAGAATAAATAGTAATACAGATAATAAATTATCAGTGGATTTCATCCCATTGACAGTCTGCAGCTTAGCCATCCTTCTGGACTCCTCATTGCTTTTAGTAGGGGAAGGGATAGCTCAGTGGTTTGAGCATTGGCCTACTAAACCCAGGGTTATGAATTCAATCATTGAGGGGCCACTTAGAGATCTGGGGCTAAAATCAGTACTTGGTCCTGCTAGTGAAGGCAGGGAGCTAGACTCAATGACCTTTCAAGGTCCCTTCCAGTTCTAAGAAATAGGTATATCCAGGGCCGGTGCAACCATTTAGGCAAACTAGGTGGCCGCCTAGGTTGCCTAGTGGTTAGGGGCGCTAAAAAGTCCCTTAAGGCGAGGAGGTGGAGTGGAGGTGAGCTGGGGAGGGCTGCCTGCAGTAATGGGGGAGGAGGACTTGCAGGGGTACAGCTCCCTGCACCAGCTTACCTCCGCTCTGCCTCCTCTGCTGAACACACAGCCCAGCTCTAAGTCTCCTCCAATCAGTGCCACAAGCCTGGGTGGGGAGGAGAATTAGAGCAGTGCCGGCATGCTCAGTGGAGGAGGCGGAGCCGAGGTGGGCAACCCAGGCAGGGTTAGCTGCTGTGGGGGGGCAGGGTTACCTGGCTGAGGGGGGTGCAAGGTGGAAGTTTCGCGTAGGGCACGAAACTTCCTTGCACCGGCCCTGGGTTTATCCCCTGTTATTATAGATAACCACACCACTTAAAACCCCCTCTTCCATAGAAAATGGCACCTCTATCTTATGAGACTCTAATATATTCATTGTGATCCATACCAGGTTTTGCTATTGCAGTTTGCTGTACCTAGCAACAAAGACACTGACTGTGAGCAGCTCCAGTAGTTAGAGTGCAGCAGCACACAGCATAATTCAATAAGTGCCAACTCAACAGCTCAGGCTACCAATTGGTAATAACCCCCTTGCCCTGCTGTCTGCATTGGTTCCTGATACTCTGTGTGGACAATCAGAATGACTACCAAGGCTACTTTGTCCACTACAAAATGCAGCACTCACTTGTCTGATATATTTTTGTCCTAGCAAAGCAGCAACAACCAATACTATCCCAGGGAAACCAGGGAGAGAAAGTGTCTTGTTTGAGCTACTAATTAAAATGTGCAAAGCTCCAGACATCACATTGATCAATTCATCATAGAAACAAAGGCACTGATTCTGAACCCACTTTCACCAGTGGATTGCAATGGGATTGCTCCTGACTTTTGCGGGTTTAAATGAGAACAGAATAGACACATAGTACTGGGAAGCTTTGAGAAGCTAGAAGGAAAAGCTTCCCCTTTTCTAGAGCTTCCTGGTATTTTTTGACTCACTTCTAATTCATCGATTCTAAGTTCAAAGGGCACTGTGATCTGTGGGCTCGCCTCCATAACACAGGCCATATAACTTCCCTGAAATTATTCCTGTTTGATCTAGATAATATCGTTCAGAAAACCATCCAATCTTGGTTTGAAAATTGCCAGGGATGGAGAATCCACCACAAAAATCAATAATATAGGACCTCTGATACAAGACCTTCACAGAGAGTGTTAATCACAGGTTGCTGCATTGCGTCATAGACCCAAATTGGTCATAATAGGTATCTCCAAATACATATTTAATATAATTTAAACTGTGGAGGACAAAGTTTTAGATTGTGCAGGCCTCACTACTGAGTATGAGTACTTACAGTATTGAAGATGAGTACTTAGCCCCATTAAAGCCAATGAGTGTACTTATATGAGTATGTGCTCATCAGGGTGAGTAAGGCCTCTTTTGAGTTTCCTGTGTCATCAAAACAAGAAAACAAAAATCTTGCCTGGACAAATCTAAAAGTAACAAAGGGTCCTGTGCCACCTTATAGACTATCACATGTATTGGAGCATTCGTCTGATGAAGTGGGTATTCACCCACAAAAGCTTATGCTCCAATACATCTGTTAGTCTATAAGTGCCACAGGACTCTTTCTTGCTTTTTAGAGATCCAGACTAACACGGCCACCCCTCTGATACTTGAAGTTTAAAAGTGAGGCCACAGAAAGTTACCCAGTAAGGATCAATTTCACCATCAGGAACCAATCCCTAAGTAGCAAAGGATGTGTGAGAGAGCCCCATAGTTTTGGTCAGTTAAAGGTGACCAGACTGGAACCAGTCTAGCATCAACCTGGGCTCTTAGTGCTGTATGTCACGGAGGTAGTCTCACTGACTGTGATGACATGGAAGATACCACAGCCACAGAAGCCATTCTTAACCCTTTGGATAAGTGACTCAGAAATTGGAATTCTGCTCTGGTGACTCATTGGAGTTGTAGTTCATTCTCCTCTACGGGCCTATTAGAATTTCAAATACTCCTTAAGATTTTTTACAGATTACATCATTTGTAGCTCTGTTAATTGCCTCACAGTCAGACATACATAAAATGTGGAGATTAAATACATTTTTGTTAGACAATTTGTGTATGTGTGTGCGTGTTTAGCTAGGACAACTAATTTCCTCTGAACAATAATTCTTGTTTATGTATGCCTGAAGCAGCATCCTCTTGGGAAAAGTAACATTTGTTTGGGTGGAGATGTAAAATGTACAAATTGTGTCTAAAAACCAAAAAATGACAGAAAATGGTTTGTATTCTTTTATTTTAATCAAACATTTCTCCAAAAGTATTACTCATCTTTATAGCCAGAAAGAAGCATATCTTATAACTAGCAAAAAGCCATTCAAATGTGAAAAATGATACTGAGCAGAACTGAAAAAGATAAATTCTCCGTGACAAAAAAGAAGTAGAGCTGGAAGTTGTCATGACATATATATCTATTCTTCGTACATAGCCCTAAGCTACCAGCCAACATCTGCATTTCAACAGTGTGCAAGCCAAACTACTTAAGTTCAATAGTAGTATTTACTTTCTTTAGGGTCCAGTAATTATGGAGGTTTGCAGTAAATGATCTAAGATGGACAGTGTCATAAATCTGGGTGTCACTTGTCCACTTTGGAGGAAGAAGCTAAACTGAGAATAGGTTCAGAAAGAGCTGCCTATGTAATTATAATGAGATGAAATGGCTGTTAGCTTATTTATTTCATGGTATTTCAAATTTTGACAATGGGAATGGATTCTTAATGGAAATACTTTGCCTTTTACAAGTGTCCAAGGATCCCAAAGCACTTCAAAAACATGAATATAGAATCCTCACCACATCCCTGTGAGGTAGGAAAGTATTATTCCCATTTCTCAGATGGGGAAATGGAGGCTTCAAACCTCCAATGATGAGGATTTCACAACTTACTTTGGTAACTGGTATCATGCATGACCTCTATCAGAGCTCCTGAATCATGGACTTAGGCTAAACCACATTACAAGGCAGCCACTTCAGGTAAGTGACTGATCCACAACCCTATGAAATCACCGGATTGACTCCCATTGACTTTGCTGGACTTCAGCTCAGGCCCTATTAGAGAATGCTTGGATTATACATCAAAATGCATACCTTTAAATGTTTCTAGGTGTTCCAGTACCAGCTAATGCCACAATGTCTTGTACTTAAAAAAAATCTAGCCACATACATTATGTTTCTTCTGCCCCTTAGAGTTTAACACATGACGACTCACTTAAGGGTCCTGTGGTTAGTACTATACTCAAGAGCAGATTCCATTCCTTCACTCCCTTGTTCGATGAGATAGGAGCCCTCCAGCCATCACAAGGAGAAGACCTTACAGTGAATCTTGTGGCTAGCCTGGAAGTTCTGCCATTAAGAAAACACACAAAAATCTATTTACTCAGTAATCATGGAGCAAAACTAGCAGCGAATGAAACAAGAGTGTGGAGGAATGGAGGCCAAATTGTACTTAAATTGTAGGTGTAGATTTGAGCCCAGTGAGTAAAAATCGGTGGGTATGTATGTGATTTGCACTAACTTATTCAACTCATATAGGATCTTTCTAATATGCAGGGATGTATTTCAGAATCCAGAGCTATTGTTTACAGAGGGGATGCTCAACCTGGGGGTCAGAAAGCGGTGTTAAGGGATCATGCCATCCCTGCCCTATCCACAGTGGTAGTGATGTGCATGTGTGTGTGTGTGTGTGGAGGGGGGAGTTCAGCTGTGATATGGAAAAGGAGATCATGTGTGGAAAAGGGTTAGAACTAGAGATGCTTGGTAATTTTCCAACAAAACTTTTTCTTTTATTTTTTATTTCTCCAATTTGTCAGAAATGTATTAGTTTTGATGAAACTTCAGCTTGGAAAGGTTTATCAGGTCCAGGATGGAATTTCTAGTTGAGAGAGATCCACCCCAAAGTAGCCAATAGCCTAGTTAGTGGTTAAAACATTCAGCTGAGAACTGGAACACTTGGACCTTTGTCTTCCTGATTCGGTGAAAGGACTAGAATTTCGGTCTACTACATCCCAGGGGGATAGCCTAACCACTAGATTTTTGGTTATTCTGGGGTGGTTCTGGTTGTCTCTCACTCTTTAGTTTTTTGCAGGGGACATTTTTTTTTTTTTTGAAAAAATGTGAGGAGTATCAGTTTTGTTTTGGTGCAGAACAAAAACAAATGTTGAAACCTTGACATTTTCACAGAATTCTTGTTTTCCAGCCAGCCATAGGGAGAACTGCTGTCATAAATAAAAGTATCTTTCTTTTAAAGACTGGCATGTGAGTTTGTATTCAAAACTGCAAGTTTCTCCCCTCCCACCCTGACGCACTGATCTCTGGCCCCTTCTGTAGATTGGTTCTGTAGATTCCTGTCTGATGAGTGGAGTATGCCTGATGTTTTCACATTGTTTTAGAGCCTATTTTGGACTCCAGTGAAACGCCTTTGTTCCATAGGCGTTAACTGTGTGAACCGTGTCAAATGAGATCTGAAGGATGCAATACTGGTTCTGAATAGAAGAAGGAGCTAGAAAAAAAAACCCAGCAAGCAAGACTTTTTCCTCTTCATTTTGAAAAAACCTTCAGGCTTTCAGAACAGTTTCTTTGTCTGGGAGGAAATTAAAGTTAATGGAGAATCTAAAAGACAGAATAAAATTAAGGCAGCAAGGAATATCAGAATCAGACTGCATTCAATGTGCAACTGGCTCAGGAGAACTGATAGAGACCATTTGATACTAGATGGAATGCAGGCAGAGTCTGCCTGTTCTGAATGGTAGCACCATGGGGGTCCGTCGGATGGATGTTTGGTCTGGTCTACACTACAGACCTATATTAGTATAACTACATTGTTCGGAGATGTGAAAAATCCACATCTCTGAGTGACATAGTTATACTGACCTAACCCCCTGTGTAGACAGCGCTGTTTTGGCAGGAGAGTGTCTCCTGCCTATATAGCTATTGCCTCTTGGGGAGGCAGATTAACTACAATGACAGGAGAACTCTCTCCTGTCCGCACGGAGCGTCTTCACTAAAGTTCTACAACGGCGCCATATGTGAGATGAATCTGAAATCATAAGATATGTCTACATGTAAACAGAGGTTGGAGAGCAGCTCAGGTTGGTGTACCCAGGCAAGTTTTAATCTAGCTAGCATATCCGAAAAAAACCATTGAAGACACAGGACCACAGACCGTGGCACAGGCTAGGAATGTGAGTACATACTAGGTTTATGGCCAGCTGACACCTGCATGGCCACATCTTCACTGCTGTTTTTAGCTATGCCAGCTTGATTAAAGGTAGGCCCACCCGGGCTACAATCACCATCTCTGATTCCAGCACAGACTTGCCCATAGTGGACAAATGTCCCTATCCCATGAGTTAACTCCCTGCCTCCCCAGGAAGACTAAGGACTGAGAAGGTCTGGAGGCTGAGATACCCTCTCACCATTATCAGACTGGGACTGACAAGTCACTTGTAGATAAGGCAAATTTTCACGGCTGCTTCCATGTTGTGCCTATTCTCTGGGTCAATACAGGACTTAGGTTACCAGTGGAGCTACCAAGGAGACAAGTGTTTTTAAAAAAAGAGTCAGTAATTCAATGAATGGGCTATTTCATGGCACAGAATGTAATATTTCATTATAGTTTTAATAAGGCCTTGAGGAACCGTGGCTTGCAGCCATACGTAAACGATCAGAAAGGCTGAGCATACTTTTCAGTAACTGGTTGCTCGATCTGTTTGACAAAACATTTCCCATCCCTAAATGCTGCGATTGTCCCCAACCCTCAGTCTCATACCTCCAAAGTTCTGGATCAGTCATTAATAAACCTTTGCTTAAGGAAACTAAGTAATACAATGATTACAATCAATACTGGGATTTTTTG
This sequence comes from Chelonoidis abingdonii, assembly GCF_003597395.2. Classification (NCBI taxonomy): domain Eukaryota; kingdom Metazoa; phylum Chordata; order Testudines; family Testudinidae; genus Chelonoidis; species Chelonoidis abingdonii. The sequence continues at coordinate 10,841,179 of NC_133774.1, forward strand.
GGTGCCACATTTTACGGTCAGATTGTAAAGTGTCTATTACTTATTATTATTACTTATTTGCATTATCATTGTGCCTAGGAACCACAATCAGGGAACTGAACCCCATTGTGCTAGGCACAGTAAAAACACAGAACAAGTGAGCCAAAAGAGTTTACAGTCTCAGTACACATACTGCTGAATGTTTACTCCCTCAGGTAGTCTGGGTGGTTTCAGCAGGACTACTCATATGCATAACTGCTTGCCAGTATGAGTAAAAGCCTCCCAATAATGCCTCCTTCGGTAGTAATTTAGAGCCAGACTGTGTCTTGAAGGCAGTGACCTACACTGGAAAAGGGTGGAGATATCTAGGTAAAATCCCTCTAGGAAGTCTGGGGAGAAGAGGGGAAATGTGCACTCTGCATTGTCTTTAAGGGAGATGTGGTGTCTTCCTTGTCTGCACTGGAGATGTTTCTGCTTCCCGCCCCTCTCCGATCGGATGGCTTATTCCCTCCCAGGGGGCACTAGGAAGGGGCAATCTCTGGGCTTGCCCCACAGCCCATTACACAATAGCCAGGCAGAATCTAATCTCTAACTGGCACTACACAGGTCCTCTCAACCTGTTACATTTCAGACAGCAAAAAGTCAGCTCAGTGCTGCTCCACTGTCATGGGACTCACCTTCCTAGGAATCTTTTCCACAGTGCAGTAGCCACTCATCTTGAACTGACATTATACAGCCCTCATCATTACTATCGATGTCAGGAGTTATAAGAGCCGCCACAGCAGCAGGGGGCATCGGTGGCATCTCCACGATGAAACACCTTTGTGTTTATTTTTTGAAGTGTCACTCCCTACGTCCTTGTCGTGCCTCAGCCTCTGCCAGTTGGTAACGACTATATCCCAGAGCTGTCACAGAAAACATTTCCCAAATACTCTGCTGAAAGGATGGCAGCTTAAATACTCCCTGAGGTTATGTTCGAGGAGGGCCGGGCTCATGATACTGAGTAATATTGCTTGCAGCAATGGGCCACTTTGCACCAAGTACTGGAGACAATATTTACGTACAATATCTCCTAGGTCTAAGTAAGTCACACTTCAGAGGAGAAATGGCTGGAATTCTTTGAAAAAGAAAAAGAAAAAAAAACACCACAGGAAGCAGATGGTTGGTAATTATGCTGCCCTACCTTGTTTGTCTTCATTCCCAGCCTGTGCTTGCTGTGGCGTGGGTCTAAGGATTTCTACTTTTGATGCACCTCCTTATGTGTTTGCTTGTTCTTTTTCCTGATTAGCTTGTGACCCTAAGAGGCCCTCAATAAGACTTCACTGTCCTATAACAGCAACTTCTATCACGTCTAACAAACTCACTTCACCTATCACATTGCTCTTATGGCATTTATCCATAAAGCACGTTGTGTAAGGTATTGTATGAAAACTTATAACATACTGGTCATTAATATTATTGTGAAATATATGTATTACCACTGTAGGAGAAATTATGGATATTTACTGATATTATGCTTTAAATTCTACACGGAATTCTCCATGGAAGATTGGACAAATGACCAGGGAGGAGTATAAAAATATTGCTCAGTCATGCAGGAGTGAAATCAGGAAGGCCAAATCACACTTGGAGTTGTAACTAGCAAGGGATGTTAAGAGTAACAAGAAGGGTTTCTACAAGTATGTTAGCAACAAGAAGAAGGTCAAGGAAAGTATGGGCCCCTTACTGAATAGAGGAGGCAACCTAGTGACAGAGGATGTGGAAAAAGCTAATGTACTCAATGCTTTTTTTGCCTCTGTCTTTACTAACAAGGTCAGCTCCCAGAATACTGCACTGGGCAGCACAGTATGGGGAAGAGGTGACCAGCCCTGCATGGAGAAAGAAGTGGTTCAAGACTATTTAGAAAAGATGGATGAGCACAAGTCCAGGGAGCCTGATTCACTGCATCCGAGGATGCTAACGGAGTTGGTGGATATGATTGTAGAGCCATTGGCCATTATCTTTGAAAACTCATGGTGATCGGGGGAGGTCCCGAATGACTGGAAAAAGGCTAATGTAGTACCCATCTTTAAAAAAGGGAAGAAAGAGGATCTGGGGAACTACAGGCCCATCAGCCTCACCTCAGTCCCTGGAAAAATCATGGAGCAAGTTCTCAAGGAATAAATTTTGAAGTACTTAGAGGAGAGAAAAATGATCAGGAACAGTCAGCATGGATTCAGCAGGGGCAAGTCATGCCTGACTAACTTAATTGCTTCTATGATAAGATAACCGGGTCTGTGGATGAGGGGAAAGCAGTGGACGTGTTATTCCTTGACTTTAGCAAAGCTTTTGATATGATCTTCCACAGTATTCTTGCCAGCAAGTTAAAGAAGTATGGGCTGGATGAATGGACTATAAGGTGGATAGAAAGCTGGCTAGATCATTGGGCTCAATGGGAAGTGATCAATGGCTCCATGTCTATTTGGCAGCTGGTATCAAGCAGAGTGCCCCAAGGGTCGGTCCTGGGGCCGGTTTTGTTCAATATCTTCATCAATGATTTGGAGGATGGTGTGGATTTCCGTCTCAGGAAGTTCGCAGATGACACTAAACTGGAAGGAATGGTAGATACGCTGGAGGGTAGGGATAGGATACAGGAGGACCTAAACAAATTAGAGGATTGAGCCAAAATAAATCTGATGAGGTTCAACAAGGACAAGTGCAGAGTCCTGCACTTAGGATGAAATAATCCCATTCACTGTTACAGACTAGGGACTGAGTGGCTAGGCAGCAGTTCTGCGGAAAAGGACCTAGGAGTTTACAGTGGACAAGGAGCTGGATATGAGTCAGCAGTGTGCCCTTGTTGCCAAGAAGGCTAACGACATTTTGGGCTGTATAAGTAGGAGCATTGCCAGCAGATTGAGGGACATGATCATTCCGCTCTATTCGACACTGGTGAGGCCTCATCTGGAGTACTGTGTCCAGTTTTGCCCTCCTCCACTACAGAAGGGATGTGGACAAATTGGAGAGAGTCCAGCGGAGGGCATCAGAAATGATTAGGGGGCTTGAGCATATGACTTATCAGAAGAGGCTGAGGGAACTGGGATTGTTTAGTCTGCATAAGAGAAGAATGAGGGAGGATTTGATAGCTGCTTTCAACTACCTGAAAGGAGGTTCCAAAGAGGATGGATCTAGACTGTTCTCAGTGATAGCAGATGACAGAACAAGGAGAAATGGTCTCAAGTTGCAGTAGGGGAGGTTTAGGTTGGATATTAGGAAAAAAATTTTCACTAGGAGGGTGGTGAGGCACTTTTCACTAGGGAGGTGGTGGAATCTTCTTCCTTAGAGATTTTTAAGGTCAGGCTTGACAAATCCCTGGCTGAGATGATTTTAGTTGGGGATTTCTCCTTTCTTTGAGCAGGGGGTTGGACTAGATGACCCTGATATTCCAGGATTATATGAAATTCTGTAACGAAACAAAAGGAAAAACAGATTTTCTTTCAGACAGGAGGGGAGGTATTTATCTCCCTGTCTATAATGTAAATTAAGCAGACTTAGCAAAACACATTGGCGGTTATATTTGCATAGTGGCAAAAAGAAAAGCAAATTAACAAAAGAAGAACATAACACAGCATCTGCACCATGAAGAATAAACAGTGGAGGTGAGGAACTCTGTCTAGTTATATACTTCAAAGGATCATAGAATCAGAGGGTTAGAGAGAACCACAAGGGTCATCTCGTCTAACTCCCCGCCAAGATGCAGAATTTGTTATATCTCAACCATCCAAGACAGATGGCTCCAGCCTCTTTTTGAAAACATCCAGTGAAGGAGCTTCCCCAACCTCCCTACAGGACAACCTCTGTTTGATTGTCCTACATTTCAAAGGTGCATTGTTACTAGAAGAAGAGGAGGAGAAGACTTAGAGTTTATCCATTTACTGAGGAAACCCCTTGTAGGATGTAGGGGAATAAGGAAAATCTGACTGAATACCAGCTGTATAGAAAGGTTTTAGATGAGAATCTGTTTTAAATAAGATTAACTTGCTAGAATTAAGTTTTAGTCTTGTAGAAACAAGGTTGGGTTTTTGGGGGTTTTTTTTTTTGGTTTATTTTATTTGTAACCATTTCTATCTTTGCTTAATATCACTTAAATCTAATTTTTATGACTGAACTTATTTTTGATTTTACTATAAGTTCTTCTCAGTGTTGTAATGCTAAAGTGTAAATTCTCTGCTGATCGAATGGACTGGTGTGCATAATATCTCTTTGAACACAGCGATGGGTTGGATACTGCAGAGAAAGGCTCTTCTGGATGAGATGAGGGACTAGAGTCCTTGAAGTGTTACCTGCAAGGGAAAGTAAAAGCTGACAGAGCTTTGGAAGAGCTTGGTTGGTTGGCTAACAGACTGGGGTGACATTCTGTCACCTAGTTTAGCTCCATCAAATCTCTCCTTTGCTAAGACAGAGGGGTAACAAGGTCACCCATAATTCTGGGCTGCCTTAGAAAGCATCACAGTCTCATTAGGAAGTGAGTTTTGAATTGCTGTTTGTTTGTTTTTAAACTCTCACACTGAGTAAGGTAAAATTTCTGAGGATGTCATGGAAATGTACTTTAGGGAAGAATATCTTAGCCCAATATACTGTGCTTTTTATACAGAAAACATCCACCTGCTTCAGAGCTAGAGCAAGGAGATTGGACATTTCAGGGTAATGGACTGCAGAGACTTCTCTAAACAGCTGGTTCAAATCCAACTGAGGTGACTGAAAAATGTTGTCAGATGGAGGCCTACATGAAGGTGTCAGCCCAGTTTCTCACAACAAAAAAGGAGGGGAGGAGTCAATGGAGGCGACACCCAGTATGAGCCCTAGGAGGATTGCGAGGGCGAAGACGAATCGAGAGGGCTTGCGGCCAGCTGGTGGGGGGGATAGACCGGAGAATCACACTGTCGCCAGGAAAAGGCAAGTCTACGTGATTGGAGACTCTTTACTGAGAAGAATAGACAGGCCTGTAACTAGACCTGATCGGGAGAACAGAAGGGTGTGCTGTCTGCCGGGGGCTAAGGTACAGGATGTGGACCTGAGGCTGAAAAGGATCCTAGCGGGAGCGGGAAAATTAATTTAAGTTTAGTACTAATGTAGGCCACGACCAAGACGAATGGGTACAAACTTGGATATTCAGGAAAGTTTTAGACTTGAAATTACGATGAAGGTTTCTACCATTAGGGGAGTAGAAGTCTCTGGAACAGCCTTCCGAGGGAAGTAGTGGGGCAAAAAGACTTATCTGGGCCTTTAAGACTAAGCTTGATAAGTATATGGAGGGGAATGTTATGATGGGATAGTTTAATTTATTGGAGCCAGATTCAGATCCTGCGAATCTTTTGCATCGAATCTATTGTCAGTGCTATCCGGATCACAGAAGATACCAAACCTTTTGTCTGCGCATAGATGTTCATGTGCAGTATGTCGAGTAGGGCTTTGATTTTTGTGTGCATGATGGGATGGAACTGAGTTACTGCCAGAGAAAAAAAATTCTTTCTTTTTGGGTGCTGGCTGGTGAAATGCCCACATGCTCAGGTTAGCTGCGCATAAGCTCTCTTGGGGTCGGCGAAGAATTCTCCAGGGCGGAATTGGCAGGGCGCCTGGAGGTTATTTTCGCCTCCTCTGCAGTGTGAGGTCATCCGGGTCGCTTGCTGGTGATTCCTGCCAGCTTGAGGTCTTCAAATCCTCATTTTGTAGCGATTTCAAATAACTCAGTCATGGT
>NC_133774.1:10849766-10893570 GCF_003597395.2 Chelonoidis abingdonii
TCGGGGTTGTTATAAATGTGTATGGGCAGGGTTTTGTGGCCTGCCTTGTGCAGGAGGTCAGACTAGAAGATCATATTGGTTCCTTCTGACCTATGAGTCTATGAGTCTAACTCTATGACTGGTAGCAACTGACTCCGTTTTTGACAGCCGTAGCAGAATGGTCGATGACCCATGGGACGGTGGAGAATGAGTTACCTTTTCACCTCTCGGGGAACAGGTGCAGTGGTTGTGGGAATTTGCAAGACTGCTGCCTGCACTGTATCTGTTTGGAGGATAAGCAGATGGCTTTGTGTTGCAGATCTGTTAACCCACCTCTTATCTGGGTGAATGAGATCACCAGCACTTGGCCCTGGAGTGGAAGTTAGTAGTGAGAGGTTAACTGCAGAAGCCCATTTCAGCAGTAGACTCCAGTGAGGAGAGTGAGAGGATGTTTGGTCCTGGCTTAGGGAAGTCATTCCAGGCACAAGGGGCAGCATGACAAAAGGCCGAGGCTTTAATTCCATTCCAAATTACTCTGTTTTAAATAGAATAACTCTTTTGAAGTCAATAGAGTTACACCAATGGAAAGGTAAAGAGAATAAGGCACAGGAGATTTGAATGAGAGTCAGAAATGAAGGGGGCAATAAAAGAACAGGAATGGGAGAAAGCAGGGGAAAAGAAAATGGGATAGAAGGATTCACACATGGACAGAGCTGAGCAGTCCCTTGAAGGCCAGAACAAGGAGACAAATTCTGCAATCGGTTTAACTGATGAAAGGCTCCAGGCCTGCAAGTGTTTGCATATATATTTAACTGCACTTATATGAATAGTGAATAGTTCCACTGAGTGCAACGAGACTACCACATGCGCTTAATAGGCTCATGTGAGTAAAGGTGAGTGCTTGCGTAACTATTTGCATTATAGGGTCTCGTATTTTGAGTATTTGCACCTGCTTCAGTGCACTTACTCTGGTGGTGTGCTGGTGTGCTTAAGAGCAGAATTTGGCCAAGGAGGTCGAGCTTGAGGTGGAAAGGGAATAGGGTGATCAGATAGCAAGTGTGATAGCAGGGGTGAAGGGTGTCTATTTGTGTATATAAGATAAGATATAAGATAAAGCCCCTAATATCCAGACATCTGATTACCCTAAAGGAGAAGGAAGTCAGCAAAGATGCAGATTTGGGCAGAGGAATGACAGGACAATTATTTTAGCTGAAGCATTTTGGAAAGGGGAGAGAGGTAGGGAAGGGTTTTAATAATCCAGATGAATGAGGCACTAAAAGAACAAACTCTGGCAATTTTGCATTGAAGTCGTTTCTGGAGAGATTTCCAGGCCTGTTTTGCACACACAAAAATTGAAGTAAAATAAGGATAAATAGCCAGACTTTTGAATGTTTAACCAAGCATAACTATTCACCTACCATTACTGAGATTGTATCATCATGATGTTGCTCATGTTTATTTAACTATGAGGCTTATCAGTACAATAATAGCTCCCCTTTGGCTACCAGGTTTGGAGGCACTTATCTTCCTCCAGTGGCTTGGATTTACAGCTTTACTCTAAGCTTGCTGTCTACCAAGGGCCTCATGGAAAAAAAATACAGAACTCATTCCGGGCTCCAGCAAGTGATCTTGTTGAACTGAGCCTGAATCACAGGTAAGCAACTCATTACAGCTTTAATTTTAAGATGTGCAAATGTTTAGTTCCTAGAATTCCCACCTATCTAAGAAAATGAAGCCCTTTACTTTCCTCCATACAAATTTAAGGTTAATAAAGTCAACGTGTTTGCTTTCTCTGCTATGTGAACACAATTATTTGAATTTCTTATGTGTGTATTTTTCTCCCCAGTTACTTTTTATTCGCCTCCAAATACTTCCACACCAGTTCTGTGAGTATCTCTTACATAAGTCCCAGCACTGATCTCCCCGTTTTCTGAACATTTCCCCATACAATTTTAAGATAACATTGCTGAGGACAGTGCTCATGCCGTCCACACATTCCCATGCAGAGGAACATGACTGTATGTGTTCCACATTTTAATTGCATGCTTGGCTCCCTTAAGATAAATTTTGCACAAGCGCATTCATTTAAAAAAGAATGATCATTTGAGCCACTGCAAAAAAATATTAATAATTGCAGAACGCAGGTGTTTTCATGTAATTTAGGGGAGATCAGATCCACTTATTCTTCAGAGACAGAAGTTTGTTAAAAATAGAAACAAAAAATTATCTGGGCCATAGCAGCTTAAAAATAATGGGAAAGAAACATTGTGAAATTTATTCTCATGGTCTTTTGTGTTCTTCAAGATTGAACATGAGGTTTTTTTCCTGGAATGAGCTGCAAATGAAGGGTCTGAGTATGATTCAGTGATAAAGAGAAAAAATCAGACAATAATCAGGGAATGAGAAATAGAATTACAGGTGCAGATTATTATTGTGGCACTGCATTTTAACTGCTAACTATTTTATTCCTTCATATTCTATCAGAGATATAAGCATTTGGCTTGCAGAACCACTGACACTTTCAAGGTCTTTGCATTCATTAGAATTTTATATAGTAGTTTTTTACCTCTTTTATTCCACCCAACACACTAAAGATGAAATGATTATATTGAAATGTTGCCTAGTAAAATAAAACACTAGGCAACATGGTACTTAAGTTTTATTGATAATCTCTTTTTCCTTTAAAATTAATTCATCCCATACCTCCTCTTCCACATGATAACCTACTCAGAGAAAATTTCCATCATTACAAATTACAGAGACATCCTTTCGAATAAAGGCCGGAACATAAGTCACACCAAGATCATAGGTCAAATCCGCGATCTTATTGGAAATCTAAGGAAAAGGATCATTTGAATGGCATATGGTACAAACCTCAACTCCTAATAGCCTAGAAAGAGTTCTAGTCTAAAGGCAGAAGCACTCAGAGTGACCAAACCACTGTTAAGTTGAGGCCAAAAGTCAGTTTAGAGGCCTTATTACCTTTGCAATAATGTGCAGTAAAGACTGCTAAGTCTATGGCACTCAGGTCTACATGGTTTTCTGTGATCTAAAAGGAGTTCATACATTGTTATAGATTAACAGAATAACTGAATATCCCTGAATTATAATCATAAAAAGGCAGTGGGTACTCCGTAATTAAGGCTGTTATTCAGTTTCCTTAACCAACCGAGTTCTTCGCTTAACCTCAGACAAGCAAGAAAATATCAGCCTCAAATCTGGTAGGCAAGGTCTGCAGCTGCGTTAGGATTTTTCTGCTACACTGGAAGTCAATCAGGCAAGAGATTGCCGTTTTATGACACCAAAGAGCGAGCTCATCAGAGACCAATGTGCTACTCTGGTGTTAATATTTAAATGGTTAATAGCTTTAAAAATGATAGTTAATTGCTCAGACTGGTTCTGTGCCTTAGTTCCTAACTAGATCAGTCTTGCAAATTAAGTTTTATCTTTTTTTTTTTTACTTTTTTTTCCCCATGCAATAGTGAATAAATGTTATAAATTTAGCAACTGTGACAAAGGTCTTAGGGAGTTTACCTGGGTTTGTCTGAAGGCCCAACCACCTGATCTGAAAAGGATAGATTATGTTTGAATGCAAACTAGAGCTGGTTGTTATCTTTTGAAACTGCAATGAAATCTGAGGGAAAAAATAGGAAAAATGGTGACATTTCTATGGGAAAAAAGTCCCCACATTTTTCATCAACTAGAGACCTGGTCAACTTTTTCAAATCTCTAAATTTTGCAAGTTAAAAAAAAAAGTGTATGGAGGAGAATTAAAAAGCAAGAACTGCTCATGCTATTTTTACTCCTTTTTTCAACCAGCTTTAGACTGCACAATGCAGAGGCCAGGCACACCTACAGCCGTGCTCATCACTGGGTGTGGGCACTGCTCTTTAATAGCGCCAATTATACAAAAGTCCTTTGGAATTTAATAGCAATGAACCCAATAAAGTTCAATGGAAATTTAATGGAAGTCCTGTCCAATGAACAGGTTTTTTGGTAACCATCTTATAAAATTCTACAGAAGGCATATATTTCATTCCTAAAGTCTATAAGATGATTAAAACCATAGAATCTTTATAATTTCCTATTAAATTCATTAGGCGATTCCTATAAGTGGACGTCTTTGATAAGCAGGCCCCTACCAAATTCATGGTCATGAAAAACGCGTCATGAACTGTGAAATCTGGTATCTCCCATGAAATCTAGTCTTTTGTGTACTTTTACCCTATACTGCACAGATTTCATGAAGAAGACCAGCATTTCACAAACTGGGAGTCCCATCCCAAAAGAGGGTTGTGGGGGGTTGAAGGGTTATTGTAGGGGGATCATGGTATTGCCACCCTTACTTCTGCGCTGCCTTCAGAGCTGTGTAGCTGGAAAGCAGCAGCTGTTGGGTGGGCGCCCAGCCCTGAAGGCAGGGCCCTGCCAGTAGCACTGCAGAAGTAAGGGTGGCAATACTATACCATGCCGTACTTTCTTCTTTGCTGCTGCTGGTGGTGGCTCTGCCTTCAGGGCTGGGCTCTCAGCCAGGAGCCACTGCTCTCCAGCTACCCAGCTCTGAAGGCAGCACCGCCACCAGGAACAATGCAGAAGTAAGGGTAGCAATACTGCAACCCCCTCCTACAATAACTTTTTGACCATCCACCCCCCCAAAACACACACACACGTACACACACACAATCCGCTTTTGGGTCAGGACCCCTACAGTTGCAACACTGTGAAATTTAAGATTTAAATATCTGAAGTCACAAAACTTACAATTTTTAAATTCCTCTGACCATTATATTGACAAAAATGAACCCTGCATTTGGTAGGACCCTATTGATAAGCAAGTCTGATCAGTGTACAAAGCATGGAACTTTATTCTCCATTGCACCCACTCTGACAATAGGTTGAGTGCACCTGGATTTGTGGGGGGGTTAACAAAGCCTTTTATTAAACCATGCTTTTTGGTTTTTGGCAATGATCTATGAACTGGGCAGGCTAGCACTGTCACATTGCAAGGTTGACCAATGTGTTCTGACAGACATGGAATCTACTGACCAATTGTGCATTTATCTTTGGTGGTATGAACACAGTGCCCCCTAACTCCCTTGGGATGACTCATAACTTTTGTGTCCACAGCTTCATAGAGTTGTGGAAGAGACACTCCAGCTAAAAAACAGTGTCATGACTGATAATCTCACATTTCTAATGGGCAATTGATCATTTGCTGTGTGTATTGTGCTTTGAATATATAAAGAGCTGTACAATTGCAAAGAATTATTTGCCTTCAGAACATTTTTCCAGGTGGCTAGAATAGAGTTTCTGCTCTTTTGGGATGTCATTGTCTTTGTCAGAAATGACATACTATCAAAAACCTGGCACTGTACTAATGATTCAAGTAGACTGTGTGGCTGTCTACATTCTTATGTTTCCGTTTTTACTATGCCCATTACTGTAATATCTTAGCATAAATCTAGAACTTGTGCTTTCTCTTCAAAGTTATGTACGCTTTTTTCAAAACATGTTTGCAGTTGCACAGTCCTAATGGTCTTTTTGTCCGAGTCTCTTTCATACACCAATTTTTCTCTGCATAAAGACTTTTCTCCTAAACTCCCCAGGTGCCTGATCTTTGCTTTGGTTCACAGCATGCACTTATCTCTCTAAGCCTGTTACCCTTTCAGACAGCTTCCACCTTCTTATGCACAAATCATGCCTCTTCTTCAACTCTTCCTAATTTTCCTCTTAAACGCACACACACACACACACACACACACACACAGCTTTTGCCATGCATGGGTAAAACCAGCTCATTTAAAATAGGAACCTTCTGGAACCTTCAACCAACCTTGAACATAAGAATGGTCATACTGAGTCAGACCAATGGTCCATCTAACCAGGTATCCCGTCTTCCAACAGTGGCCAATGCCAGGTGCTTCAGAGGGAATGAACAGAACAGGTAGCCTTCAAGTGATCCATCCCCAATCACCCATTCCCAGCTTCTGGAAAACTGAACTTTATTGATATTTTCAAAGAATGTTGTTTACTTCCCCACATTGTTTTCGTGTATCATAGTTATCAGTTTCAGCAGGGACCATAAGTATTGAGCTACCAGGAGAAAGGCTGCTGATTATTGTGACTCAGACAGAAGATGGAAGCACTGGAAGTCTCATTAGAAATTTTGTTCAAGATAGGATACTGGACAAGATGGACTATGGGCCTCACCCAGTATGGCAATTCTTATGTTCCTGTGTCCTGTCCCTGTAGATTTTACTTACATTTATCTCCCACCGGTTTCAATAAGAATTTTGCTCTAATGAGGAAAGAAGAATGAGGATGAAAATTTTGCACACTCACAAGGTATGTGTACTTTAATCAAGCATCAGGGAAACATCCAAAATGTTGTGTGCTACCTCAACCACACTTTCAGAGTTTGTCCCATAGTTAATTTTAATTCTTCCACTCCTTTTAGGTCCGTAATGTAATGCCATTACAGAAAAACTAAATGCCTCTTATGATGGCTATACGAACCCCACACAGGGTAACCAGGGGTAATAAGCTGCTCTGGACTTATCCAGTCCCACTCTGACCCATCTGCAAGAGATGCACAGACTGGAGGAGAAGTTAAAAAGGAGCAGATTAGCTTGCTTGGGTGCAGGCCAGGAAAGAGAGCAGATCTGCAATTTGTAGCTCCTGAGACAAGAGCTGAGGAAAGGCAAGAGCTTTCCCTATAACAATTGCCCAAAGGTCCCTCCCTGAGGGGAGGGAGGACCTGCTTCAGATATACCCTGAGAGAGAGGCATACCCCTGTCTCTCCCCTATGGACTCAGTTTGTGTTAATTCTCCTTGTTTTGTTTATGGACTACCCCATCAGGGGAGACACTTGGAAATGGTCTGGCTGAGGGCCAAGCCAGCGCAGGAGGTGGCCACCACATCAACAGAGAAAGACTTACCACACTATGTACGGCCATAAGGATGTGCAAAACAGTGAGTTTACCCCCTTCACCTCTCCTCACCACAGACGGTGAGTTTCAGGCAACCTTGGGGTAGTAGGAAGTGGCCCCGGGTCTGAAGCCTTAAGGAGCCCCTTATAAAATTAGATCTAGATTGTCAGATTTTTTATGCCTTCAGAGAGTCCAGTGGAGTGGGAGGGTTTGGTATCCCCTACCAGTCCTGCTCCCTAGTTTGAAAGGTCTAAGCCCTGACTATTTGACAATGCTCCTCACGAGTGAAGGCCATCACAGATGGCATTTCTAGAAACAAAATCAGAGAGTAGTGGATAAGTCCTAGAGGCACGTAAAAGCTTTGCAACACATACAAACAGAAAAGTTAGTTAAAGATATCAAATACTCTTTCTGGAAGGTTGAAACATGATACTACTTTTATTCTTAGAATCCAGAATGATAACACACAGTAACAAAAACAGAGAGAGACAAGGCAGGCTGCTCCCTAAAACTGAGTGGAAAAACTCCTCTCGCCTTGTTCTAGGCTGGTTCCTTCCAGACTGATTCTAATTGCACACTTCTCTACAGAGCCCCAAAGTCTGCAAGCTGGACCAGAAAACCCCATACAAATTAAAGTGACGGCCTACAAATTCCAACACAATTTTCAACTACACCACATAATGAAACACAAACTATATCAGTTTCATGTGGGATGTGTGTTTTCTTACAAACTCAGAACAGATTCACTACAAGGTTCGCTAAGTTGTTCTGAATATTTAAGTGAACATGGACATAGCTTTTAATGATCCTGTGTTCTTCCCTCGATTCCCACATCAGAATAATGGGAAATTTACCACACTGCATAATTTAATTGGGGAGCAAGGTGAGACTAGACCATGTTCACCAGGTTTCACTTTGAGATTTTGAGGCCATTTAAAACCACAGTTCAAAGAGAAACTTGTGCAAACCCATGTGAACGAAAACTGAAGAAAATACTTGTAAAAAACTTTGATGTCAAAACTGGAATTTTTGCACAGCTCTAGTTATTGCACTATTGAACATCTCTATGAAGATCAAAATGAAGCAAAACTGATGAGACATATTTAAAAGGATGGAGTCTTTGGATTCCACTACAGGATGCAAAATCCAGAAAATCACATTGAGTTCATGTACTATATCCTTTATACCTGTCTTTTGACCAGCAAATGTTTGCATTTCCAAACCTATTTCAATCTGGTCATTAAATCACAGCACATAATCCTTTTTATCAGTCTGCCTAAAGGGAATGCAGTGATTTGCTTTTGTTTCCTAAACAGATATATGCTGGTACAGACTATATTATGAAATGTCTGGTTAATTCAAAATATTTCCCCATAGGGTCAAACCTAGGCTCTACCCAAGACGGCATCAGAGGGAAGAGCTTAGCTATCTAAAAATAGGTATGATGTAATAAGCAGGCTCTAGAAATATGCTAATTGTAAAAGCAGCAGAGAATCCTGTGGCACCTTATAGACTAACAGACGTTTAGGAGCGTAAGCTTTCGTGGGTGAATACGAATACTGCGTCTGACGAAGTGGGTATTCACCCATGAAAGCTCACGCTCCAAAACGTCTGTTAGTCTATAAGGTGCCACAGGATTCTCTGCTGCTTTTACAGATCCAGACTAACACGGCTACCCCTCTGATACTTGATGCTAATTGTAGGAAGCTGATTGGTTGAGCCAGGGTAATAAATTATGTTAATAAGCAGACTTTGAGAGGCTTAGTTGTGGGGTTTGTGAAGACCAGAAGCCTCAAGAAGCAGCAAGAACATCAGCAGCGGAGAGAACTATATTAGCATCTTAAGAAGATGCTGAAAGCAGCCACCTGCAGATGCAGCAGTAGTGGAGCTTTCTAGAGGACAGCAACTTTAGAACATAGCTATGGAAGCCCCTAAGGCAGACAACCTGAGGGAGAGGGGCAGCAGCAGCTTTAACCGCCACTACAGCGGCAGCTCCTTCAGGATGAACAGCTACCTTGACAGCGCGGAGCCAGCACTGACCATCATTTCCGGTGCCAACCCCACCCAACTAACAGAACAGAAGAACCCCTGAGACGAGTCAGAGGGAATTGAGAAGAAAGAGTGTAAGTCTGACCTTGCCATCAGGGCTATCTCCAGGCACCAGCAAAGGAAGCAGGTGCCTGGGGTGGCAAATAGGAAGGGACAGCATGTCCAGGTCTGGGTCTTCAGTGGCTCTTCTGCAGCTGCTCTAGCACTCTGCTTTAGAAATCGGCAGCATTTCAGTGGGGGAGGTCCTTCACTGCGTTTCTTTCTCTTCGGCGGCACTTCGGCGGGAGTTCAATTAGGTCTTCCTTTTTCTTTTCTTTTTTTTCACACTTGGGGTGACAAAAAAGCTGGAGCTGGCCCTGCTTGCCATCTCCTGTTGAAGGATATCTGGGTGTTCCAGTCAAAAAAGCTGGATGCTTGTGTTTGAGTGAGATCCACCCTACCTATCCTGCAACCAGCTGATCACCGCTCACAGGATGTTAGTGTGCAGCAAATGATTTCATTACATCTATAACATTGTAAAGGTCTCTTGTACGTGCCTGTAAAGGTCATGCTTACATTATATTAACACTAAGGCTTTTGTGTATACAGGGTTTCTATATGCCTATTACAGTGTAACTGCTATAAGGTCTGTGTATCCTGTGTATTCTGCGGGTTTTTAAAAAAATTTTGTGCCATTTTATTATATGATTCTTTAAATGTAATTCTATTGTATTTTACTATGCTTTATGTATTCTTTCTGCTTTATTACATACATTGTAACTACTTATTTCTTCTGAATTAATATTAGTTTGTTTTTGAAGAATTACTGCTTGTGCGTCCATCCTTGAGCAGAAGGCTGTATCCATGTCCTTCTAAGGGTTTACAAAAGTAGTTTGCTCTGAAGAGCCCTCTGCGTTTCACAGACAAGCCCCTGGGTAACACCGTAACAATTCCTCTAGGGTGGACCTCTACCATATTACCCCTTTGAATAAAGCAAATTGCATAGTCTTATGCAAACCATCACTGGCGTGCCTGAGATCTAAATCTTGGGGTAACAACCAGAGCCCTCTGACATCATTTCCCAGCATGCTGAAAGTCAGATGTGGGGACAGAATGAACTAGAAATTCCTGCAGAGGCCAGTAGGGAGGTTTCTGCATGGAGTGACATGTACCAAGCTGTCTGCTGGGGCGATGATGAGCCAGGGATGCTCAGTCTCTCAGAGGTAGGAGACCGCTTGACTTAGAGACAAAGAGACTGGATTTAGTTTCAGCTTTGAGTCTGGGAGATGAGAGAAGCAGAACAGCCCAGGGAGCCTCTAATTAATGCCCCCTCCCCACAAAAAAAGGGGGGGTGTATTTCAACTGCCATGGGATCTAGTGCATGGGTCAAGTGTGGAGACCAGCACTGAAAGCGACAGAGAAGCAGCCTGGAGCCAGCTTCCAAGAGCCATCCGAGGCCTCCACAGGACTTCAAACCAGGGAGCCTGGAGATGATCCTACCGCACCCAGGGCAACGGCACCATTAGGGGATCTTTGTGCTTAAGCCAACCAATGGTCACCGTGCTGCAGCACTCGTCTATGGACTCATCGTCAGTGTGTTATCTCACTGGGAAGATGCTCAGGAGGGAGGTGTGGGTTAGGATCAATTGTGAATGTTTGGAGGGGAGGAATTTATTGATTTGTTAGTGTTTAATACTCATTGGTTAACCTTAACCCTTTCCTTCCCCAGAGCCTATTTTCGTCTTTCCAGTAAAGTTTCCCCTTTGTTATGCTTTGTTTGCCATGTTGTTGTAGTCATCTTGGTCCCAGGTTATTAAAGAGATGAGGTGAGTGAGTTAATACCGTCTATTGCACCAAATGCTGTTGGTGAAAGAGACAAGCTTTCAAGCTACATACAACTCTTCTTCAGATCTCGGCCCAGGTCTATGTAGTTTGAGAGCTTGTCTCTTTTATCAACTTATTATCGGTCATTTGTATCTTGTTTGTCAACCTTCTGTGTACAGAAACTAAAAGCGAAAGGAGATATCTCAACTCTCAAGTAGTTATATCCTTGTTGTTATCTGTGCTCATCCAAGTATCAACGAGATAAAACCCACCAAACTCTCCATTGATCAAAGTCTCTCCAACAGGCAGTGCTCTATTCAATATTGATCTCCCATTGAGCTAATGTTATTTTTAAAAAGCTAGACTTAAGCTGGTGTCTTAAAACAGGTCATTAAGACTTGTAACCAAATTTATCAGGCTTCTTGACAAACTACTGAGAACAGAGGAACTCGATCATCCAAAATCACCTATATTCATAAAAATGAGCCGAGCAGTGAAGGGGAATTGCTCATTCATAAGATCTTCTAGATCTTTTTGGACAATGCAATCCTCTTTTTTTTTTTTTTAAGTTTAGTTTCTTTGTCTGCATCTAGTTTTACCATCATGAAACATAAGAACAGGTATGAATGTGAGGCAAGAGATATGGAAAAATTACTAAGAGATCTCACCTCCCTCACTTTCCCCCCAAATTTAAAGTATTTGAATATAGAAACCTGTTCTAGCAATGTACTTTAGTTTGGGTGCTATTAGAGTCAAAAGTAGTATCTGCCTAGGTAAATAGATACAATAATCTATAGCTTTAATGAACTCCAAACTGCAGTAAAGGAGATAAAAGGTATTTATCTCCAGAAAAGTATTTATATTTGTTCCATACTATTTCTTCGATTTTACAGAGAACAGCTAGGGAAAGACATTCCTGCCCCAGTGCAAATTTTCATGCAGAATAAATAAATCTGGAAAAAAAACAACATTTAAAAGGATTCAGAGATACTCTCAGAAAAAAATCCCAGATGGTTTCCCGATTTTTATAGTATTAACTAATCAAAAAAAAAAAAAAAAAGAGGGCAGAGAAAGGAAAAAAACCCCACAACCTTTGGAGTGCACTACAGAGTCGGGCCTTCTCTTTGTCACTCAGCTGCAACTACCACTGACATGGAGCTTGCACCTCAGGTGTTGCTCCTAGGTATATGATGTACCCACAAACTAGGCCAAGCACTGACATGCTATCCTCTGGCAGAAGAGCAAATTAGACAGTACAACATTTTCTAGTTCTGACTTTTACAACCAAACTTTTGAGCTTTGTCCAATCTGAGTTCTTCCCATTCGTTGATACACGAGGGTCCAATTTTCAAAGAGTTTGTAATAAATCCATAGCTGTATGCACAGATATCACAGCAATCACATGCAAGATAGGGGATACTTAGCGATATGTCTTGTAAATATCAGAGACAGCCTAAAGACAGCCAAAATTTAGAATCTTCAGATCCAAAACCATGGAACAAACCCTTAGCACAAACTATACAGGACTTTCCTGGGAATCACATGGCTAAAATTCTACAGTGTTCTGAACAGATTTTTTTTCTGTTTTCTCTCTCTAAACTATCACTGTTCCATTTAGTGAGCTGACTCCCTTGTTCAAGTTAGTAGTTTCCTGGATGTTCTAAATTAGCTGTTACTACTCAAGAAAGATCTTGGAGTCATTGTGGATAGTTCTCTGAAAACATCCACTCAATGTGCAGTGGCAGTAAAAAACAAAACAAAAACAGGCATTGGTAATGCCTGTTTTAGTGATGCAGAACTCAATTCATTGCTAGGTTCAACACTGCACCTTGAGATGGGGACAAAGTAGGAGTTAAAGCAACACTTGTTTGGGGGAGGGTAGCGTAATCTAGCATCAGGAAGGAATGGAAATTTGAAGGAGGCATTTTGTATTTGCTAAAACTCATATATTCATTGTAACTTTAGAGCCTCTATCATAAGCATCTTTCCCAAATCTGGACCTTAGCGTCCAGAAATCTGGGTGCCTGAATGAAACCTCCAAGCTTAATTACCAGCTTGGATCTGATATCGCTGCCACCAGCCAAAAATTCCAGGGTTTTGGCTCCCTCTGGTCTCCCCAAAACCTTCCCTGGGGACCCGACTCAGAAGCCCTGAGTCTTACCACAAAGGGAAATAAACATTCCCCCCCACCTCTCTCCCACCCAGAATTTCCTCTCTGGGCTAACCTGAAGTTACTGATGCAACCTCTTACATCACAATACCAAGAAGCATGTCTCCTCTCTTCCACAAAGAGGCAACCAAATACCAGAAACAGAAAGAATCTCTCTCTCTTCCCCTTTGTCCCTCCCTCCCACAATTCCCTGGTGCTGCAGAGATTCACCCTCCTAGATCTAACACAAAGAGAATTTCCCTCCTTCATTCCTTAGCCTACTCAGAGAGAAAAAAAAACTCAAGAAGTCTTAAAAAGAAAACTTATATAAAAAAGAAAGAAAAGACATAAAAATTCTCTGTATCAAGATTGACAATAATACAGGTCAATTGCTTAAAAAGAAAATGAGTAAACACCTTATCAAAAAGAGATACAATTAAACATTCCAGCAACTACACACATGTAAATACAAATAAAAAAACAATACAGCCTATTGTTTTCTACCTTTGTACTCACAACTTGGAACTGAAGATTAGAAGCTTGAAGATAGAAAAGATCCCCTCTCTAGCTGAGAGCCAGACAAAAGACACAGACCCAACATTGCCTCCCTGAGTTTTGAAAAAATCCAGTTTCCTGACTGGTCCTCTGGTCAGGTGTTTGATTCCCTTTGTTAACCCTTTACGGGTGAAAGAAACATTAACCCTTAGCTATCTGTTTATGACAGCCTCTCTGAGAAAATCATGGCTTTTTTCAAAGGTAAATATCTTTAAGGAGATTTCAAAACACTATTAAAACTTATGGTGAAAAAAACAGAGAGCCTGTTGTACAAGATCAAAACTTCCAGGCAATTAAATAGTACACTGCTCAGGAAGGAAGATTAATTTCCTTGACATTAAGATTATGCTTATTGTGACAAGTATGAAAATCATGCTTCTGGCTTAGAGGTTTTGGGTATAATTTTGTCAGTTTGTGGGCACATTGTATAGTTCTTAAAATCACACTTTCGAAGAACCAGATGGCTCAAGGGACAATAAAGGCCTATGAATCGTTTGATTTCTGGGTTGCTAGTTCATATCCAGTAAAGGGGGTAATAGCTAATCATCCAAGAGTAACTGATAACCCTTTGGTTTGATTTTAACTTAGTCTAGTTCCTACATGCAACTGTTCATATCACCAAAGCAGTATCTCTATCATCCAATCAACAGAGGTGCTGAGGGTCACAGAAATGAGAGATTTGAAAGTCTTCTTAGTCATTCTAGTGAAGGATGGTTCCCCACATATATATTTTTTTAGTTGTAATTGTCTTCACCTCTTCGCTTAGGAGATCATTACATTGTGTAATAGATCTACTAGAATGGATTAGTTAAATTGGGAGGTAATCATTCAGGTTATTGGTATTTCATTGCATGTGCGGTCTAACAGGATGAGTTGGCCATCATATATAAAACCCACTGGAATACTCATTGATGGGACATCCATTAAGAGGAACATTAAATACAATAGGTGATGCTACACTACAAGGGTCATGCTTGACAATCTTGTAGCAGAGCTTCTTGTTATTAGGATGATTTTCTCATTTGACTGCTAATTTACTAGTAACATTCACTTTGTATTACCAAAACAGGAAGGCAGGCAAACACTAAATCCAAAATCCCTATGTAATCCCTTAAATAGCATTTGTATTTCAGTCTTGTTAAGATATGTCAGTTCACTCACTTAAGAAGATTAGGTTTTTCTACTCAGTTGTAGACAGTGGGCTGCTGTCATGTGGTCCTTCTGACTAATTATAAAGCATTATACAAGCAAAACATTACAAGAATTCCCAATGCCTGTTTTTGTTTCCACCACCACCCTGCCTAATATTTGCATATGTTTAATAGAGTCTGGTTCACATATGATTTCTGACTGCAGTTTATTAGCTCTGTCTGATGAAGTGGGTATTCACCCACGAAAGCTCACGCTCCAAAACGTCTGTTAGTCTATAAGGTGCCACAGGATTCTCTACTGCTTTTACAGATCCAGACTAACACGGCTACCCCTCTGATACTTAGCTCTGTCAGTGAGTTGAAAATGCAAAGCAAACTGATTTGAGCAGATGTGATTTTTTTTATGAGAAAATGTCAGTCTTTTTTTTTTTTCTTGTTTGTCCAAAGCAGTAGATTTCTGGGAAAGCTTTAGAGTACCCTAGGGAAATTAGAATAAGATATTTACATCAGTTATAATACTGCTTCAGATTGAGTCAAAACATAGGATGGATCTGGTATTCATAGCTTTAAAACCTGTAGCACTTCCACTTTGCCATGTTCACCAGGAAAGCACCCCTGAAAATATCCTGGGTTATGGATATGGTGGCTGTCTATCACATTTCTAGTGTGCCTGTTAGATAGATGCATCATTTATAATACCTGGTTGTAAAAAGAGAAATCTTTTTGCAAAATATTCCCCTGTCCCCATTTTTAAAAATTCTAACTTTCAAAATTTGAAATTTCAAATACAAAAACAAAACACATGTTGATCAACTCTACGGCTTGGTTGGAAAATGCAGAACTATTTCACTGACATTATTCCTGATTTTTTTTTCATATTTTGAATGTTGAAATTTCAATTAAATTTGACAAGAATTACCCATTATTTATTAATTATTATTACCTGTATGGTGCCAATAATGTCAAAATGCGTCACCGGCAGGTATGAAGGCCTTGCCCTAGAGAGCTCACTGTCTTGATAAACGCAAAAGGTAGATGCCAAGTAATGGAGCAGCAAAGTAGTAGTTTCATGATCTTTGTTTGTATTTGTTTTTTTTGGGGGGGGGGGTTAAGAGTAAAAAAGATTTTATCTCCTGTAGTTTGAAAACAATTGGCAAAGGACAGATTTTAGAAGAAAAGGGTGGCCATCTTGGGCATGACCAGAAATTAAACCAAGACCTCCACACAATTAAAAACATGGACCACAGTAGCTTAAGCTAACATCCTATATCCTGTAGCTGAAACGATATTAGACTCACATGGCTCAATACAGAGGGGGGACATGTAATAGTTACTGGACAGTGGATTATGTCACCATCTCACAGCTGCCCCAAACCTCCCCAGAATGTTGTCATAGTTCTTAGAGAAATATGCTATACAATTTAATAGGGATAAAAACCATAGAGTTCTTATAGAAAAAGTTACTTTAAACAGAACTTCATCTGATGTAAACCATAACAGGTCTACTGATTTCAGTAACCAGCTGTGGTCTCCAATCTGTCGGTGTTTGAGGGGAGAGCAGCATGATGAATTGCTGGTACAGAGTGGCCATAATGTGAAATACACGGCCCTACATCTTCTCTGCTTATATGCCACCACTAACTTGGTTTTATGCTTCATTATTAATCCTTGAGCTGTCTGCAGTAGAACAGGAGACGAATGTCCAGGCTGAGATGGGTGGGGGCAGACATTGATCAAGCTGTTCAAGACAGTTCCCATTGATTTCTCCAGCCTACGTATACTCTACATGTCTGTGATAATGTGGGAATATGGTTTGCTGTACAGGAGAACTTACATTATGACTTTGCTCAAGTAAAGGATGGATTTTGTATCTTTATGGGCACAATGTCCTGTGTTGCTAATAGAACGGCCATTTTAAGCAAGGCCTATAGACTGGAGGAGTCAGAATTACAGACAATGGGAACTTAAAATCCAGATAGAATAGTGAATAAAGCTTACTTTGTCCTGAACATCCCTCGTTACTTCTAGATTTCTTCAAAGAAATTCCCAATGACAGTCATGACTGGTCCCTTCCTGGGCACACCCTGTTCAACACCAGTGTCTCTGGGACACTAGTACAGCCTTTTTACCCTTCTAATCTTCCTCCCAGGACACTTGCCTGTGAATATCAGGTGATCCTGACTGCTTCCCTTAACTCCATTTTGAGGGCCCTGCTGCGCATCTTTTCAAAATACCACTGATTGATTATACCTCTGAATGCTGGTTTTGAAAAAAAAAATCATTAAGCTGTTATTTAACCAGAGTAAGCATAATATAAATATAGCAATAGTGTTCAGTAACCTTCCTGCTTCTTACTCCAACAGGGAAAGCCTAATCTTCAAAGAGTCAGCAGTGTTTCCTTTTCTGATCATAGCGTAGGTCCCCCCACTGGGATCCTTCTTCATCTCCCCTCAGGAACCAACCAATGATCCTTCAAATTCAAGTCCCCAAAGTTCCAAATGAGCACTATGGGTAAAAGTTCCATCCAAGAGTCTAAGCCTCTGTATCTCTGTGCACACAGTGGCATATGTTCTGTTTGATTGCGTCTCACAACATACCCCACCGTACAATTTCATTTAACACTTACCCTATAATAGCTTCTCATATCATACAATTTCAAGTTAATATAGTCACTTCTCCACAATGACTGACGTTTTATTTCACTGCAGTGCAATGAAAAGCATGTGCTGGTTAGTCGAGTGATTCCATGTTTGGTGTAGCTTGACCACTTCAGCTGCCAAACATCTGTGTCTAGGTTCTTTCATAGATTAGAAGGCCAAAAAGGACTAGTGGTGACACAGATGAACAGGCATCGTTATTGTCTAATAACACCCGCCCCCCCATTACCAGAGACAATGAACCTCTGAAGATTTGGAATTGAGTTTAGATAAGCATCTAAAAGTCACTGCTTATCCAAAGCTTGAAATCTCTTAAGAACAGACTTTCTTGTGAGAATATTGAAAATTCTGCAACCAAACCTGTTAAGAAACACAGTTTAGAATGGACTTTCTAAAGGGATGTTGGCATTTCTAGCTCTGGAATAACCCAACCTGTAATGCAATATCTTTCTATCTATTCAATTTAAGGAACCTGTTATCCTGGTAGTTAATCTGTGAGGGAATAAGCTGTGAGGGGAAGTGTAGTATATCTGTATAACATGTCATAAACATACAGCTAAGGGTAGCTTAAAATCCATCCTTTACCTGTAAGGGGTTAAGAAGCTCAAATAACCTTGTTGACACCTGACCAAAAGGACCGATAAGGGAAGAAGATACTTTCAAATCTGTGGGGGAAGGTTTTTGTTTGTGCTCTCTTTGTTGTTCTCTTCAGGACAGAGAGGGTCCAGGCCAGGAAAAACTATCTCCTAAAACCCTACCTGAAATAAGCATCCAAGATTACAAAAATTGTAAGTAATAGCAAGGAAATGTGTTAGCTTATCTTCTGTTTTAGCTTGTGAATTTTCCCTCTGCTAAGAGAGAGGTTTATTCCTGTGTTTTGTAACTTTGAAGTTTTGCCTAGAGAGGAATCCTCTGTGTTTTAAATCTTATTACCCTGTAAAATTACCTTCCATCCTGATTTTACAGATGTGTTTCTTTTACTTTTTTCTTTACAATAAAGTTCTGCTTGTAAGAACCTGATTGGATTTTTAGTGTCCTAAAACCCCAAGGATCTGGTCTGTGCTCACCTTGTTTACCTATTTGGTTGGTGTATTATTCTCAAGCCTCCCCAGGAAAGGTGGTGAAGGGCCTTGGGGATATATTTTGGGGAAACAGGAACTCGAAATAGTCCTTTCCTGAATCTTTGTCTAACTCACTTGGCGATGGCAATGATACAGTTCAAGGACAAGGAAAAATTTGTGACTTGGGGAAGTTTTCAACCTAAGCTGGTAGAAATAAGCTTAGGGGATCTTTCATGTGGGTCTCCACATCTGTACCCCAGGATTCAGAGTGGGGAGGGAACTCTGACACTTGTCCTTCTTTTCTATGAAGTGCATCTTTAAATTTCCAAGAACTCTGCCATTCTGCAGGAAAGCAGCCATTTTGTCCACAAAGTCACTGTGTCCTTTTCCAGAAGAAAAACACATACACTGTCTTCTCTCATGAAGACATTACTTTTGTTCTTTCTTCCCTTATTCCTCAATCTAAAATAAAAGTCAGTTTAGGCTAGAGTCACCTGTTTTGCATTTTCGGCACGGAAACATAATATGATGCTGGGTAAGAATTTCCTCTGAGGCATACAAAAGTGCATGTTTTACATTTAAGGGCTAATTATAGTAAATCATGTATGCAATAAACCAGTAAATCTGGATTTTGTTTGAATTATGATAACATTTACACCCCCCATTTCTTCCTGTGCTGTAGCTCTAACTTTTAACTCAGAATTTAAAGATTCTAGCTTTGCCTGGAAGCATTTTTTTGAAGCACAGTTGAACCAGTTGTTAAAACATATTGAGCCTTCTGAGTGAAAGAAGTCATCGAAATTCCAATTAACACTGCTGCAATATTACACTATTGTCATGGCAACAGTAGCATGAAAGTTTACATCAAAACGCTTGTTAGGAAGTGCCAGCCTGGAAGTCCTCAAAGTACCAGGGAAAGCATTTAGAAGTTCAAAAATGCTTTAGGACATAATTTTCACTGGCAGTCTTAGATTAAGAAGAGACAACCCACAGAAGATCTTGTGATATAAAGATGCATAGTGGTTAAAAAAGATTGATTAGAGCAAGGATGTTAAGATTAATTGAAACATGGAGGTATATACCTGAAGAACATAACTACAATTAAGAAAAGAAAAGCTGGAGGTGACAGATTGGATTGTGGATCTCACACAGTACACATTGCAACTCTAAGAAAGTATAGTCACATGCTTGTGAAATGTAAATCCAAATGATATTATAGATGGTAAGAGTGGAGCATCTCAGAGTAAAGAAGTTATCAAATTAAACAAACTAGCGAAAGGGTATTTGGTGGTCCTGGGTACTAGACACGAGTTATGAAATCCTTCAAATCTTGGTCACTGATGTGTACCTAGTTTCGGGTAGGTACCAGTGATGATAAAACATTAATGTATGGGTGCTAGTTTTCTTTGACTGCTGATCTGAGCACTTTCAGATATTGTTGAAGTCAATGGGAGGTGCAAGCACTCAGCAGCACTTCTGAAATTCAAGCCTATAATGCTTTGCCTTTGTGTAGCAGCTTCCATCAGGAGATCTCAAGGTACTTTGATTCTATGATTTTGTAAATAATGACTTAATCCTCACAAATGCTTCTATGAGGTGAGCTGCTGAAATCACCTTTCCAGCCTGTCAATAAGAGAGTGTCACTTTCCTCTTCACAGCCCTCTCATAGAATCATAGAAGATTAGGGTTAGAAGAGACCTAAGGAGGTCATCTAATCCAACCCCCTGCTCAAAGAAGGACCAACACCAACTAAATCAGCCCAGCCAGAGCTTTGTCAAGCTAGGCCTTAAAAACCTCTATGCCATGTTAGTCTGGATCTATAAAAGCAGCAAAGAGTCCTGTGGCACCTTATAGACTAACAGACATATAGGAGCATGAGCTTTCATGGGTGAATACCCATTTCATCAAATGGAGATCCCATTACCTCTGTAGGTAACAAATTCCAGTGCTTCAACACCCTCCTAGTTAAACAGTTCTTCCTAATATCTAGCGTAGACCTCCCACACTGCAACATGAGACCATTGCTCCTTTTCTGTCATCCGCCACCACTGAGAACAGTCAAGATCCATCCTCTTTGGAACTTCGCTTCAGGTAGTTGAAGACTGCTATCAAATCCCCCCTCACTCTTCTCTTCTGCGGACTAAATAAGCCCAGTTCCCTCAGCCTCTCCTAGTAAGTCATGGGCCCCAGCCCCCTAACCATTTTTGATGCCCTCTGCTGGACTGTCTACAATTTGTCCACATCCTTTCTGTAATGGGGGGCCCAAAACTGGACACAATAATCCAGATGTGGCCTCACCAGTGATGAATAAAGAGCAATAATCACTTCCCTCAATCTGCTGGAAGTGCTCCTACTGATGCAGCCGAATATGCTGTTAGCCTTCTTGGTAACAAGCATACACTGTTGACTCATATCCAGCTTCCTGTCCTCTGTAATCCAGCAAGTCCTTTTCTGCAGAACTTCCACTTAGCCAGATGGTTCCCAGCTTGTAGCAGTGCATGGGATTCTTCCATCGTTAGTGAAGGACTCTGCACTTGTCTTTGTTGAACCTCATCAGATTTATTTTGGCTCAATACTCCAACTTGTCTAAGTCACTCTGGACCCTATCCCTACCCTCAAGAGTATCTACCTCTCCCACCAGTTTAGTGTCATCTGCAAAGTTGATGAGGGTGTAATCCATCTCATCATCTAGATCATTACTGCAGATGTTGAATAAAACCAGCCCCGGGATTGACACCTGGGGCACACCTCTTGATACTGGCTGCCAAGTAGACATTGAGTCATTGATCACTGTCCGTTGAGCCCAATGATATCTATCCACCTTAAAGTTCATTCATCCAATCCACACCTCTTTAACTTGCTGGCAAGAATACTGTGGGAGCCCATATCCAAAGCTTTGCTAAAAAACAAGATAAATCACATCACTGTGTTCCCCATATCCTCAGAGCCACAGATTGCCTTCTATCTCATCATAGAAGGCAATCAGGTTGGTCAGGCATGACTTACCCTTGGTGAATCTATGTCGACTGTTCCTGATCACTTTCCTCTCCTTCAAGTGCTTCAAAATCGATTCCTTGAGGACCTGCTCCATAATTTTTCCAGGGACTGAGGTGAGGCTGACCAGTCTGTAGTTCCCTGGATTCTCCTTCTTCACTTTTTAAAATATGGACATTATGAATGCCTTTTCCCAATTATCAGGTACCTCCCCCAGTTGCCATGCTTTTTAAAGATAATAGCTAATGGCTCTGCAATGACGTCAGTCAACTCCCTGAACACCCTTGGATGCACTGCATCAGACCCCATGGACTTGTTCTTCTCCATCTTTTCCAAATAGTCCTGAACCACTTCTTTCTCCACAGAGGGCTGCTCACCTCCTCCCCACAGTGTGCTGTCCAGTGCAGTAGTCTGGGAGCTGACCTTGTCTGTGATGATTGAGGCAAAAAAAAGGCATTCCATGGCATCTGTCACTAGGTTTCCTCCTCCATTCAGTAAGGATGGAGGAGGCAACACTTTCCCTGATCTTCTTGTTGCTAACGTGCCTGTAGAAACCATTCTTGTTACCCTTCACATTTCTTATTAGCTGCAA
Organism: Chelonoidis abingdonii; assembly: GCF_003597395.2. Classification (NCBI taxonomy): domain Eukaryota; kingdom Metazoa; phylum Chordata; order Testudines; family Testudinidae; genus Chelonoidis; species Chelonoidis abingdonii. The sequence goes on from NC_133774.1 coordinate 10,871,683, forward strand.
CTCCAGTTGCACTTTGGCCTTCTTGATTACAGCCCTGCATGCTTGAGTAATATCTTTATACTTGTCCCTAGTCATTTGTCCAAGTTTCCACTTCTTGTAAGCTTCCTTTTTGTGTTTAAGCTCACTGAAGATTTCTCCATTAAGCCAAGCTGGTCACCTGTCATATTTGCTATTCTTTCTGCACATTAGGATGGTTTGTTCCTGCTCCCTCAATAAGGCTTCTTTAAAATACAGCTAGCTTTCCTGGACTCCTTTCCCTCTCATATTAGCCTCCCATGGGACCCTGCCCATCAGTTCTCTGAGGGAGTCAAAGTCTGCTTTTCTGAAGTCCAGGATCTATATCCTGCTGCTCTCCTTTCTTCCTTTTGTCAGTATCTGGAACTAGACCATCTCATGGGCACTGCTGACGAGGTTGCCACCCACTTCTAATTCCCCTACCAATTCTTCCCCCTCTCTTGGCCTCCTGGCCCACTGTATCAGCATTAAACTCCTCGTTCTTGCCATCAAGATCCAGCGCAATGGCTCAGTCATAGCTCGATTTATAGTCTACATGCCAGCCTCATCTTCCTTTTGCTTTCCACCACATCTGCCTTTATCCTCTTCTTAAGAGATGCCTCCTGTGCATAGAATAATTGCATGGATCCATCTTCCAACTTTGCTTAGTGTTTTCTTTTCCTTCATCTCTATACATTTCTATACTTTCCTGTTGCCTGTTCCTTCCTTCCTCCTAGGAAGGAGGTCTCACATCAGTTCTTGTATCACTTAACCGATCACCACCACCCTGATCTGTGTCCATTTTCCCCTCCCCTTTGGCCCCAGTAAATGCATCAATGTTCCATTCAGTTTAAAATTTCACCATGAACTTTGAACTTCTCATTTCTCTGCACTACTCTTTTAGTAGAAGTGCATTGAAAGGCTTTTAATGTCCAGGTAGATTATAACTGCTGTGTCAACCTGCTGTTGCACAGCGCTACTGATAGGGTACGTCTACTCTGCACGATTATTTCGAATTAGCTTAAACCGATATTACAAAACAGATCTAATAAAATCGGTTTAGTGCGTCCACAGTGGGATCCCGAAATTGATTGTTTGCGTCCATGNGACCGATAAGGGAAGAAGATACTTTCAAATCTGTGGGGGAAGGTTTTTGTTTGTGCTCTCTTTGTTGTTCTCTTCAGGACAGAGAGGGTCCAGGCCAGGAAAAACTATCTCCTAAAACCCTACCTGAAATAAGCATCCAAGATTACAAAAATTGTAAGTAATAGCAAGGAAATGTGTTAGCTTATCTTCTGTTTTAGCTTGTGAATTTTCCCTCTGCTAAGAGAGAGGTTTATTCCTGTGTTTTGTAACTTTGAAGTTTTGCCTAGAGAGGAATCCTCTGTGTTTTAAATCTTATTACCCTGTAAAATTACCTTCCATCCTGATTTTACAGATGTGTTTCTTTTACTTTTTTCTTTACAATAAAGTTCTGCTTGTAAGAACCTGATTGGATTTTTAGTGTCCTAAAACCCCAAGGATCTGGTCTGTGCTCACCTTGTTTACCTATTTGGTTGGTGTATTATTCTCAAGCCTCCCCAGGAAAGGTGGTGAAGGGCCTTGGGGATATATTTTGGGGAAACAGGAACTCGAAATAGTCCTTTCCTGAATCTTTGTCTAACTCACTTGGCGATGGCAATGATACAGTTCAAGGACAAGGAAAAATTTGTGACTTGGGGAAGTTTTCAACCTAAGCTGGTAGAAATAAGCTTAGGGGATCTTTCATGTGGGTCTCCACATCTGTACCCCAGGATTCAGAGTGGGGAGGGAACTCTGACACTTGTCCTTCTTTTCTATGAAGTGCATCTTTAAATTTCCAAGAACTCTGCCATTCTGCAGGAAAGCAGCCATTTTGTCCACAAAGTCACTGTGTCCTTTTCCAGAAGAAAAACACATACACTGTCTTCTCTCATGAAGACATTACTTTTGTTCTTTCTTCCCTTATTCCTCAATCTAAAATAAAAGTCAGTTTAGGCTAGAGTCACCTGTTTTGCATTTTCGGCACGGAAACATAATATGATGCTGGGTAAGAATTTCCTCTGAGGCATACAAAAGTGCATGTTTTACATTTAAGGGCTAATTATAGTAAATCATGTATGCAATAAACCAGTAAATCTGGATTTTGTTTGAATTATGATAACATTTACACCCCCCATTTCTTCCTGTGCTGTAGCTCTAACTTTTAACTCAGAATTTAAAGATTCTAGCTTTGCCTGGAAGCATTTTTTTGAAGCACAGTTGAACCAGTTGTTAAAACATATTGAGCCTTCTGAGTGAAAGAAGTCATCGAAATTCCAATTAACACTGCTGCAATATTACACTATTGTCATGGCAACAGTAGCATGAAAGTTTACATCAAAACGCTTGTTAGGAAGTGCCAGCCTGGAAGTCCTCAAAGTACCAGGGAAAGCATTTAGAAGTTCAAAAATGCTTTAGGACATAATTTTCACTGGCAGTCTTAGATTAAGAAGAGACAACCCACAGAAGATCTTGTGATATAAAGATGCATAGTGGTTAAAAAAGATTGATTAGAGCAAGGATGTTAAGATTAATTGAAACATGGAGGTATATACCTGAAGAACATAACTACAATTAAGAAAAGAAAAGCTGGAGGTGACAGATTGGATTGTGGATCTCACACAGTACACATTGCAACTCTAAGAAAGTATAGTCACATGCTTGTGAAATGTAAATCCAAATGATATTATAGATGGTAAGAGTGGAGCATCTCAGAGTAAAGAAGTTATCAAATTAAACAAACTAGCGAAAGGGTATTTGGTGGTCCTGGGTACTAGACACGAGTTATGAAATCCTTCAAATCTTGGTCACTGATGTGTACCTAGTTTCGGGTAGGTACCAGTGATGATAAAACATTAATGTATGGGTGCTAGTTTTCTTTGACTGCTGATCTGAGCACTTTCAGATATTGTTGAAGTCAATGGGAGGTGCAAGCACTCAGCAGCACTTCTGAAATTCAAGCCTATAATGCTTTGCCTTTGTGTAGCAGCTTCCATCAGGAGATCTCAAGGTACTTTGATTCTATGATTTTGTAAATAATGACTTAATCCTCACAAATGCTTCTATGAGGTGAGCTGCTGAAATCACCTTTCCAGCCTGTCAATAAGAGAGTGTCACTTTCCTCTTCACAGCCCTCTCATAGAATCATAGAAGATTAGGGTTAGAAGAGACCTAAGGAGGTCATCTAATCCAACCCCCTGCTCAAAGAAGGACCAACACCAACTAAATCAGCCCAGCCAGAGCTTTGTCAAGCTAGGCCTTAAAAACCTCTATGCCATGTTAGTCTGGATCTATAAAAGCAGCAAAGAGTCCTGTGGCACCTTATAGACTAACAGACATATAGGAGCATGAGCTTTCATGGGTGAATACCCATTTCATCAAATGGAGATCCCATTACCTCTGTAGGTAACAAATTCCAGTGCTTCAACACCCTCCTAGTTAAACAGTTCTTCCTAATATCTAGCGTAGACCTCCCACACTGCAACATGAGACCATTGCTCCTTTTCTGTCATCCGCCACCACTGAGAACAGTCAAGATCCATCCTCTTTGGAACTTCGCTTCAGGTAGTTGAAGACTGCTATCAAATCCCCCCTCACTCTTCTCTTCTGCGGACTAAATAAGCCCAGTTCCCTCAGCCTCTCCTAGTAAGTCATGGGCCCCAGCCCCCTAACCATTTTTGATGCCCTCTGCTGGACTGTCTACAATTTGTCCACATCCTTTCTGTAATGGGGGGCCCAAAACTGGACACAATAATCCAGATGTGGCCTCACCAGTGATGAATAAAGAGCAATAATCACTTCCCTCAATCTGCTGGAAGTGCTCCTACTGATGCAGCCGAATATGCTGTTAGCCTTCTTGGTAACAAGCATACACTGTTGACTCATATCCAGCTTCCTGTCCTCTGTAATCCAGCAAGTCCTTTTCTGCAGAACTTCCACTTAGCCAGATGGTTCCCAGCTTGTAGCAGTGCATGGGATTCTTCCATCGTTAGTGAAGGACTCTGCACTTGTCTTTGTTGAACCTCATCAGATTTATTTTGGCTCAATACTCCAACTTGTCTAAGTCACTCTGGACCCTATCCCTACCCTCAAGAGTATCTACCTCTCCCACCAGTTTAGTGTCATCTGCAAAGTTGATGAGGGTGTAATCCATCTCATCATCTAGATCATTACTGCAGATGTTGAATAAAACCAGCCCCGGGATTGACACCTGGGGCACACCTCTTGATACTGGCTGCCAAGTAGACATTGAGTCATTGATCACTGTCCGTTGAGCCCAATGATATCTATCCACCTTAAAGTTCATTCATCCAATCCACACCTCTTTAACTTGCTGGCAAGAATACTGTGGGAGCCCATATCCAAAGCTTTGCTAAAAAACAAGATAAATCACATCACTGTGTTCCCCATATCCTCAGAGCCACAGATTGCCTTCTATCTCATCATAGAAGGCAATCAGGTTGGTCAGGCATGACTTACCCTTGGTGAATCTATGTCGACTGTTCCTGATCACTTTCCTCTCCTTCAAGTGCTTCAAAATCGATTCCTTGAGGACCTGCTCCATAATTTTTCCAGGGACTGAGGTGAGGCTGACCAGTCTGTAGTTCCCTGGATTCTCCTTCTTCACTTTTTAAAATATGGACATTATGAATGCCTTTTCCCAATTATCAGGTACCTCCCCCAGTTGCCATGCTTTTTAAAGATAATAGCTAATGGCTCTGCAATGACGTCAGTCAACTCCCTGAACACCCTTGGATGCACTGCATCAGACCCCATGGACTTGTTCTTCTCCATCTTTTCCAAATAGTCCTGAACCACTTCTTTCTCCACAGAGGGCTGCTCACCTCCTCCCCACAGTGTGCTGTCCAGTGCAGTAGTCTGGGAGCTGACCTTGTCTGTGATGATTGAGGCAAAAAAAAGGCATTCCATGGCATCTGTCACTAGGTTTCCTCCTCCATTCAGTAAGGATGGAGGAGGCAACACTTTCCCTGATCTTCTTGTTGCTAACGTGCCTGTAGAAACCATTCTTGTTACCCTTCACATTTCTTATTAGCTGCAACTCCAGTTGCACTTTGGCCTTCTTGATTACAGCCCTGCATGCTTGAGTAATATCTTTATACTTGTCCCTAGTCATTTGTCCAAGTTTCCACTTCTTGTAAGCTTCCTTTTTGTGTTTAAGCTCACTGAAGATTTCTCCATTAAGCCAAGCTGGTCACCTGTCATATTTGCTATTCTTTCTGCACATTAGGATGGTTTGTTCCTGCTCCCTCAATAAGACTTTAAACTACAGCTAGCTTTCCTGGAACTCCTTTCCCTCTCATATTAGCACTCCCAATGGGACCCTGCCCTCAGATTCTCTGAGGGAGTCAAAGTCTGCTTTTCTAAGTCACGGATCTATACTGCTGCTCTGCCTTTTCCTCGAGTTTTTGTCAGTATCTGGAATCTAGACCATCTCATGCGGCCGACTGTGCTTGACGAGGTTTGCCACCACTTCTAATTCCCCCTACCAATTCTTCCCCTCTCTCTTGGCCTCCTGGCCCACTGTATCAAGCATTAAACTCCTCGTTCGTTGCCATCAAGATCCGAGCGCAATGGCCTCAGTGCGAAGTCATAGGCTCGATTAATATGCAGTCTACATGCCACGCCCTCATCTTCCTTTTGCTTTCCACCAACATTCTGCCTTTATCCTCTTAATTAAGAGATGCTCTCACTGGTGCATCAGAATAATTGCATGGATCCATCTTCCCAATTTGGCTTAGTGTTTCTTTTCATTCATCTCTATACATTTCTATACTTTCCTGTTGCCTGTTCCTTCCTTCCTCCAGGAAGGAGGTCTCACATCAGTTCTTGTATCACTTAACCGATCACCACCACACCCCTGATCTGTGTCCATTTTCCCCTCCCTTTGGCCCCAGTAATATGCATCAATGTTCCATTCAGTTTAAAATTTCACCATGAACTTTGAACTTCTCATTTCTCTGCACTACTCTTTTAGTAGATAGTGCATTGAGAAGGCTTTTAATGTCCAGGTAGATTATAACTGCTGTGTCAACTGCTGTTGCACAGCGCTACTGATAGGGTACGTCTACTCTGCACGATTATTTCGAGATAGCTTAAACCGATATTACAAAACAGATCTAATAAAATCGGATTTAGTGCGTCCACAGTGGGATCCGAAATTGATTGTTGCGTCCATGATCCAAAGCTACCATCGATTTCAGGAGCGGTGCACTGTGGTAGCTGTTCCTCAGCTATCCCATAGTTCCCACTTCCCATGTTGACAGCACAGTGCCTGATGGGGCAGAAAACATTTCCCCGGTGGTGCTAGGTAGTAGTAGTCCTTCACCCTCCCTTTGTGAAGGCAGCAGACAACCCGTTGGCGCCTTTTTCGCGGTGAGTGCATTGAGCAAACGCCATTAGCACAGCGAAATCTTTCCCTTTTTTTCACGTGGTGGTGTGGGGAATAAACTGAGGAGCTGTTCCCTGAACCACACGCCAGACACTGTGTTTGAACCTACAGATATTGGGAGCTCACTCGCCACGAGAATGCAAATAATTTTCAGAGACTGCTGTGGACTGTGGGATAGCTGGAGTCCTCAGTTACCCCCTCCTCCCCTTCATTAGAGCGTCCATTTGAGTCTCTGGCTTCCCGTTACGTTGTCACGCAGCGCTGTGTTTGGTTATCCTGGGAGATTTTTATTCAAAACACTTTGGGTAATTTCGTGTTCTGTAACGGAGCTGGATACAACAGATTTGTCTCCTCCATACAGCGATCAGACCTCTAGTGAAACCGTAGTATCTCCCGTACAGGGGTCTATGCTGAGCTCTTTTTCGATTTCAGACTGCATCGCCAGCCGTGCTGTCTGATCAGAGCTCCACGCTGGGGGCAAGCAGGAAAATGTAATTCAAAAGTTCGCGGGGCTTTTCCGTTTTACCAATGACCGCTGCATCCGAGTTCAGATTGCTGTCCAGAGCGGTCAGTGCTGCACTCTGGGATGCCGCCCGGAGGCCAATAACGTGCGATTTCCGTCCACAACACGAACCCTAATCCGAGTTATCGCTATCGAATTTAGCGCTACTCCTCTCGTTTGGGGAGGAGTTCGAAATCGATTTAGGAGCCGTTAACTCGATATTAATGACGACGTCGTGTGAATGGATACAGCTGTTAAATCGGTAATATCGGGCCATTAAACCGATTTAAAGTCGCAGTGTAGACTGGCCATGATTCAGCAGTGCAAACTGACTTCCCAGCACAATGTGTGGCTTGAAAGCTTTTCTCTCCTCACCAAACGAAGTTGTGGTCAATAAAAGATATTACTTTGCACTCACCTTGTCTTTCCCCTGAACCTGTTATTTTGAACTCTTACTGTTGATTGCAGTCAGTAGCAACAACGATTGCCTTTCCTCTGTTGCAGTAGGAGCAGGCGAAGCGAGGGGAAAATGAAGAGAGGCAGGTATGACAGATTTTGACTTACAGGTCTGAAATTTTGTGGGCTTCACGTTGCCTCTGTTATTATAACTGGAGCTGTCACATTGACTTCTCCCTGGTCACCCCTCTCCTACTTTCAGTTGAGAAATTTTCATTGTGCTTTCTTTGTCTCTCATTGTTATTTATAATGCAAGCTGATATCTGATGCCGAGCTCATGCATACGATTCTCTCCTCTTTGCACTGACTTAGGAACACAGAACATAGGACTGAAAGGGACCTTATGGGTCACTAAGTCTAGTTCCCTGCTACCACAGGATTAGTCGCCCATCATAACATTTCATTAATAAACCCAAGCTCCATCTTAAAACTAGTTAGGCTGTTTACACCCACTACGCATATTGGAAGGCTGTTACAGAATCACAGTTCTCTGATGGTTAGAAACGGCAGTCTTCTAATTTACAGCCTTAAGATTGATTCTGGCCAGTTTATAGCACCATTTAAACTAATGTTAATTCTAGGCATTGTCTTTCATCTTATATAACTCTTCTCCTCTCCTTGGTGTTCACCGACTGGATATATTTATAAAAGAACAATCATATCCCTCCTCAGCCTTCATTTTGCTAGGCCAGTAGCCCCCAACCTTTTTGTGGCCAGTAGCACATTCATGTTTTCAGAAGAGTATGGCCACGGCACCAACAATTTTTCAAGGCTTATTTGTATTTGCTGTTCATTAAATAAATACGAAAACTCATATATTGGAATATTCTTCCCACTCTGAGTTGAAAATAACTACGTACATTGTTGTCTCTTATTTGAACCACTCATTTTTGAAGCAAAATGTTAATAAATAATAATAAATTGCCCAAAGCAACAAGAAAAACAGCAGTATCAGTACAGCAAGAATACTCAACATACAGGGCCATGGCTCCCCGGCACCCACGATGGATCAGCAATGCAGGTGCCTTGGCGGGGTGACCCCGTGGGCATCTCTCCCCTCTGATGTTGGGCACTAGGTGAGCCACAGCGCCACTGCCGGGGGACAGAGCAACACCGGTTGCCTGCATGCAGCCTGCAGTTCCTGGTGCCCGGCAGGCACGGGGCCTCGGCATTACTTCTCCTCCTGTTGAGCACTAGGTGGGCCTACCGGCATAAATGCTCGCATACCGGGCAGTTTGTCGCCTTCTCATGTAGTATGCCTTTACGTGATGCTGCATTGTTCTCTGGGACATTTTGCTCCGTATGCTATAAATGCCATCCGCGGGCGCCATGAGTGCCTGTGGGTCACTGCATTGGGCACCAGTTGTGCTAGGCTCAAATGAACCAAGTTCTTCTCTAGTCACCTCTCATAACTTAGGTCTGTGGGGCGGGAAGCCACCACTTCTTTGTGGTCAGTACGGGAATGGTGGGCTCACTGTCAGCCCTCCCTCAGGGAGCTATTACGTTTTTACTCAGCCCATCCTAATCATAATTTTCACTCCTCTGACAATGAGGCCGGAAGGGACCTGGAGAGGTCATCTTACTCCAGCTTCCTGCACTGAATTACTAAGGAACACTTTAGACCATCCTCTGAGCATGTGTTTGTTCGTTAACATGTTCTTATTCTAATGATGGGCCTCCAGGTTCCACACCTCCCTTTGAAGCCTATTCCAGAGCTTGGTGTTGAACTATTTTTATAGTTAAGAATGTTATTCACTTATAGATTCCTAACCTACATCTCCCTTCATGCGATTAAGCCCATTACTTCTTAGTTGTTCTACTTTCAGTGCATTTGAGAACCAAACTGGATCACCTCATCGTCTTTTATAACATCCTCAACACATTTGAAGATTATCATCTCCCTCCCCTCAGTTGGCTGTTTTTGTAAGATTAAACATTCTCGTCTTCTCTAACCTTTTCCTCATGGTTCTGGCTTTCTAACCTTTCATCATCTTCTGTTGCTCTCCTATGGACTCTCTGCATATTGCACCAACTCTGTGTGAGTGCCATGAGGCTGGAGGCACCTTTCAGGGCTTGATTCCCCTACTCGGCGCACTTTGAGTGCAGAAGGTGGGGGCCCACACCCACAAGGATTCTAAAAATTAATACTGGCCACTCCAGGCTGGTATTAAACTCCCAAGGTTACAGCTTCTCTCTGACCTTGGGTTGCTAGATGCTGCCACCACCCAAATGCAGAACCTCTTTGAGAGCCCAGGAAGGTGCATTTGGGAATTCCTTCCTGTGGGGTACCCTAAAGCCCTATTACCTCCCCCTCGAGGAAGAGCTGAAAAAGAAAGAAAAAAAGGAAATCAGCTGTCGCCACCAGCTAGATAACAACATGTGCACAAACCTCTTAAGACACAAAAGTCCAATTCTGTTCTTAAAAAAAGGTAACTTTTATTAATAAAAAAGAGAAAGAAAATGCATCTGGAAACTTAGACTTTTGCTAGATTTAAAAAAAAAAAATAAAAACCTACAAGAAATAAGCATCAAGAATAGCTTTCTTGAAGTCCATCTTAAAAGTTACAAGCAAAACAAAAGCGCTGGGAATTAGCACAGAGGAGTCCACAAGACATAAAGAAATAAAAAGAGATAAACTTAATCATGTCTTCCTGATCTACTTACATATCTGGGGTTTCAAATTAGTAGTTTCTAGGTATGATACCAAGGATTTTTCATACCTGGCCCAAAGCTTCTTATAGCATAGCTGCTGCCCTGTCCGCCTCTCCCCGGGAGAACAACCACAGACAGACAAAAGGGTAGTCTTATTTCAATTTTGAAAAAGTTCTAGCCTTCCCATTGGCTCTTTTGGCCAGGTGCTCACTCACTTCCTTTTACCTATGCATAACAGTGAGACTTTAACCCTTTACAAGTAGAGCAATTAGAGAACAGCTGCTAAGAGAGATTATAAACTACTAAAAGGGATTATACTGGCTGGCTGTCCATAAAAGGGAACTATCCCCCCATCTTCATTTATCACTGCACCCATAAGTAAAAAAAATGATGGATGCTGAGCACCCCCCAGGAGCCCCATCGATCAGCACCTCTCGCCTTCCAAGATCAGCTGTTCCGTGGCATGCAGCAGACGCTGTGGGGGAGGGAGAGAAGTGAGGGAAGCATGCATGTGGGGGAGGGGGCAGAATAGGGCATGAAGAGGCGGGGCCTTGGGGAAACAGGTGGAGTTGGGGTGAGGCCTGGGGAAGAGCAGAGTTTGAGCACCTCTCGGCTCATTAGAAAGTCAGCACATCTTCTATCTCCCATTTGTGGTGGACCCCAGAACTGGACACAGTACTCCACTGGGCCTCACTAGTGCCAAATAGAACAGGGTAATTACCTCCTGTGTTGCACATGCAAGACTCTTGTTAATACATCCCATAATAATAGCCTTTTTCACAACTGCTTCGGAGGGTTGAATCATATTATATTTGTGATTCATTATGACTCACAGATTCTTTTCAGCGGTACCACCACCTAACCAGTTACTCCTCATATTGTAGTTTGGCATTTAATTTTTCCTTTCTCAATGTAGTATTTTGCACTTGTCTTAACTGAGTTTCATTTGTTGATTTCAGACACTTCTCCAGTTTATCAAGATCATTTTGAATTCTTATCCTGTCCTCTAAAGTACTAGCAACTGCTCCAAATTTGGTGTCATCTGAAAATTTGTTAAGCATATTCTCCATTCCATTCTCCGTGTCACTAATGAAAATACTGAATAGTACCAGATACAAGACAGATCCCTGCAGGACTCCACTAGATATGTCCTCCCAGTCCTACAAGATACCATTGATATCTACTCTTTGAGCAAGATTATTCCACCAGTTTTGCATCCTCCTTATAATAAATGTAATCTAGACTACATTTTCCTAGTTTGGTTATGAGAATGTCATTGGGACTATGTCAACAGCCTTGCTTAAATCAATATAAGTCATGTCTACTAATTCCCCCATCCAGTAGGCAAGTAACCCTGTCAAAGAAGGAAATTAGGTTGGTTGGCGTTATTTTTTCTTCACAAATCCATGCTGGCTATTTCTTATAATCCTGTGTATTATCCTCTAGGTGCTTACAAATTGACAGTTTAACCATTTATTCGAGGTATTGAAGTTATAGATTAGTCAGCCTAATTCCCCGGATCCTCCTGGCTCCCGTTTTAAAGGATAGATACTATGTTTGCCCTTTTCAAGTTCTCTGTGACCTCACCCTTCCTACATGAGTTCTCAAAGATACTCACTAATGGTTCTAAGATTACTTCAGCTAGTTCTTTAAGTACCCTGGGATGAATGTCATCAGCCTTGGCAACATTAATATATCTAATTTATCTAAATAGTTTTAACCTGTCCTTTCCCTATTTTGGCTTGCATTCCTTTCCCCTTGTTGTTAATATTAATTGTGTTAAATATCTGGTTACAATTTATCTTTTTAGTGAAGATTGAAGCAAAATAGGCATTAAACACCTTGGCTTTCTTGATGTCATCCATTATTATTAGCTCTGCTTCTCTGCAGAGGACCTTGTCATAAATAGATAGCTAAGGGTTAATGTTTCTTTTACCTGTAAAGGGTTAACAAAGGGAACCAAACACCTGACCAGAGGACCAATCAGGNCTCGATATTAATGACGACGTCGTGTGAATGGATACAGCGTTAAATCGGTATATCGGCCATTAAACCGATTTAAAGTCGCAGTGTAGACCTGGCCATAGATTCAGCAGTGCAACTGACTCCCTTGCACATGTGTGGCTTGAAAGCTTTTCTCCCTCACCAAAAGAAGTTGGTCCAATAAAAGATATTACTTCACTCACCTTGTCTTTCCCCTGAACCTGTTATTTTGAACTCTTACTTTGATTGCAGTCAGTAGCACAAGATTTTTTCCTCTGTTGCAGTAGGAGCAGGCGAAGAGGGGAAATGAAGAGCAGGCAGGTATGACAGATTTGACTTACAGGTCTGAAATTTTGTGGCTTTCACTTGCTCTGTTATTATAACTGAGTGTCACATTGACTTCTCCCTGGTCACCTCTCCTACTTTCAGTGAGAAATTTTCATTGTGCTTTCTTTGTCTCTCATTTTCTTTATAATGCAAGCTGGATATCTGATGCCGGAGCTCATGCATACGATTCTCTCCTCTTTGCACTGACTTAGGAACACAGAACATAGGACTGAAAGGGACCTTATGGGTCACTAAGTCTAGTTCCCTGCTACCACAGGAAGCCCCATCATAACATTTCATTAATAAACCAAGCTCCATCTTAAAACTAGTTAGGCTGTTTACACCCACTACGCATATTGGAAGGCTGTTACAGAATCACAGTTCTCTGATGGTTAGAAACAGTCTTCTAATTTACAGCCTAAATTTATTCCTGGCCAGTTTATACCCATTTAAACTAATGTTGGCATTGTCTTTCATCTTATATAACTCTTCTCCTTCCTTGGTGTTCACCACTGGTATATTTATAAAGAACAATCATATCCCTCCTCAGCCTTCATTTTGCTAGGCCAGTAGCCCCCAACCTTTTTGTGGCCAGTAGCACATTCATGTTTTCAGAAGAGTATGGCCGGCACCAACAATTTTTCAAGGCTTATTTTGTATTTGTTCATTAAATAATACGAAAAACATCATATTTAATATTCTTCCCACTCTGAGTTGAAATAATACGTACATTGTCTCTTATTTGAACCACTCATTTTGAAGCAAAATGTTAATAAAATAATAATAAATTGCAAAGCACAAGAAAACAGCAGTATCAGTACAGCAAGAATACTCACATACAGGGCCAGCTCCAGGCACCAGTGGAGCAAGCAGGTGCCTGGCGGGGGGCCCTGGCATCTCTCCCCTGATGGGCACTAGGTGAGCCCCGCGCCTGCCGGGGACAGAGAACACCGGTGCCTGCAGCCCGAGTTCTCTGTGCCCGGCAGGCACGGGGCCTCGGCTTCTTTCCCCTGTTGAGCACTAGGTGGGCACACATAAATGCCCCGGCGGGCGCCATGGTGCCTGTGGGCACTGCATTGGGGACCATTGTGCTAGGCTAAATGAACCAAGTTCTTCTAGTCACCTCTCATAACTTAGGTCCTGTGGGTCGGGAGCCACCACTTCTTGTGGTCAGTACGGGAAATGGTGGGCTCACTGTCCAGCCCTCCCCTCAGGGAGCTATTACGTTTTACTCAGCCCATCCTAATCAATATTTTCACCCTCTGACAATGAGGCCGGAAGGGACCTGGAGAGGTCATCTACTCCAGCTTCCTGCACTGAGGCAACACTTAGACCACCTCTGACATGTGTTTGGTTAACATGTTCTTATCTAATGATGGGGGTTCCACAACCTCCCTTGGAAGCCTATTCCAGAGCTTAACTATTCTTATAGTTAGAATGTTATTCCTAATATCTAACCTACATCTCCCTTCATGCAGATTAAGCCCATTACTTCTTGTTCTACTTTCAGTGCATGTTGAGAACAACTGATCACCATCGTCTTTATAACAGTCCTCAACACATTTGAAGATTATCAGGTCCCTCCCCTCAGTTGGCTGTTTGTAAGATTAAACATTCTCTCTTCTCTAACCTTTCCTCATGGGTCTGGCTTTCTAAACCTTTCATCATCTCTGTTGCTCTCCTATGGACTCTCTCATATTGGCACCAACTCTGTGAGTGCCATGAGGCTGGAGCACCTTTCAGGGCTGATTCCCCACTCGGGCACTTTGAGTGCAGAAGGTGGGGGCCCACAAGGATTCTAAAAATTAATACTGGCCACTCCAGGCTGGTATTAAACTCCCAAGGTTACAGCTTCTCTCTGACCTTGGGTTGCTAGATGCTGCCACCACCCAAATGCAGAACCTCTTTGAGAGCCCAGGAAGGTGCATTTGGGAATTCCTTCCTGTGGGGTACCCTAAAGCCCTATTACCTCCCCCTCGAGGAAGAGCTGAAAAAGAAAGAAAAAAAGGAAATCAGCTGTCGCCACCAGCTAGATAACAACATGTGCACAAACCTCTTAAGACACAAAAGTCCAATTCTGTTCTTAAAAAAAGGTAACTTTTATTAATAAAAAAGAGAAAGAAAATGCATCTGGAAACTTAGACTTTTGCTAGATTTAAAAAAAAAAAATAAAAACCTACAAGAAATAAGCATCAAGAATAGCTTTCTTGAAGTCCATCTTAAAAGTTACAAGCAAAACAAAAGCGCTGGGAATTAGCACAGAGGAGTCCACAAGACATAAAGAAATAAAAAGAGATAAACTTAATCATGTCTTCCTGATCTACTTACATATCTGGGGTTTCAAATTAGTAGTTTCTAGGTATGATACCAAGGATTTTTCATACCTGGCCCAAAGCTTCTTATAGCATAGCTGCTGCCCTGTCCGCCTCTCCCCGGGAGAACAACCACAGACAGACAAAAGGGTAGTCTTATTTCAATTTTGAAAAAGTTCTAGCCTTCCCATTGGCTCTTTTGGCCAGGTGCTCACTCACTTCCTTTTACCTATGCATAACAGTGAGACTTTAACCCTTTACAAGTAGAGCAATTAGAGAACAGCTGCTAAGAGAGATTATAAACTACTAAAAGGGATTATACTGGCTGGCTGTCCATAAAAGGGAACTATCCCCCCATCTTCATTTATCACTGCACCCATAAGTAAAAAAAATGATGGATGCTGAGCACCCCCCAGGAGCCCCATCGATCAGCACCTCTCGCCTTCCAAGATCAGCTGTTCCGTGGCATGCAGCAGACGCTGTGGGGGAGGGAGAGAAGTGAGGGAAGCATGCATGTGGGGGAGGGGGCAGAATAGGGCATGAAGAGGCGGGGCCTTGGGGAAACAGGTGGAGTTGGGGTGAGGCCTGGGGAAGAGCAGAGTTTGAGCACCTCTCGGCTCATTAGAAAGTCAGCACATCTTCTATCTCCCATTTGTGGTGGACCCCAGAACTGGACACAGTACTCCACTGGGCCTCACTAGTGCCAAATAGAACAGGGTAATTACCTCCTGTGTTGCACATGCAAGACTCTTGTTAATACATCCCATAATAATAGCCTTTTTCACAACTGCTTCGGAGGGTTGAATCATATTATATTTGTGATTCATTATGACTCACAGATTCTTTTCAGCGGTACCACCACCTAACCAGTTACTCCTCATATTGTAGTTTGGCATTTAATTTTTCCTTTCTCAATGTAGTATTTTGCACTTGTCTTAACTGAGTTTCATTTGTTGATTTCAGACACTTCTCCAGTTTTATAAGTCATTTTGATTTCTTACCTGTCCTCTAAAGTACTAGCAACTGCTCCAAATTTGGTGTCATCTGAAATTTGTTAAGCATATTCTCCATCCATTCTCCGTGTTCACTAATGAAAATACTGAATAGACCAGATACAAGACAGATCCCTGCAGGACGCACTAGATAGTGTCTCTCCAGTCCCTACAAGATACATTGATATCTACTCTTTGAGCAAGCATTGTATCCACCAGTTTTGCATCCTCCTTATAATAATGTAATCTAGACTACATTTTCCTAGTTTGGTTTGAGATGTCATTGGGACTATGTCAACAGCCTTGCTTAAATCAATATAAGTCAGTCTACTAATCCCCATCCAGTAGAGCAATAACCCTGTCAAAGAAGGAAATTAGGTTGTTGGCGTTATTTTTTCTTCACAATCCATGCTGGCTATTTCTTTAATCCTGTTATTCATCCTCTAGGTGCTTACAATTGACAGTTACCATTTATTTATTCGAGTATTGAAGTTATAGATTAGTCAGCTAAATTCCCCGGCATCTCCTGGCTCCCGTTTTAAAGGGATAGATACTATGTTTGCCTTTTCAAGTTCTCTGTTGACCTCACCTTTCCTACATGAGTCTCAAAGATACTCACTAATGGGGTTAAAGTTTACTTCAGCTAGTTCTTTAAGTACCCTGGATGAATGTCATCAGCCTTGGCAACATTAATATATTCTCTAATTATTATCTAAATAGTTTTAACCTGTCCTTTCCCTTTATTTTTTGGCTTGCATTCCTTATCCCCTTTGTGTGTTATATTAATTGTGGTTATCTGGTTACAATTTATTCTTTTTAGTGAAGAATTGAAGCAATAGGCATATAAAACACCTTTGGCTTTCTTGATGTCATCCATTATTTATTAGCTCTGCTCTCTGCAGAGGACCTTGTCCATATAACTAGATAGCTAAGGGTTAATGTTTCTTTTACCTGTAAAGGGAGTTAACAAAGGGACCCAACACCTGACCAGAGGACCAATCAGGAAACCGGATTTTTACAAAGCTCAGGGAGGGAATTTTGTGGTGGTGTGTTCTTTGTCTGTGTCTCTCGCTCTCTCGGCTCTGAGAGAGGATCTCTCTACTCTTCAGGCTTTCTAATCTTCTGTTTCCAAGTTGTAAGTACAGGTATAAGACAATATAGGTTTTTATATTGTTTTTGTATTTACATGTGTGTAGTTTGCTGGAATGTTTTAAATTGTATTTCTTTTTGGATAAGGCTGTTTATTCATTTTTTTCTTTTAAGCCATTGACCCTGTATATTGTCACCTTGATACAGAGACCATTTTTATGTCTTTTTCTTTCTTTTTATATAAAGCTTTCTTTTAAGACCTGTTGGATTTTTTTCCTTTCAAGGGGATTGGGTCTGCAGCTCACCAGGCTCAGGAACGAAGGGGGGGGAAAAATCTCTTGTGTTAGAGTTACAAAGCTTGCATTTGCAGGGACTCTGAGTGAGGGTGAAAAAGAGGAAACCTGATCTCTCTGTTTGTATTTTCAAGGAATTGAAATAGGGTGATCGTCCCATGCCATCCAGGGAGGGGAAGCCTGGGAGGAAGTAAAGAGAAGACAAGGGGAGGGGGGTTATTTCCCTTTGTGGTGAGACACTGGAATTTTTGGCTGGTGGCAGCGCTATCAGATCTAAGCTGGTAAATAAGCTTAGAGGAATTTATGCTAGTACCTTATATTTGAACTCTAAGGTTCAGATTGAGGAATTATACTATGACAGACCTATACTTTCCTTTGCCTTTCTCTTGCTCATAATGTATTTATAGAATCTATTAATCATTTATGAATGATTAGTGCCTAAAGACCAACCAAAAAATGAGGCCCCACTGTGCAAGGCTTTTTACAAACACCACCACAGAGATTTCTTGGCTGTAGAACCCGAACACAAACATTGCTTTGATCTCAGTTCCAAATCTGAAGACTTAATCTAGATTCAAATTCAATTTTATTGGCCCACCTCTACTCCTCTCAGTTTGTTAAATCTCTTATGCTATAACTTGAGTTATGCGAAGGTCAGTGGTTTAATTTTGCAGAAGCTTGTGCCAAGTTTCTACTGTTCTCTCATAACACCTTCCAAGTTTTGCTTTGTGTTTCTGGGTCACAAAGTCATCTCATTGTTCCACTTTTGCCAAGTTTCAAAGAGTTTTCATGCTCAGTTGTGAAAGCGCCCTGGTTTACACTACACGTAGCCTTGTTTCTCACAAACCTCTTCTGAGTCTGAGATTTGAAATGAAGCAAATTTCATGTGATGCTGGGTTTTGCAACAGAGGTTTTTGGTCTGACATTTAGTTTCATTAATTCTCTATCTCATCATTTGAATTTGTCTCTGTTTTCCGAGTTCTGTCTAGTGAATGCTGAGGCCAGGGCAAACTGAGTTTTCAAACTTTACTGCTTAAATTTAGGGAAAACATTTTTCCCTTCCTTGGAAAAAAATAGAAAGGATCACCAACCAACAGAACAATTATTTTTCACATGCTCTTGCCTTAAATGTGTGCAAGACAGCTCTCTGTCTAAAAGTAAAGAGACAAAAAAGAATAACTGATGTGCAATAAATAGCATCTAAAATCAGGAGACCAGAGAGAAGTTGTGACTCTTGGGGGTGGGAGGAAGAAAAGAGACACGTGCACATTCAGGTAATATTCGTTTGATCTTACTTCACAACTCTATTTCATTTTACTCATTATTGCCTGCAGAGAGAAGGAGGAATGAGAGAGATTCAGATAATTAGTTACACATGTTCTTTGATCAGTATTGCATTTTACTTCTTCATGCTCTTTGCCAAAGTGCAGGCAGAGGAGAATGAAGATTTTATCGTGGCAACTGTGCAATCAGTCCAGTAACATGAATGTTACCTGCTCTTTAATTTTAGTTGTATATAGTTCTTTAATGGTAATTGCAAGGTAATTTAGACTTGATATTCTTTGTGCAAACTCAAACCCTTTTGACAAGTAAACATTTTCAATACTATTGTTACCCTTTTCGACCCTGCAGGATCCTGCAGATTATTTATGTTAGGAGGAGAAATACGTGATGGAGCCAGGTATCTTTGATATCAAGGGGTGGCCGTGTTAGTCTGTGTCCACAAAAGCAGCAAAGAATCCTGTGGCACCTTATAGACTAACGGACGTTTTGGAGCATGAGCTTTCGTGGGTGAATACCCACTTCGTCAGATGTAGTCACCCACAAAAGCTCATGCTCCAAAACGTCCGTTAGTCTATAAGGTGCCACAGGATTCTCTGCTGCTTTTACTGATCCAGACTAACACGGCTACCTCTCTGATACTTGTATCCACAAAAGCAACAAGGAGTCCAGTGGCACCTTAAAGACTAAACAGGTTTGTTTGGGCATAAGCTTTCATTGGTAAAAAACCTAACTTTTTCAGATGCAAGTTTTTTACAAGAAAAGCTTATGCCCAAATAAATCTGTTAGTCTTTAAGGTGCCACCGGACTTCTTGTTGTTTTTTAGGTATCCTTGAGACAATTCTGTTTATTTACAAAGGAAAAATCAAACAAATGAGATTGTTTCTTTGCCCACAGCTCCAAGCCCCTTTCAGCCAACACTAAGCATGAAAGCTCTCTCCTCACAACATCCTCATGTTTGTTTAGGGTGTGTCTGGGGTTCCTTGCTGTCTCTGTGCTTTTCCGATGCTTTTGATGCTTCTCTGTCACACACCAAACAAGGCTCAGTAAAATCCCTCTGCCCGCATAATTCAAATTTCTGTGTGGACTCATATGGGTTTTGGGCAGTAACTTGTGTTGTGTTTTTGATTAAAGTCCCTTTTGTTTCCTACATTTATTCCGAATTAAGGATAGCTGTTACGCTCGCCAGGTTCAATGAGGTTTATCCCAACCTATACCAAAACTCAGCTTTTTATACATGGATCTTAACCTGTTTTAGAAAGGATGGTAATTAGTATTGTTATCTTCATTTCCCTGACTCAGAAAGGGGAAGTGACTTGCCCAACAGCACATGGTAAGTCAATGGCAAACCTTGGAATAGAATCCAGGTCTCCTGAAATCTCATCTAGTGCCCTGTGCACTTGGCTATGTTTTGTTAAGTACAAAAGCTCATTAAATGTTTAGCATGCATTATTCTAATTTTCAGAAGTCCTGTGCAACAATAACTTCAAGTGATGTCAAAGTGAGCTAATTCCCAATGCAGAGAGGACCTGTGATTCTCAGAGGCACAAAACCTTCCAGGGGGTCTGCATGTGATGATGCCACTATGCACTGCCCCTTACTCAGGGATGTGCATCCAGTGCACCATCTATCCCAATGACTGCAACATTTATATTGGAATGTATGTGACATTATTGATATAAACTGGGACCATATAGAACACGAGTTGCAACCAAGGTCCTGTAGTGGCACCAAATCCTATGTAAGGGGGGTCATATAAGGTGTCTAAGACCAGGTTACGGGTTACTGGTTATGATTATGCTGTCTGTATGTCTGTATCATTTTTGTAGTTGAAGTTATGAATATTGGCTGTATACTGTCTGTATTTCAAACTTGTGCTGTGTTACTGGGGAAGATCCCAGACAAGTTGGTGTCAACTTAGCTTAGCCTGCTTGATGGCCCATTAAGGACCATTAGCTATACAATGGACCCATCGAGAGAAGGCAGTTACACCCTGTGACTCAGCAGAGTGTGCAGAAACGGCCCATGTGACTCCAGACTCCATTTTGCTGAACTTCCACATAGAACAAAGGAATGTTCTTACACCTGGAAAAGCCTATAAAGGGCGGCCTCATCTCCATATTTTGTCTCAACTTGCTCTTACCTCTGGAGGGACTTTGCTACAAAGCTAAGCTCTGCACAAAGGACTGATGACCCATCCCAGCCGGGGATGTACTACAGAGGCTTGAATTTAAACGCAGTTTAATCCATCACTGCCAACCCTGAACTAAGGAACTTTGCCATTACTGATTAATTGATTCATAACGCAATTCTAGATTTCATCTCTATGTTTCTTTTATGAATAAACCTTTAGATTAGATTCTAAAGGATGGCATAGCGTGATTTGGGGGAGAATCTAGGGTATATACTTAGGGCCTGTGGGTGGCCGTCGCTCGGTGTTTTGGGCTGTTGTAGGTGTGGGTGGGTGAGGGGCTGTGGGGAGTGGAGGGATGTAGCACTTGGATGAGTTGGTGCCACTGCTACCATAGGTTCCTGGGCTGGAAACCCGGAGTAGAGGGGCGGGGCCGGATCCCCCAACTACCACGTCAAGAACAGCTCCTGGGAAAGGGGAAGTCAGGCCCCTGTCAGGGACAGGAGGCTAAACTTTGTGCGGCAAATAAAGCCCCCAGGGACAACAGAGATTATCTGTAATTTACGGCTGTTAAGTAATCGTATTTGGATCTGTATTGTTATTCAGTTGATAATATTTTTATCATCTTTATTATTATCTACATTTCAGTTTTTCTCTGTGGAGAGGAGGGATTAGGTATCTTAAGATCATAGTAACTAAAAATTCACCCACAGACAAACTGAGGTGAAATGTGGTATAAGTAAATAATTATTTTTTATATTACTTGTGGCATAGAGGCCTGCTGACCTTGCCGCCATGGATCCTGCTACTTTCTAGGCGGTTTATGGCTAGCCTCAGTGAATTACTGTGACCCTTTGCTCCATGTAGCCCTTCTCGTTCTAGGGGGAGCCACAAGCGTGTAATACAGGCCTACTGAGCCCCTTTTCATCATAGGCGCCTGCAAGGAGGCGTTTGGTGAAGAGAACTCCCACAGTCTTGTTGTCCCTGGGGCCTTATTTCAGAACGTTTTAAGCCTCTGTCCTGCGACAGGGGCCTGACTTCCGCCTTCGCAGGAGATGTGCTTGAAGTGGTGGGTTTTGGGGGGAATTCCGGACCGCCCCCTCTAACTGCCGGGTTCCTAGCCCGGAAACCCTAAATGGTA
The DNA here is from genome assembly GCF_003597395.2 of Chelonoidis abingdonii. NCBI lineage: Eukaryota > Metazoa > Chordata > Testudines > Testudinidae > Chelonoidis > Chelonoidis abingdonii. The sequence continues at coordinate 10,893,305 of NC_133774.1, forward strand.
GCAGGTTGTTGGGCCAGCCAACGCTTTCACTGCCAGAGTTGCTACATTTTTCCCTGGCCAGCTTCCCCACAAGCTCCCTGCCTTTCTACGCTTCTTCACCCTTACCTTAGGCTCCTTAACATGGTTTTGAAGGGGGTTTTTTTTTTGTTGTCAATTAACAGGCCTCTTCAGCTTGCACTTTTGGATCTCCTTCTGCCTGACTGGAGTGAGTCCTTTTTTATAGTATCATGGGGTGTCTTAATTAGAGTCAGGTGGTCACATTAGCT
>NC_133774.1:10895070-10954489 GCF_003597395.2 Chelonoidis abingdonii
CCCAGTAACACAGCACAAGTTTGAAATACAGACAGGATACAGCCAATATTCATAACTTCAACTACAAAAATGATACAGACATACAGACAGCATAATCATAACCAGTAACCCGTAACCTGGTCTTAGACACGTTATATGACCCCTCTTACATAGGATTTGGTGCCACTACAGGACCTTGGTTGCAACTCGTGTTCTATATGGTCCCAGTTTATATCAATAACGTCACAATGTAACTGCAATTATTTGATTTTGCTTGGCCTCTCTGATCATATAATTTAGGCTACTGTGCACCAGTCCAGACCTGGAGAGCAATTTAGAGCAGCCCAAGGGCCATTCCAGCAGCCAGTGATTACTGAAATGTGAAGGTGCTATGACCATATCCTTCCCCCTGGCCCAAGAGCCATGAGTAGAATCGCAAATAGTTAGATTTACCCATGAAAGCTTGTGCTCCAATATGTCTGTGAGTCTATAAGGTGCCACAGGACTCTTTGTCGCTTTTTACAGATCCAGATCAACATGGCTACCCCTCTGATACTTGATGCCATATCAGATCTCACTCTGACACCAGGGTGATGAATAAACCCTAGCATTAGTGCGGCTTCTTACACAGGGGCGGCTCCAGGCCCCAGAATGCCAAGCGCATGCTTGGAGCATAAGCCAAGGGGGGTGCTCTGTTGGCCCCACGAGGGTGGCAGGCAGGCTGCTCTCCATGGCTTGCCTGCGGAGGGTCCGCTGGTCCCTCGGCTTCGGAGGACCTCCCGCAGGTGTGCCTGCAGAGGGTCTGCTGGTCCTGCGGCTTTGGCAGACCTCCCACAGGCATGCCTTCGGGAAGTCCTCTGAAGCCTTGGGACCAGCGGACCCTCTGCAGCCAAGCCGCAGAAGGCAGCCTGCCTGCCCTGCTTGGGGCGGCAAAATTCCTAGAGCCGCCTCTGTTCTTACAACATGGCTTCTTCAGCCACATGGCTGACCCAACAGTTTTTCTGGTGGTGTTCCTTTCAAACGATTCCCCCCCAGGATAGAGCATGATGCCTGAAAAAGTGTCTGCTAGCACTTTCATACTGTTACACATACACCCAATATCAATGGCATCAGCTGCATCCTAGTACAGCATGTGGAGCAGAGGGTAGTATCTGCCCCTTAAGGTAAGGATGCTCTTACTCCCCCCTTCCCTCCCCTTCCCCACACCATAAGTAGTAGGGGCCAGGGCAAATGCTGGAAGCAAAGAACTGCTTCTCCCAAGTGTTTGTGGACCAGCACCCTGCCCATCACCAGATTTGTAGGTGAGGTGTGTGGAGTTTAATACTAATGCTGACCCAGATGGTTTGGGAACAAGAAAGTAGTTGGATGGGTGAATCTGATATGGCAGATGATCCAGACACAAATGGAGCATAAAACAGTTCACCTTTAAAGGGTCATAGCTATGCTGGCTCAATTTCCATCTGGTGCAGAATGGGGCTGAGATACTCCTTTAAAAACAGACTCATAGACGGCTATCTATTTGGTTTATGTCTTACCCTATGCCCCAAATTCTGCTTAGTTTGTGAGATGTGATAGGATCTGATTTCTTAGTTGCTTAGCCTCCGGCCCTACTTCAAAGCTTCTTGTGGGTTAACTGAGACAATCTTCTGTTTTTTACAGGAACTTTTCATATAACCTTTATAAATCTGCTCTGTAATAGTCTGAGACTGCTGTCGGCCTGGGTCTGTTTTTGTGCTCTCTCTTCCCTCCATCATACAGTCTCAGGACATCTGTCTTCAACACTCCCCACCCTCGAAGTAACTAATGAGATTACAGGCACATTAGAACATCATAGGTCACTTGCTACCAACATTATGACAAGTGTCGCTTCTGTATAAATTACCTCGTGGGCACATTTTGTAAAATATTTCATTATTTTGAGCAGCAGCTTCAATAGCCACGACATGGGACACATCTCCCATTAGTAGCGCACAATATATTTCTTTGTCAGTTAATCTTGAAAGCTGGCTACACTTCCTCAAGAACACTGGAACTTTCATTTCCTTCTAATAAATACTTCACGCTAAATACATTATTGCCAGAGATGTGTCAGTAATTGAATGCTTATCGCCTCATTCTATCCATGGCCTATGACAAAAATGTTTGCTGCATGCAATACAGAAGGAGACTAACCAGGGGATATGGGAGTAAATTGAAGAAAGGAACAGTGAGTTGAATCGACACAGAAACCTTCCTAGCAATGAGATATTCCATGCTAGAGTATTTAAAACTAGACTGAACAAAGAGCCAGAGGGTATGCTGTAGGGAACAATGTAACTGGCTGGAGTACAGACACATTTAGGGTCTGTCTGTAGAGCCCTGCGTGGACACAAATTTATACCCTCATTTGCGGATATCCACAGATATTAATCATTATCTGCGAAACCACAGGGCTCTCCTGGGAACTGCAGCGGTGAAAGGAGCAGAATGTGAGGCAGTCGCTCCCAGGAGCCAGCATCCTGCACTGGCAGCTTGTCCAGCATGGCTGTGGCACCCCCATCCTCGCCCACTGGGACAAACACCTGGCTCACTGGCAGCTATTCCTGGTTGCTCTCTTGTGTTCAAGCAGCACACACACCCCTAAACAGGAGAAACAGATATCTGTGTGGAAGAGATGGGGGCAGGGCTGGGCTTGGTACTGCCGCACCAGAGGAGCTGCCAGTGTGGGGTGCTGGTTTCTGAGAATGGCAGGTCCACTTTCTCCTTTTGCTGCTGCAGTTCCTGGGAGAGCTCTACAGTTCCACAGATACTGATTTATATCCACAGATATCCACATCCCTGGGTATAAATTTGTATACGTACAGGACTCTACATGTCTGCACTGCAGTGTAAGCCCATGGTTCAAACTCAGGCTCAAGCCTAACCCCACTTCTGCCTACACACAGATAGTGCTGACCCAGGATCCCATAGGGCTGGAAACTGCAAGCTGGGACCCAAGTTTCAAGTCTATTGCTTTGCAGTGTAGATGCAGCCCCACTGTACTTGCGCTCTAGGAGTCCACCAAAAATATCCCATGGACTGACTTTCTTTGTCTTCTGGACAGACACGTTTGGTGGACAGTCAAGTTTTCCCACACTGCACCATGAACAATGGGTAGAGTGGCCACATTTCGGGAGGACTCTAGGAAGTCTGGGATATGGGTGATTGGATTCAGGCCTGCATAATTCAGTATAGATGCTGGAGCCCCAGGGTTCAGAAACTCCTAACCTAAGGTTACAAGTGAATGTAGAGGCTCTAGCCCTAGGTTAACAAACTCAGGGTCTACCAACTCTGGTTCTACTAACCCTGGACTTACATTATAGTGTAGACATACTCCTAGTGTGCAGGAATAAATTTATATCCCTTAAAATAATCTAACAATGTGTTGTTACAACAACACTTTAAATAGTTTGTAAGCCATCCAGCATTGTATATTTAGAAATTGCTAGTAGCCAGCTGGAGCAGCAATATGCAGCTAGCTAGGTCTTCCGTATTTGTGCATATTTCACAAACACAGTTAATTAGGACCCAACTGTGCTCTAGTTTGGTTATGCGAAGTGCAATAGACTGAAAAATTAACCTAATACATCTTTTATGTTTTTCAAAATCAATGATTGTGCAGAATTATCCATTTTACATAAATGTGTACCTATATATCTGTAGTTTGTACTGCACCCATCAGAATAGCTCAGCATCTTATGTAGTGTTTCTTAAGCTTTTGAGTCAAAGCAATTATCACACTACTGCTGTAGTCTGAGTGTGGGAAGAAGGGAAGGCATGCAGAGGGGCATAGGCTCAATCGAAACAGAGAAGGAAAAAAGAAAGATATTAGGAGTCCATTAAAATATAAAAGAATGTCTGAACTTTTGATTGTAGAACACTAAGAAGAAAGATCATTTAAATTACTAGAATGCCCAAAACAGCTCTTGTAAACTACCTACCTTGTGAAGAGTAGGAAACGTTATGATTGCAATCCCCTTATTAACATCACCCATCTCTCCTGTGCAGAATAAACTTCTTAAACTCAAGCAACCTTCACAGCTAAATTAAAGCTCCCATCCAGAGTAAGACCCTCTGAATAGGTGTACGTCTAAACGAAGCTCTGAAAGTTAACTAGCCTTTTAGAGCTGAAATGACATACATCTAGGCTGAACTCCCAGACTAGATTGAACTTCACAAAGACTAAGCAAGCTTTATAGTCCCTTAACTACACCATTTGGTAGGTCTTGGCCAATCAGCCCTCTCCACCTAACTCATAATGGGGATTTAACACACATAATCCAATTAAGCCTTTCACAGACCAATTCCCTGGGCCTCACCACTCTCTATTGTTGCACACAACAGTACAGCGATATAATCTCCCTGGTCTCCAGCTATATCAGGTCACACTAACCCAACCAGCTGTAGCATTTTTTGGGTAAGGGTAAGAAATAATTTTTTTACCACCCACCCCACATAACTGATTCCTGTTTCATACCACAATTGACCGAGCTGATCCTGATGGGGAAAGTCCCATAGAATTTAATAGGGACAAAACCAGTCACTTTCTACGGACATTATTCCAGGGGCAGATTTAGCATGGATTCATGGATTCATTGGCACCCACAGAAATCATGAACCAAGGATGTAAAAACACTGAGGGCTTTTTTGTTGTTTTTGACACTCCATTGATAGGTATACGTGGCATCATGCTGCCAAACCTGAGTGGCGTTGCCACCCTGAGCCAAACTTGAGTGTGGAGGGATGTCCCTCGGGAGCTTGAGAATGAGCCAGTGCAGCACTCACCCCACAGCAGTGGCTCCTGCCCACGGGCCTGGCTCCCCAGTTCTGGGTAGTGCAACCTGGTGCACAGGTTCACAGCGCCACTCACTCAAATTTGCAGAAACCACTGCCTTAATGTCCATGAGGGGCAGCAAGTAAACAGTGCCCTTAGAAATGATCCCTTCCCATGGGGCAGGCTGGCTCTGCACCAGACTCTATGCAAGCCACAGAATATAACAGTGAATGGTCTCATTTCTATAGGAACATAGGAGCATGTATAGTAGGGATCTAATATTTTTCTATTAAATTCTAAAGGACGATCCTATAGAGAAGTTATCATTCTCTATTAAATCTTCTGGGATTCTCCATAAGGCAAAGGGGAATAGAAATGTGCTCTAGTAGGTAAGGTACTGGAGGAGATTCCTAGCTCTGCCACAGCCTTCCTGTGTGACTTTGGGCAACTCACTTAGCCTCTCTGTGCCTCAGATCTCTATCTTGTATAATAGGGAACTACTCCTTTGTCTGGTTAGTAAGCTTTTCAAGGCTGTGGTTGCTAGCATAGTGGAACTTCAATATCAGTAAAGGCCCTCTAAGTGCAACTGGAAGCATTCTGATAAGGAGTCTGAAAATGATTCTTAAAGCAGAATCAGGCCCAAATGAATCAGAATCTGGCCCAAAATGATGCTAGAAACATTTAGGTCCTTTCTTCAACCCCTTGTGTTGTTCTGTTGGGATAACCACTGGGTGATTTTAAACATATTTGTATTTCGCATGAAGAAAATATCTGTGTTTCTCGATTTATCTTGGAATTTTATATTGCGACGCATCAGCATAGTATCTGAGCACCCTGCACATAAAATCAATAGCAATTCTGAAGTCCCTCTCTCCCTACTTTGTCTCTTTCCCGGTTACTCCTTTTGACAGCATCATGGTATGTTTGTAGTCTCCTACGCTATGCCCACTAGCACTGCTCATTGTGCTTGCAGATTTGGGAATGGAGGTGATTCAGACTGAAGTCAAGAGGCCTAGGAAGTGCCATTTATCCTTATAACTGCAGCCATCATTTACCCCTCTGGGCAGCACAGGTTTTTCTTCCAAGTGCAATGAACATTTCTGTCAATTGGAAAATTCTTTCCATTGGCACAGGAGGTGGGGGTCCTAGCAGGTAGAACACTTCTTCACCTCCTTGGGAACCAGTGTTTACAGCTTCCACTTTGCACCATTCTAGCGAGATGTTTATCAGCTCAGTTCACGTTCAGCCACCTGTTGAGCCTAAGCAGCCTTAACATCCACGCATTCATATAAGCTAGTCTGACTTGTGCATTCTTTCTGTGTGATGAGGGTGGCTGTGTGTTTAGCTAGGAGAATAATTATCCTTGCTCAGACCAAGGGTGGCAATTCATCATTTCAGGCCAACAGTGTCTCTGTACAGCACAGGAAACCTACATAACTAAGCCATGAAAACTAACCATAGAGTGTAGTGAATTTCCCTTGTGATTGTAGAATTTGGGGTCATTATTCCATGTTTTCACTGAATGTCATGCACATATTTCCAGGCTAACAGATGCATCAGCTTGGCTTTATTTCCATCTGCCTGAAAAATAGAGAACTTACAGCATTTCACCAAGCCTGCAGAGCAATGAAATAAATAATGTGAAATGGTCTTTTCTCTAAATTCTGCTTGCATAGGAATTATGTATCATTATCTGCTTTGATGTACTACATATGGAACTGTATTTATTTGTATTATAATGAGGAATGGTACATTCCTGTTGCTTGTATTGGCATCTTGTTGATGCTGTGATGCTGGTGAGTTAGGAAAACTGTGGGCCTATGTATCAACTAAGGAGTTTGTCTATATAGCAACTAAACATCTGCTGTTGGCCCATCTCAGCCCACTTAGTCAGTGCTGGATTGCAGGGCTGTTTCACTGCTGAGTAGACGTCTGGACTTGAGCTGGAGACCATGCTGTAGGAGCCTGCGAGGTGGGAGGGTCCAGAAGTCTACACAGCAGTGAAACAGCCCTGCAACCTGAGTCCAGCGTGCCCAAATCAGCTGCCACAGATCAGCCATGATTTTTTCTTTGTTGTGTAGCCATACTCTACAAGTCTTTTAGGCTTAGCACTGTTAGAAGGTTATTAAAATTAAGTTGTTAAAATGGGAGTAAAATATGCAGTGCTTGGACTTTCCTAAATGCTGGTGAGCAGGAGACTGTAATATTCAGATGTGCCAATCTCTGTATTTCTCATGTTAAGAGTAATATCTGTACATTTGTGTTACGAAACTCTCAAATGGCTGGGACAGACTAAATGACAACAAGAGCCACTAATTATTGCTGAGTGTCTCGCCTAGAAATGGCTACATCCCTTAGGGGAGAAAGTGGTCAATTAATACCCATTGAAAAGCAACGTGTGTGGAAGAAACTCCTCAATTCTCAGTACAGCAGCTAGAATGCAGTTTTCAGGACAATAGAGAAGGGAAAACTCCCAGCAGGATGACTTCATCAAAGAATTACCTGAGGGACCCCCAGACACAAAGCTTTGCCTCTATGAGCCTTGGGGTCAGAAGGGTCATGGAAGGGTTTTCAGATAAAAGCTGCCTAGTAGAAGGGAACAAGGTTCTTTTTGCCAGATTGGCTCCTAAGAGGCAAGAACTTTATCTGCCAGGTAAAGGACCCCTGACTGGCACAGTTGGGATAAGCATCAGCAGCTGACCCTATGAGACTTTGTTATGTTGAACAGAAGTTTTATAATATAATAACTCAAGTTTATGCTTTTGCCTATCTGTATCTTTAGTATCCTTAGCACTGTGCAACTATCTCTAGCTTCATTTTCATTTAATTAACAAAGCCAACATAAGTTTACTATGGGATCAGACTGAGCATGGCCTTATTGAGTAAAGGAGGGGAATCTAAGGAGGAAAGGACTTGTGGATGTGGTATGTTCCTTTTGGAAAAGAGGAAATTGGATTTTCTCTGACATTATGGCAAAAGGGCTTCACTTCCTTGGTGTCAGGAGGGACTGGGCTCTCCAAGGGGGCTGTTTCAACTCTATATTGAGGCTGGTGAAAGTCTAAGGAATAAATAAGCAGTGTGATTAGCTAATTAGAGCCACAGCTGGCACCAGGTTAATGCCACTGTTGTTGACCAGTCTGTCCTGAAGTGGAACCAACAGTCTTGGGATACTGGCAGGCGTGAAGGATAGAGATTTTTGTGTTAATATGTTATTTATCATAGTAAAGGGCCCACAACCATCTCCACAGGCAAATTCCATCTGTAACCATAAAACCTAGTTCTTATACATCACTTTTCATAAGTAGATTTCAAAGTCCTGCACAAAAGAATGTTTTTTTCATTCAATTTCAGAGCGGTATTATTAATAATTAATTGTTAAGTATTAATCATGGTTGTCGTTGTTATTAATTATTATTATTATTATTAATGATTAATTATTAGGAAATTTCAGAGTTTTCCACCAAATGGGAATTCCAGTTTCCGTCTAGCTCTACTTTTTACTTCTGGAGGTCTTTGGTTCAGTGAAGTTGTCCTGAAGCTGGGGAACGTGGAGGCTCGGGAGCTGGGACTTCTTAGAAACTGGGAGCTTGGAAACCAGTGTTTCCAGACTCATGGCTATCCATCAGCCTGCTTGGTGACCTTCTGAGGAGCTGTGTGGCATGGGGGGGGGAGGCAGCTGGCAGGAAACCAGGCAGGGTTCCATCCACGTCCTGCCTAATTTCCATTAGAATCTTGTCAAAATCAATATGTTCCATAGGGTGACCAGACAGCAAATGTGAAAAGTCGAGATGGGGGTGGGGGGTAATAGGAGCCTATATAAGGAAAAGACCCAAAAATCTGGACTGTTCCTATAAAATTGAGACATCTGGTCGCCCTAGTCTTCTGTGACAGAAAAACATCCAATCAGCAAATTTCTGACCAGTTCTAGTAAAAAGCAAGAATTTCTACACCTAGATCTAAAGAGCTAAACTCTATAACAGGTGACTGCAACAGACCCATATCCTGTGCGGATTGGGCACAGAGAAAGACCCACCACACACTGACAAGTGGGTTAGACACATATATATAGTAAATGACATGCTAGAACTGAACTGTAATTGAAATTCTAAAATATTCTGTTAATTTTTTTAAATAATTACAGTGTTTCAGTACTTTCACACTCCTCTGGGCTTGCTGATTCCCTCTGAGACCTGAAGTGCCAAGATATTGAGAGAAATACTGTTAGTGCCTGTGATATTTCCAGTCAGGGTCGGCTCCAGGCCCCAGCATGGCAAGCTCGTGCTTGGGGCAGCATGCCACGGGGGGTGTTCTGCCAGTCGCCGGGAGGACAGCAGGCAGGGTGCTTTCGACGGTATGCCTGCGGAGGGTCCGCTGGTCCTGCGGCTTTGGTGGACCTCCCGCAGGCGCCCCCCCGCAGCATGACGCCATGCTTGGGGCGGCGAAATGTCTAGAGCTGCCCGTTTCCAGCTCATGCTGAAGCAGGAAATACAGTCCCAGGAGAGAGTCTTCTTTTGTGCTACTTTCAGCAAACAGTTTGAAGAAGCATAGGGACTTTATAGATATTTCTTCAGACTGAACTAAACCTTCACTCCTGCTGAAAAACCTCAACACTAGATTAGACTGCGCTTCGACCTCAGTGAGAACTGGTGGGTGCTCACCACTTTTGAAAAATTGGGGTGAAGCCTAAATATAGATTCAGAAGCCTAACTTTAGTCTGCTGTTTGTGAAAGTTTTGACCCCAAAAGTTCTGTGGAGGGAATATTTGTACACTGATGTTCCAACCTCTTTCAACGCTGTCAGTTTGAAAGCAAAAATGACAGCCAAGGTTCTCTGCTTATCAAATATTTCTTTCTAGTTAAGAATTCCCTGGCTTGGAAAACAAACCAACCAACCCAACCCAGCAGGGAAATGACATACTCATCACCCTCAGTCCCGATCATCTGCAGACATGATTAATTTTATCACTTCAAGTTCAAAGCATAAATGTTTTGCTGCCAAATGAGTAATACAATGAATCAATATGCTGCTCTGGGGCTCTGTTTAAAGCATATGCTTAAGTGCCTGGCTGAATAGAAGCCTAATTATATACATAAATGAAGTCCCTATAAAGAATAGTTTCTGTCCTACACAGAAAATAAACCACATCAGGCCAAATCCCAGTACTGTGTGTATCAATGCACCTTAGAGCAGAATCTAATTCATTGATATCACAGTGATCTTTGCAACTGTTCTAACTTGCAAGGTTTATGGAAGATTTGTGTGATATTCATCTGCTAGAGTGCATTACTATGTAACCCTTCTGCGAGCTGAAGTCAGCAGCAGCAGCAAGGGCCACGTTCAATATCTAGGGGTTCCTCTTAAAAATACAAAACAGAACCAGTCTGAGAACCCACCCAGTAATCTGGGAAAACCTAACACAGCCCCTGGGTTCCTCTAAAAGGCAATTATTTCCCCCGCTCACAAGCACTGAGCCTGTGTATAACAAAATAGAACTTCTATTAAAAGGAAAAGGGAACCAAACATTAATCTGGGGAAACACCACAACCATATTCAAAAGCACATGACCATAAGCAAACCCGACCCCACAGCATATTGGTTAGTGTCCCTTGCCTCAGCTTCCCACCTTGTGGTGGGAAATTACAACAAATGAACATCCCTTTAGCACATCTCTTCCCTCTCCGTCTGCTGCACCCCACTTACAGTTGGCTGTCCCTGGTTAGCGAAGACCCAGAGTTCAGAGATGCATTCACAGGGTTCATCTTCCCCTCCCCTCCCCGCAGTTGTCGATCAATGCCTCTGCTGCTGCCACTGCTTCGCTGCCAGTGCTGGCTACTGTTTCTCTGCTGCCACTAGCCACCACTGCTTGTTAGTCCTGCAATATCACATTATGAGGTTCCACCACTTAATCCAGCTCTCAGTGATTTCAGCAGGTAGTGGGGAACCTCAGTACCAATACAGCCTCTGTGTTGTCTTTCACTATCCCCATACAAGATCCAAGGCTTAGCTCCTAGTCCTGTTCAGATGTGATATCAACACTAGGAATCACCAGCTGAAAACAAGAACTTTCAATTGAGTCTAATCAGCTGTTTCATTAAATGCTGGAGAAGAATAGTCAAATTATGTCTACAGGTACCTGTCCCCACAGATTCTCCCTCTTCACTTTCATTTGGCATTCCTAACCCTTGCTTAGCAAGTGAGCTTCAATTTAGCATGACCCCCTCAATCAGGGCATGCTCAGCACAGTTCTGCTGCCCTTTACTCCTACAATAAGGTTAATAACTTTTCTTCACCTCTGTACTCAATACTAGAGTGATTTGTAACCCCAAACCAGTCAAAAATAATAATTTTGTCAAACCAGATCCATCTGCTGTGCACGTAGGCAGAGTAGGAGTATCTATGCAAACATGGTACGCTTGTGACATTTTTTTCCTCCAGCTCATCACTAGATGTCCGGGGAGAGCTCATTGAGCCCCTGCTTATGCTATGTTCTTAGTTCTATATCAGCCCATCTACTATCCCACCTGGCTTTCTACCCAGACTGCTGTCCTGTGTATTTGTTTTGTTAGTTCTGGCCCTGGCCCTGAAATTGGGATTTGCAAATCCCATATGGAACCCCATTCCAGGAGCAGTATGTGATACAACATGGCCAGAGGGCAGCATGAGAGTATTAGCAGGGGGCCTTATTCCCTGCCAAGGGACGAAAGTTTGCTTTAGATTAACTAGAGCACTTGACTCCAATTAGAGCACCTGACTCCAATTAGAGCACCTGACTTCAGTCATGTGATAAAAAACCCCTGCTTCAGTCAGACAGGGTGGGAGTTGAAGGAGGAAGGTTTGGTTGGAGCAGAGTGCAGGTTGCAGAAGTTGGAGAAGAGAAGAGAAGAGAAGAGAAGAGAAGAGAAGAGAAGAGAAGAGAAGAGAATGTTTGGAGGAGTGCTGCGGTGGATTGTGAAGTCCAGAAGAAACCCTAGGTAGGGCACCAGGTTGTGATAGACGCGGAGGCAAGAGACCTTCACAGCTGAGGATAGGGGGGAAGGTAACCCAAGGGGTAAGGACTGCTTAGTCTTCAAGTGGTTCCCACACCACCTCAGGGCCCTGGGTGGACTGGAAGTAGAGGGCGGGTCCAGGTCCCCTCCTATTCCACTCCCCTCTCCAAGCCCTGGGTTGATCATACAGAACCGGTTTTAGAGGCATTAGCATAGTGCCTGAACCTACCCGAGGAAGAGAAAGCGCAAGGCCCAGAGATCAATACTGGCATTTGCCACACATTAGTACTAATTTTGTAGTATGGAAGCACCAAAAGGCGGGCCAGTTAGAACTGGTGTCTCATTTCTCAAGTGAATATTCTTCATGACACCAGTATCTTACCTGTATGGATTGACAGAAAGATCAGAGAACTTAGATTGCAGTTTTGGGCAGGGAACTTGGTCAATACCATGTAAATGTTAATGGATGCTATGTAGGTTATTGTAATAATCATTTGCCAAACGGTTATAAAAGTTCTATATCATTGGAGCAGCAGGATCCTGTTGGCACTAGTAGACTACGCCGTTGGCTCATGAGGCTTTCGTTGGGTGATTACCCACTTCGTCACATTTCAATCTGCGAAAGTGGGTATTCCCCACCTGACGCTACATGATCCAAAACGTTTTAGATTCATATAGGTGCCACAGGTTCTTTCTTGCTGCTTTCACCAGATTCAGCCTCCCATGGCCACCCCTTCTGATACTTCATTGGAGTCAAGTATCAGAGGTAGCCGTGTAGTCTGAATCTGTCAAGAGCAGAGAATTCCTGTGGCACTCTATAAGACTAACATGAGTTTTGGGCGTGACTTTCGTAGGTGAATACCCACTTCGTCAGACTCAAGTGCGTATTCCCCACGAAAGTCCGCTCCAAAACTCTGTTTAGTCTATAATGTGCCACAGGATCTCTTCTGCTTATATCATTGGAGTTTTCTGTGTCTGTCAGTCAATTTACCTGTGAACAGGGCCGCGTCTGAAGTGCGGGGCCCGTTTGATACTCGGCAGTTGATCCGGGTCCTTCGGCTTGCACTTCGTGGCGGGTCCCTTCACCGCTCCCGTCTTCTGCGGCACTGAAGGACCCACCATGAAATGGCCGCGAGACCTGGAGCGAGTGAAGGCGTCCTTTCCGCTGAGTGCCACTGAAGAACCCGGAGCGAGTTGAAGGACCCGCCGGCCAACGGAGAAAATGAAAATAAGATGATATGGTCAGGCGATGCGCGAGACCCACCACCGCCGATGAGTAAAAATTAAAACGGTGCCTAAGTTAAGGAGCTCTTAGTTCAGGGCGTGCGGGCCCTTTTAGTGCGCAGGCGTGGGGCCCGATTTAGGGAACTCGAGTCTAAGCCGGCCCTAGCCTTGTTGCATCAATAAGATCTGAACGCTTGATCATTTCATAGTTCGGTAGGTGTATTTTGTAGGACAGCCTCTGGCTCTGTGGCCTTGCCATACAATAATGTGATGCTTTAGTGGTCTACATCACTGGCCTCGATTCCATGCCACTGCCCAGTTACTCTTGTGTTAGCCATTTTACACTGCATGCAAGTGTGCAGATATGTGAGCATGTACATATCTACATACTCTAAATTCCCAGACTCTTCTATGTGAGAATGACCCTGACTGAGGGGAAACTCTTGAATTGATGAGCAAATTCCAAACTTTTTTTAGTGAACAACATGCTTTAGTTATAACACACAACGACCATGCAAAACATAGCCTGAACCTTATTTTTAACCAAACAAATGCAAAGACAAACCAGAAAGGAAACCAACAGGACTCCCACTGGCATCCACATAGCATCCAGCTAAACCCCTCCAAACGCATCATCAGGTTCTAACCATCATCTGGACAATTGATCCCACACTTTTCACAGGCTTGGTGTGCAGCCAGGACCTCGCTCACAGCAACTACTGCCAACCTGAAACATTATTCTCACCAGTAACTGCACACGCACCATAGTAACTCTAGCTCAGGAACCATCCCATACAACAACTCCGAGTGCCCAACTTTGCCACTATCTCCCCGCCCATCACAGGACCTAACCCATATCAGCCACGCCATCACCGGTATACACCTGCACGTCAACCAATGTAATTCCTCCTAGTATGCCAGCACTGCCCTCTTGCCATGTATCGGCCACTGACATCTCTGCAGAAACGGATAATGTACATAATCAATCTTAGGAATGCAATATACAAAAACCTGTAGGAGAACACTTCAACCTCCTGGCCACACTATAGCAGATCTTAAGGTGGCCATCCTGCAGCAAAAAAAACTTCAGGACCAGACTTCAAAGAGAAACTGCTGAGCTTCAGTTCACCTGCAAATTTGACACCATCAGCTCAGGATTAAACAAAGACTGAATGGCTTGACAACTACAAAACCAGTTTCTCCTCCCTTGGTTTTCACACCTCAACTGCTAGAAGAGGGCCTCATCCTCCCTGATTGAACTAACCTCGTTATCTCTAGGTTGCTTGTGTATATATGTATACTTGCCCCTGGAAATTTCCACTACATGCATCTGACGAAGTGGGTATTCACCCACGAAAGCTCATGCTCCAAAACATCTGTTAGTCTATAAGGTGCCATAGGACTCTTTGCTGCTTTTACAAATCCAGACTAACACGGCTACCCCTCTGATACAAAACTATGGTGTGTGCTAAAAGCATACTTTGTGTAAAAAGCTCTATTTACAGTGAAATAAAAGTCCATTTTGCGCTAATGGTCACTGATGTTGTATTTTGTGGTTGCAGCCCTAGCCCCTAGTATCCCCAGAGAAAGGAATAGTAGCGGGGTGGTCATCCGCTCCTGCCCTGAAAGGGTTAAAAGCTAGCCCTCGTAGAGGGCTGGTGCTGGGAGCCTTCGGCTGGGCTGATTGGGGAGACAGGCTCAGCTGTGGCCATGCCCCAAACAGACCCAGCTGGCCCTATAAAAACCAGGGAAGCCAGGAGCTGAAACAGTCTCCTCTATCTGTGTAGGGAGATGGGCCTGGCTGCTGGGGAGTTAGAGAAGATACCTGGAGTGGAGCAGGGCTGGGGGAAGGCCACAGGAGCTGGGGAGCTCCAGCCTGGAAACTCCCTCAGGCTGCGGCCTAGTATAAGACCAAACGGTTACTGGAGTTGCAGGGGACAGCCTAAGGCTAGGCAGAGGCAGTAGGTCCAAACCCAACCTTGCCTGTGATGAATGGCTGACACTGCAGTCTGCCCCAGTGAGCAGGGGTTAGTTGGTGACTGGCAGTAGCCTATGACAGAGGCAAGTTGGGGATAGTGGGTGGGGTTCCCCTGGGTGGGGAGACCCAGACAGTGGGGGTACTGCCTGGGGGGCAGCACCCTGAGGAAAGGGGCACCGGGTCCGGGAGGGATATGGGGCCCAAAGCAGTGAGTGGCAAGACTTCAGCCTGCAGAGGGAGCTCCAGGGCTGGAAAAAGAGCTAACTCCCAGGACGCTAGCAGGAGGCACCACAGAGGTGAGTCGTCGCACAATTACAGGAATGCAGCAGTCATTGGGTTTATATTTTGGTGATTGGAAAGTGTCTATATCTAGCTCGAGTGCAATAAATACAGAGGGGCTATCTCATTTCTGTACCATATTCTGGTTCACACACAGAGAAGTTCACAAGATTATATAAGAATTTTGGAACTGAATTTGGAATTGCTCTGGGCTGTGACACAAACTCAGTTGCCACCTCCTGCTTTCCCTCTATTTGCATGTCTACACTGTGGAAATAAAGACAGGTTTGTGATCCCTGGTACAGTGGATCATGCACTTAGGATGAAGAAGATGAATATCTAGAATAGAAAGAACATCCTCCCCAGGGCTGGTGCCTCAGCAGCATAACTGCAGAATGTGTTTGTCCATCTGGAAGACACTAGGTTATCAAGACCTGCGTGCAGTTAATTATGAAACCATGGTGCCTCTGAAAAATGTAAAGGTCCCGAAGGATGCATAATGCAATGTCAGAGAGCTCACCTTCACAGGTCCCTTTAACAGAAAGCAAAATAATTTTTTACCAGTTTTATTGAGTTTAACAATCTGAGGGCCAGATCCTCACCTGGTATGAATCAGTGTTGCTCCATGGGCCTCAGCGGGGCAAGGCCAATTTACACCAGTTTGGGATTTGACCCTGAAAGTTCAGAAGGCAAACACTTCTCCCGGGAAATATGCATGTAAGTAATTATGTCTGTGGTTACATCAAGGGAGCTGGAACCCTTGAGTTTGAATCTCAGCTTTAAATAAGTACTAAGGACTTCAAGATTTGTTCCTTTAAAAATAAAGAAGCCATCAAATAGTTATAAACAATGCCAGCTACAGTGGAAATGCTATTGTTCAAAATGAGATATGTGATGCCTTGTCCATTAAGGGTTGCTGAAGAAGTCTCCCAAGGGTAAACTCTCTGTCAGACTATGTCTGCACTAGAGAGCTTTTATCAACATGGCTGTGTCTCTACAGCCATGCCACTAAAAGTCGCTCAGAGCGCTCCTGCCAACAAACCTCTGTGCACACTGGCACTTGTCACTGGCAAAATGTTTTTCTTTTGGGGGGCAGTG
Organism: Chelonoidis abingdonii; assembly: GCF_003597395.2. Classification (NCBI taxonomy): domain Eukaryota; kingdom Metazoa; phylum Chordata; order Testudines; family Testudinidae; genus Chelonoidis; species Chelonoidis abingdonii. Next base: position 10,911,407 of record NC_133774.1, read on the forward strand.
GAGTTAACATCTCTGAAAGAAAAAAAGTTTTGTCATTAAATTGCCAGTGTAGACATGGCCTCAAAAGAGTGGATGAAATCAGGGCCGATTCAAGGATGTTTTGTGCCCTAGGCAAAACTTCCACCTTGCGCCCTCCCNATGATCTACAGTACCAACAACTGAAATGGACCTTACATCACTTGCAAGAACATGAGAACGGCCATACTAGGTCACATCAATGGTCCATCTAGCCCAATATTTTGTCTCTGACAATGGCCAGTGATAGGTGTTTCAGAGGGAATGAACAGAACAGGGCAATTTCAAGCAATCCCCTGTTGTCCAGTCTCAGCTTCTGGCAGTTGGAGGTTTAGGGGCATCTGGAGCATGGTTGTGTCTCTGACTATCTTGGCTAATAGCCATTGAGAGACCTGTTCTCCATGGATTTATCTAATTCTTTTTTGAGCCCAGTTATACTTTTGGCCTTCACAATATCCCCTGGCAATATGTTCCACAGGTTGACTGTGCATTATGTGAAGAAATACTTCATTATTTTTGTTTTAAACCTGCTGCTTATTAATTTAATCAAGCAAGGATCAGCCACCTTGAGGAACTGTTCTTAGTAAGTATCAGAGGGGTAGCCGTGTTAGTCTGGATCTGTGAAAGCAGCAAAGAGTCCTGTGGCACCTTACAGACTAACAGATGTATTGAAGCATGAGCTTTCCTGGGTGAATACCGACTTCGTCGAATGCATGTGAGAAGCCAGATGGTCAGATTTTCTTGCCTTACTACAATGTGTGCGTGCAGATGTTCTAAATGTTAATTACCTGAAAGCCTCCTTTCAGTTTCACCCAAAAGGAACAGGGCTGCTTGATCTTGTTGCCTTAGAAACAGACATCATCACCACAGAGAGCTGAGAATCCAGTCCCAGGAAGGGGAAAAAGCTACAGAGTTCCCTCCAAAATACAGAAGCTGTTGGATGCCTCCACAGCATGTAGGATTGTTATTTCCTAGCACCCACCTTATAAAAAAATGCACGCGCATGCCCATTGGACCCAGCCATCTCCAAACACAGCTGCTCCCATTAATGCCGACAGAGCCTCACAGCTGGTCCAAAACAAGCGGTGTCGGTAGTCCCAACACATCACCTCCCATTTGATCAGGGCCGGTGCAAGGATGTTTCATGCCCTAGATGAAACTTCCACCTCGTGCCCTCCCCCCACGCGCTCCTGCCCTGAGGCGCCCCCCCTCGGCAACTCCCCCCCTCCCCCACCCTCTGCCCTGAGGTACCCCACCTGCCCCAGCTCACCCCTGCTCCGTGCATGAGCACAAGCACCCCGAGCACTCAGTGGCTACTTTCACTTCTCCCACCTCCCAGGCTTGCGGTGCCAATCAGCTAGGCACCAGAAGCCTGGGAGGCAGGATTAGTCAAGCAGCCACTGTGTGCTCAGGAAGGAGGTGGGGCAGGGGTGAGCTGGGGCGGGGACTTCCGCTGCGTGCCCCGCCCCTTACTTGCTGCAGGCGGCCCTCCCCATGCTTCCCTGTCCCACCTCCTTCTGCCTAAATGCCGGCAGCGACTGGGGTGGCCAAAGATCCGGCCGCCACAGTCTCTGCTGAAGAAAATGGCACCCCCCAAATCCTAGCACCGTCACCTAAATGGTTGCACCGGCCCTGGATGAAATGCAGTTAACGCACTCAGAGAGTAGTAAAGAGATACTGTAAGGTTAATGGCCAAGACCCCCACAGGCCATTTGGCCCCAGCAGAGTGGGCAGCTAACAGTTTTGTAAGTTCCAAACAAAGAGACTGGGTGCTGGAACAAGGCTACAGGTTACACAGTTGGAGTGAAAAAGGATAGAGGCTCTCTAAGGTTTGAAAAGGAGGCAAAAAGTATCTGCTTCTTGGGAAAGGGGGTGGATTGCCTTACATGGAATCTCAGCAGAAGAGATGAGCCTGCACACTGTTTGTTCCTGCTGCTGTTTGAGGGAACAGGACTGGTGCATACTTTGTAAATAAGTACAAATATTTTGTAAATACACTCAAAGTACCACAACTCTCTTAATTCCTCTGATTCCTGTTAAAATGTTCTGGTTAACAGCTGTTGTTCCAAATCCCAGCCCTTCATAGCCCCAGGAGAAAATAGTGCACTGGTTATACAGCCACATGACGCTTCTGACAGTGTTAGAGTACTAATGGGACTGATGTTCACTATACCAACTCTGATCATTTCACTGTTACCTTGTCTCTATTTTTTTATTTCCCCCATCCAGTTGTTGTCTGTTGCCTCATCTATTGGTGGTATATTGATTTTGTTTAGTTTTCTCAATTAACATTCTTGAAATTTGGTAGGTTCTTGTCTCAAGATCAGGCCCAGTATTATCAGGATTACTGTTTTGGGAGCCCCATAAGGCACAACAATGATGGCAACATTCACTCTCCAGGAAGATCTTTTGTAATTGCAAAAGTTGTATCATCACTATGATTAGTCCAAAAAGTAAAAGAATCCAATCAAGTAAAGTGATAAAATACAAGCTTGTTAAGGTGTCGTGCACCATTACATGTATATATTCACTCTATCCTTGAGGAGAGCTCTAAAGCGCAAGACAGCACACAGTCTGACTCTAGCATGACTGCAAATGGCTTTAGCTAAGGTCAGATGACCTGTGCCTAGGTAGAGCCAGTTGGAGCTGAACCCCAAAATAGGATTTTTAGGTGCACCTGACAATACCACTGCTACTAATAATGTTATTTTTCTCAATCAGTTAAATTTGGATTTGGAAAGCGAGAAGCACTTTCCATCAGCAATAGCTGTGGCAAGCCTGTGAGAATAATGTTGCCTCTTTGGCCAAGCAGTAGCCAAAATTTGAAGCCTTTGCAAGATGGTTTCCATTTAGATGAGAATTCAGTGCCACAATGGGAGCTGACTTCACGTGGCAATGTGTACCAGTGTGCTGCTGTCTTTCTACTGGAGCTGTGTAAGGCTGCGCTTTGGAATGATAGTTATTAGCCAGGAATTTTATCAGACAAAAGCACAACTGAATACAAAGTGGCAAGAAAGACCGAGGAATTGCAATCCAGCTGAACTAAAACTGAAAAGAAAAGGTGCTGGGGAGTGAACTGTAAGGGTAATATGTGTACTGGGCTGGAATCTGTAACAAGGCATGTGTCATTCACTTTGGCAGCAGTGACGAAGAACTTATCAAGGGCAATATATTCTGGTGCAGCAAAAGGCAGTATGGTAACCTCTATCAGATTGCCATGTAAAACTGTATCAAAAGTTCTTTCTAGCTCTTAAGTAAAAGGGAGAGACATATTCTTGCAGGGCTTAGTGGGCTGTAGAAGTCTGATGAAGAGGGGTATCTGGTGTATACTGTGTAATCCAGGATGTATCTAACAGACTGAAAATGGGGATTTCATAGAAAACTGTGCGAAGCATTTTCTCCAATTTTCTATGGGAGTTTTCAGCAGCTAAGTACAAATTGGGTTGGCATTAGAAAGGCTCTATAGAAATCACTATACAATCCTACAGAGAATGAAAACCTCTATACAGAATTTTAAACCAATCAACAGGTCTTTACAAAGAATTATATCCCTACTATAGAACTTCATGGGCCAAATCCTCAGCTGGTGTAAATCAGTATACCTCAACTGAAGTCAATGTAACACATGTTGGTTTAAAAATCCTATAGGAAATCTTACAAAGGGAATTCAAAATCCTACTGGAAACTTATCATTCTTTCTTCAGCTTTACTGGGTTTTTCCTCACTATGAATTAGAAGACAAAATTATAATGGAAGAGATTTATTTTCACTGTTAGTCAAATCCTGAAATCTTAATTTATTATTCCGACCTTATTTAGGCAAACTTCACAATGAAGTCAAGGGAAATTTTACCTGCATAGGGGATGACTAAAAAATTAAGTGCCTCAGAACATGATCCTATGTAAATAGAAATGACCATCATGTTGTAATACTCACTGATATTAATAATGAGCAAAAGCTTCAGTGATACTGTTCAGAGAAGCAACCAAACTTTTGGAGATTTATTCTATTTAATAAAACTTTAGGTTTGACTCTGACAGCCTGAGGATTATGCTACTTATACGGGACCTCTCAGAACCAATGTCTTCTCATTGAACACACCTAACCTAGCAATGAAGAACAGCACTGATTGTCAGATGGGGAGGGTCTATATTTTGACCTAACAATAAATGAGCCTGATTCTCCATTGCATGGTCATTAACTTAGCATTAATTTGAAAAATTGCCTCTGAATTTAGTGGGCTACGTTTTCTAAATAGGCAACATGTTGTGCCCCAGGATATAAACAAAAGAGAGGGTGCAGACAGCTATTTGAATATGCTATTACCCAAATAGCTCTTTGTATGCTTTAATCAATGATTCTGCAGGTAGCATATGTACATATTTATATGCATGGCATTTAGAGTAGACACTTGTTTGCAAAAAACTTGTCTGTTAGATAGTAGTCTGCACGAACATCTAATTACTCAGTAGCTACAAAAGACACGGAAGTTGGCATGCAGTTAAATACATGATATTTGTCCATCTTTTATCTGCCTTTAAAACGAGGGCTTGCAGCAAAGAGGAACTTGGATTAGACCATAAACTTGGTCTGGCAAGGATGCACCTTGAATTAGAAAGAAAAAAGGATTGTAAGTGTGGCTGTGAATGAAAACAGATGGTCAGCAATCCATAATCATGTATTTTAGAGGGTATCCATAAATTACAGAGAGCATTAGGGGGTGAGTGCGTCTTTAATTTTGTGTGTTTATTTCAGTGTTACAAGGGGATGAGCTGGTCTTGAAAAATCACCAAATAATGTATTACATAACTTATGGACAGCCCCTTAGAAAAACATCTAACCTTGATTTAAAGACTTCAGCTGATAGAAAATCCACCATTTCTTTTCTAAACTGAGCTTTCCAAGTGCTGAGCACTGAATGCCTCACTTCCTCTGCTTATGTCATTTTTTTCCACTCATAGTACCACGGGGGCTTTTACAAACCCTGTTTCTCCAGTGGAGCTTACATGCCAAGTCAGCAAGACACTGCAGGGGGCATCCTTGTGATCCTTCCACTCACAGAAAAGGTCACACTGCTGCAGTGATTAGAGTTATTTCCTTTTGCTACTGTATACATCGCGCACTAATCTAACTATCGGTTCATCTATCTACTGCAGGTATTTCACAAGCATGTATTTCATGGCCAGAAATCATGCAAACTATTCCAAAAAGCCCTGAGTAATGGTACCTCAGCAATAATTCTAAGGGTAAGAAGGTAGTTTACTCTTGAAACCCATTCATTCCCTGGCTTCTTTTCTGAAACGGCCAATATAGGAGCCAATTAATGACAACTTTGGTATTGATGGTTTTATGAAGTGGACACCTGTCCATTAGAAGTTTGTCTGAGAGATCTATCAAACTAATTTCAAACGCACCACCAAACAGCTATCAGCTTGCTAACACCAGCAATTTAACTTTCAGTTAGCATCAGCAATTCAAATTTAGTAGCCCAGAGGTGCAAAATTCAGATCCTGCTAGGAGCATGCCAAGCAAACCTGCCTCCCTATGGCTTCTTGAGTCCTATTGTAAAGAAATCCCACCAAGTGAGTCTGCCACTGTTGTCTCCACCACAATGAAATGTTGTTGTTTACAGGAGTGAAGAATAAAGAAACAACTGAACGACAATGCTGGACCATTTGTGTGACATGGAAGAAAGGCAGAAGCGGATGCTCAAAATCCAGAAAGCTTCTTGTCAAAGGCAGGAAATAAATTGTGGACCACAGTCAGATATGATGTGCTCTGGAAGGCCCTGGATATAGATGATTTGGTCCACCTAGAGCTGGGCCATTTCCTTGGTGGAGAGTAAGCCAGCGCAGGTATGAAGTATGCCATCTTTGGGAGGTGGTCCACTGCTGACAGAATGGTTGTGAACCAGAATGGATATGACTTGGGTAGTTTTACTATAAAATCTATGGTGGTGACAGCACAGGGGCCAGGTGGAGTCTCAAGAGGTTGCAGGAGGCTGGGGGTTTACTATGAGACACCTTGGAGCAGGTGAATACAATTCAAGAAGCCACAATGGCCTGCACTCTGGCCTACATGTGAGGCCATCAGAAGACACAAGAGACTAAGTGCTGAGTTTTAAAGTGGTCAGAATGTCCTGCCAGGGGGAATAATGACATATTTGTAGGATTGTAGCCTTGGAGGCTTGTGGGGACTATATATATATTCCCTTTTAGGTAGGTTACCCCATCTCATACATTGTGAGGTTTCTTACTTATGACTTCCTGCTCACCAGGGATCCTATAGATCAAGGCCAATCATATCAGAAGGAGCAGATCTTGGCAGGAAGTCTCACCCAGAAAATCATGAGACTTCAGGATGCAAGAGGTTTGGGGGCTCGAGTCCTTTTAATCATTATAATATTCACCTTCTCAGACAATTCATTAGCTTTGCTATTTTAGATGCCTGGACAATAGATTACAAAATCAAAGAGTAAAAAGAATAAGGCCAGCTAAAGTTGTGGTTGGTTGAGGACCTTGTCCCTATGCAGATATTCAAGGGTTCTTGTGACTGATATACACCTTTATGGGGTATCAGGCCTCTTATATATAGGCCCAGCATTTCTTCAAAGGCTGTCTGAATTGCCTTTTTAACAAGAGGACTGATGCCCTGGCAGGCTAAGTGGATTGATGAATAAAGGCCTTGGTTAGGGTGTCCCGAAGGTAGGTGCACAGAACAACTAATTCCAGCTAAGATATGGCATATACACCCAAATGAAATCTATGCCACTGGTTGTAGCTCGATTGGGCAATTGTAGTCACTGGAAGGGAGGGAGCAGGATGTAGCCTGTAGGTAAGGCATAAGAGTAAGTTAAGGTAGTCGTGCAATGAGCCTACAACCTCAAGGCCTGTAAAACAATAGCTTAGCTAAACAAGACATAAGGCACCAAGAGCCTTTGAAAAAGTAGTTAACCAGGAGTAGCCCTAGATCATAATATAGCACAGGATAGATCACAAGATATACACTAGTATAAGTATGCTGCTAATAGGTGAACACACAATGCTAGTTTATACCAGTTTCAGATATTTTACAGTTAGGAACATCAGCACATGTCTGACCACAAGGATACCATGGTAACTACTATATATATATATTCTAATGAACCTGAAGTAAAAGGATTAGTAACCTGTGGGAGAAGGAAACCTCAACATTAGTAGGGTGAGGAAATGCAAGTAAGGAAAAGGGGATGAAACCCCTATTGAATATGTATTAGGTATAGAGGCTTCAGCATAACACATTGTGGGAGATGTACTTCTTATGAGATGCCGGAATGATGACCACTGCTGGTGGTTAGGAGGAAGATAATGACTAGCACTTCAAGTTGTTCTGCAAGGGATGGTGTGATTATATGGATGCTCAGACATACTTTCTGCTTTATCTCTATCTACTTGGTGAGCTGGAGTGCTTGTAACTTTGCTAACTGTGTTAATAAAACTATTACAAATTTAGGAGGTTTTTCCTAAGTGTGAGTGTTGCAACCATGCACACCGGAGTTCCCAGCTGAATAGTAATTTGAATAATAGTGGGCTTGATGTTGGAATAAGGACCTACCACACCTCAGAGTGTTAATTTGGAATTCTTAAGTAATCAATATAATTAATACACAAAGGTGTTTGTGTTTTCTTTTTCTTTCTTTTTTTTTTTCCTGAAGACATCTCCATAGTAGCTATATTTGGATGAAAGTCAAGGACTGGTATCAGTGGGTGGCTTTGCTTCGCCAAGTGCCCTGGCATGCATTTGCTGAGGAACTACTGCATGCTGCCTATCTCCTGGACTCAAGCAGTGCTGGTGGCAGAATTTTCAGAAAAATTTGACTTTTAGTTCATGCCAGCTAATAAGGGGTGTGGAAGACCAGTTATGAGATACCCAGAATCAGAGGACAGTTCAGGGAATGGAAGGCATTAAACTGAATTGCCTTGGATAGTAACCTCAAAAGGAACAGTTTCTGTGGCCATTGGCCTAGAGGGTAAGGGTATGGCTACACTTGGAATTTCAAAGCGCTGCCAAGGCAGCGCTTTGAAGTGTGAGTGTGGTCGGAGTGGCAGCGCTGGGAGAGAGCTCTCCCAGCGCTGCACATAAACCACATCCTCTATGGGTGTAGCGTGCAGCGCTGGGAGCCGCACTCCTAGCGCTGCCGCCCTGATTACACTGAGGCTTTACAGTGCTGTATCTTGCAGCGCTCAGGGGCGTGTTTTTTCACACCCCTGAGCACGAAAGTTGCAGCGCTGTGAAGTGCCAGTGTAGCCATACCCTAAGAGAGACACATTGATTGTCTTTACAAGGTCAAGAATGGGCTTAGGCCACAGAGTAATTAGTAGTTGTGACGATGTGGTTCTGGCGAGACCCAACTGAGAGTGCCAATTTAGGACCGATTGCTCAAACAGGGCAGTTACAGCCCTAGGCTGGGGTTTTTCCACCTCTAAGGCAAACCAAATCAGCCAGACAAAAATGACTTCAGTTTCACCCCACTGGCTAACCACAAGTCACACAAGCAATTTCCTTAGACACTCCAGTCTCCCAGTATCTCCACCAGTTGCCACCCGTCCTGGGGATGAATGTGTATGAAAACCAACACCCAGTAAAGAAAGACGTCTCTCGATCCCAAAGGACCAAGCCCAGACCCAGGTCAATATATACATTAGATCTTACCCACAAATCACGCTGTTTCCAGTTCTTTAGAATCTAAAATTTAGAGTTTTATTCATAGAAGGAAAAAGATAGAGATAAGAGCTAGATTGGTTAATGGAATCAATTACACTGGTCTACAATTTTTGTGAAGTCATCTGCTTCAGAGATAAAATGTTGCTATTTATTAGTATTTTGATGTGCTGAATTCAAATATGAGATTAAACAACTGACTGGCTACTGTTTCTAAGATATTTAAGTTTTTAACATTTTATGTCTATGATATTGTGTAGAGAGTAGAGTTTTAATCATAAATTGTAAACCTAGGCTCTTCATGTGTTTATGGTTGCTTTACATGATAAATTTCACCTGTCCTCTTTATGTAACACTTTAAAAATCAGCAAAAGGGTTTTATAAATAAAATTTATTATGAAACAAAAGGCAAAAATATTATGTACATAGTTTAGTCCTATTCAGTGTCTACTCGGCACTTCTTGGCTTGTCTCTTGTATTCATATAATGGAGCATCTCTTGTCACTGTCCAGCAATAGTCTGCAAGCATTGATGGGCTCCATTTGCCCTGATAGCGTTTCTCCATTGTTGCTTGTCCTGGTGAAATCGCTCGCTGTGCTCGTTGCTCACTGCTCCGCAGTTCGGTGTAAAAAAATCTAGATAAGAGTGCAAAAAATGTATCCTTAGTGACATGTTGCAACAAGGCTTTTGTATGCCTTGAGGAAGTTTTCCACCAACAACCTGTAGTGGTGCCTTGTTGTTTCCGAGAAAATTTATTGCCATTAACTGGAAGGCTTTCCATGCCGTCTTTCCTTGCCACGCAGTGCATGGTCAAATGCATCATCTCGAAACAAGCTCGTGAATCTGAGGACCAACAAAGACACCTTCCTTTATCTTAGCTTCACTTAACCTGGAAATTTTCCAGGGAGGTACTTGAAAGCTGCTTGTGTTTTGTCAATGGCCTTAACAAAGTTCTTCATCAGACCCGCTTGATGTGTAAGGGTGATAACAAAATCTCCTTGATTCAACGAGTGGTGGATGCTGAACACTTTTCCTCCCAGGCTCCAATGACTGTCGGAGTGGCCAGTCTTTCTTAATGTAGTGGGAATCTCTTGCACGACTATCCCATTTGCAGAGAAAACAGCAGTACTTTGTGTATCCAGTCTGCAGACCAAGAAAGAGAGCAACAACCTTCAAATCACCACAAAGCTGCCACTGATGTAGTCATAGTTTATGCACCTCAAAAGTTGTTTTCATGTTGTCATAGGTTTCCTTTCTATGACTGCGATGACCAACTGGAATTGATGGCAAAACTTTGCCATTATGCAGCAAAACAGCTTTAAGACTCGTCTTCGATGAATCAAGAACAGTCTCCACTCACTGGATGGTGAACGATGTTGAGGGCTGCCATCACACCATCGATGTTGTTGCAGCTACAAGATCATCTTCATGAAGAAGAATGGGACAAAGATCCTTTTGGCAGTCACAGAACATGGAAACCCTAACATCACCTGCCAGGAGATTCCACTGCTGTAGTCTGGAGCTCAACAGCTAGACTAGAACCAATCAACAATTTTAAGCATCATTTTTCGTTCTCAGTGACCCAGAATTAGTAAAGTTTGACTAAATTTATTTCAGAAGCATTTTGGCTGTAGAGCAATGTTACATACAGTAATGGCAAAGTTCTTAGTTCAGGCTTGTAGCAGTGATGGAGTAAACTGCAGGTTTAAATCAAGTCTCTGGAGAACATTCCCCACTGGGATGGGTCATCAGTCCATTGTGTAGAGCTTCAGCTTGTAGCAAAGTCCCTCCAGAGGTAGGAAGCAGGATTGAAGACCAGATGGAGATGAGGCATCAGCTGTATATAGGCTTTTCCAGGTGTAAGGACACTCTCTGTCTTACTGTGGAAAGTTACAGCAAAATGGGGTCTGCAGTCACATGGGCCAGTTTCTGCACACCCTGCTGAGTCACAAGGCATATCTGCCTCCTCTCAATGGGTCAGTTGTGTAGCTGATGGTCCTTAATGGGCCATCAAGCAGGCTAAGCAGAGCTAACACTAACTTGTCTGGGGTGTTTCCCAGAACTGCAGCACCAAATTGAAATACAGACAGTATACAGCCAATACTTATAACTTCAAGAACAAAATGATACAGACATACAGACAGCATAATCATAACCAGTAACCCGTAACCTGGTCTTAGACACCTTATATGAACCCCTTTACATAGGATTTGGTGCCACTACAGGACCTTGGTTGCAACCCATGTTCTATATGGTCCCAGTTTATATCAATAATGTCACAGTAGTGCCCAGCTGCTTCTGCATCAACAAAGTCGTCTGTTGCACCCACTTCAATGAGGGTTTGCTGGAGAGGCAGTGGTTGAAGATGCCCCACAATTAGTAACTTGAATGGTACTCGGTGCAGTGCTGGTTGATGAGAGCTAATATGTGGTCCCATTGGGGTCTTGATTCAAGTTTCAGGGAGACACTCTGTCAGGACATCCAGGCTGACATCCTTCACTGAGCCATGGCTGGCTTGTTTCCGGGATTCCTTTGAACTGAATTCTATGGGGTGCAACCTGAAATAAATTGTCCTTGCTTGCCACAGTTGTACACAGGTTAAAGTGTTGTCAGCACTCACTCTCTTCAGAGGCAAGTTGTCTGCAGGTCAGATCTGTCTGCGTCAGCTCAGCTGGTGGGGTGGAATCCAATAGTGGGGGATATGGTTGCAACCCCTCTCTTCTTTCTTCTGGTCATTCACTTAGATGATTACCAATACAGATAACAAGATCTATGAAGGCGTCCAAACCCATTGGGGTCTCAACTCAGGCCAACTCCTTAACTTCATCCTGCAAGTCCCATCAAAACTGAAATAACTGGGCCACCTCATTTCATTCTGAATCTGATACAAGATGGAGGAAGTGAGCTCAGCTCAACTAGAGTTTCCGCAGGGTGGCTTCAGCAAAGTGAGTGTGGTTGGGGGTGTCAAAGATTCATGATTAATGATATTGCCTGCTGCAAGGCATCCCAGTTGGACAGAACCAGACTGCTCTCTTCCAGCAGGGGAGAGGCTCACTACTACACCTCCCATCTTCAAGTTGACTACCTAGCCTACCTTAGTATGGTTGGATGCGTACATCTGCTGTTGAAGCAAGAACAAGAGGCATCACTGCTTCACAGAGCCCTGGAATTTGGATTAGCTTTTATCTCAGTGCTTGAGCAGAAGGATAGTAAGCCTTTGCTCAGGTGACTGTACACCTGTACAGGCCCAGAGTACTGCATTCTCTGTGTGGAGTTGGTGGACTTGCTTCAGCAATGCTTGAATCTCAGTGGCCAGCTGTGCATACTGCATGCACAATGCCCAGTTGTGTGCTTGGTGGCAGATCACTTGTTTTTGTGGTGCTGATGCTCCTTTTATGGAGAACTCTGCTGGGTCCATCCTTGGCCCACTCAGAGAAGTTGGTAGTGGTCCAAGCAAGCTGTAGGGACTGAGATGTGGGCAGCCATGCCTAATGGTTCAAATCAAGAGCCTGGAATCAGAGCCAGTGTCAGAAATGGGGTCAAAGTCAGGTTTCAAGCTGAAGATCAGAGTCAGAGTTAGGAGTCAAGCCAAGGGTTGAACCCAGAGTCAGCATCTGGGCCAGGGCATAGGGGCATGGACCTGAAGAAAGGCAGGAACCAGGAATAGACAGAGGTCTGAGATCAAGAGGACAGAAACAGACTGGGAAGCAGGAACTAGGAACAGACTGGGAAGCCGGGCTCAGGAATCAAGCAAGTATGCAGGGCCCATAGTAACAGCCAGACAGGGTTGTTCCTGGACAGCCAGGTTCCTTGGACAAATTCCTTTGCCTCCTTCTGGTTGAAGTAGAGTGCTGCCAATCGATGGGTCTGGACACCTTCCTCATTCAGGAGCTTCATGGGGGTTCATGGCCTGAGATCCCTCCCAATAATCTGTTCTATGTAATGGATCCACTATTATTTTATAGAAGGTCCTGCTATTTCCCCTGTTATTAACGCTTCCCAACACTTTCTATTATGAGATCATGTTTTCAGTGACTTATATATTTGCCATGTGTGTGGGTTCTTGCTGCATGCTGCACTGGCTCTGTCCAGATAGCCTATACAGCAGGCTCCAGTCATACTGCCCAAGAAGACCAGACTCGGTTTCTGTAGTGAGGGTACTTGGCCACGTTTATTGTCAACGAATCCTGGTAATAGCACCCAGCAGATTCTAGTGGGATACTAAAACAGGTGTGCCCATTACAATGGACTCAACTCAGTGAATGGCAGTACTTTCCATTCCCCCCTCAGCTGGACAAAGTCACTCTCTCTGAGACCCCTTTTTTATACACTGATACAAACAAGTTACATATTCCCGTCTGATGTTGTTAGTTACCTCCCTTTACCTTGTACCTGTTGGTCCAATCAAAATGTCTCTAGGCATCACCCTGTTATCCTGTCCTTATCTTTATGAGGGGACAGTGTGCCCTTGTATCATCTTTGGAGAATGAGTTTACACCATCACCCTGTATCGGTGTGTTCTGGCATTACCCTTCTGGAATGTGTTTATGTGAATACTTAATGCCTAGGAGTGCTTGTGTTTTTGCAGTGCCAGCCCTGTTCTTGCCAAGTTCTGTGAACTTGCACATACATATTTTTATTGCAGGGCCTGACTTTTGCTCCTAGCTTGACTCTTGCTAATTTTGCTTTCTATTAGCAGGGCCTGACTTTAATTCAAGCCTAAGGCCTTACACCAGACCCCTTATGCCAGGCCTCATGTCTCAGGCTCTCTCTTCCTTCTACACCAAGCTGGGTGTCTGCCTCAACCTAATTTAGTTTGGAATACATCAGCCAAAATGGTTCAGCTGTTTCCAAGAACAAGGCTAATGAAAAATACATTGTCTTGCTCATGTTAAAAAAAATAATCTGGGGACCTATTTTGGAAAGGCCTTACCACTCCCATGCTGTAGAGAAGAGAACTAAAATTTGGCATCAGGTCACCTTTGTGTCTTTTGCTGTACTTGTGAAAATCTGCCCAAACTTGGCCAAATTATAAGCCTTTGAAAAAAATGCAGTTAGCACATGCTCAGTAGCGACGTCACAGAGTTGAGCAGCTAACATCTCCAAACAGTCTATCCACATTAAGCATGCTCCAGCTCAGATCTGAGATGGATTTTCCTTGCAGTTGCAGTTCTGGGCTTCTCCATTCTGTGCTGGGCATGGGCAGCCAAAATGAATGCAGGGAGCCTAGGCTATCAATGTGCCCTGGCCCAGGTACTGAAGAGGAAGAAGAGGAGGAAACTGCCAGATTCAAACACAGAGGGGACTAAAGCCGTGCTAGGAGTAGGGAGAGGGTGAGGAGTTGAAACAAGGCCCCTGGGTGGGGGATGGAAGGATAGGGAAGGGAGACATTGGCAACAGTAGAGCTCCATTGATTTTACACCAGCTGAGGATCTAGCTCCAAGGTTCAGATGCCATGTTAATAACAAATTTGTAACCAAGTTAGGCACTTCAAACTCAGCTACTCTAAAATCTAGAAGTAATTAACATCTTGGTTATGATATACACATGCATAATAAATTTGTAGTTACATCTCCACATGTGACATTCATGCTCCTGTTTGCTTAGTTACAAATATATACCCATGCTTTCTAATGAAGGAGAATATGTAAATCTGAAACTGAGGGCCTTATCCTTGGATCATTTATATTAGCATAGATCTTTTGATGTCAATGGGATTATGCCCAGTTACACCAGCTAATGATCTGACCCTAATATTAGATGTTGTCCTTTAATTCATAACTTTGATTCACTTTACATCTATATTTAGATTCCATAATTTCTAGCAAATTAGCATGCGATGTTTTTATTTGGACTATCCTTTCTATGTCTTACTTTCACTCACTTTTTCTTCATCTTTCTATTCCCTAATTAATTGCACTTTTGGCCCTTGTTGTCTTGGTTCAGACCAAAGCACGAGCAGAGAAAAATGGACCAGCAGCCAAACTGAAAGTGGGACTCCATCAATTTTTTGGGGGGAGTGACCCCAGCAGAGCAAAGCAGATTTAAACTTGGTTTACTTGTCTAGTAGAGGATTCTCCTTATGCAGAAGAATGCTCTGATAACATAGCATAGTTATTGTAGCTCTTGTTTCACTCCTTGGGGAAAAAAGGAAAAGTCTGGGGAATGTGTGGCCCAGTGATTAGAATAGATCAGTTGTTCTCAACCTTTCCAGACTACTGTAACCCTGAAGTCTGAGCCCTGCCATGTAGGGGCAGAAACATGTAACTTATCTTCGCAGGGTCCCCTGTGATGTGGGGCCTCAAGCAATTGCCCTGCTTCCCAACCCCTAACATCATCCTTGCACTTGCAACCCCCTTAAGCTCCTTTCATGACTCCCCAGGGGTCACTCCTCCTCCCAAGTTGAGAAGCATTGATCTAGATGAGTTGACGTACCCCCTGGTTATATGTACCCCTGGTTGAGAACCACTGAAATAGACCCTTGATACAACAGTCCGCCAGCATGGAGCCAGTTGCAAGATCAGGCTTTAGGTTGTAAGATATTCGGAGCAGGAACTTGTCACATTATTTAATTCTCTGAGAGACACTTAGTACACTTACAAACAATATAATAATAGAGGAGCCAATCCCCCGATAATGCAAACCTTTCCTCTTGTTGTACGCTTGTACTATTGTACATTTCAAACAGTCACCTTCATACTTTCTTCTGTGCTTTTCCAAGTGCTTAAAAGAAGATCCCTCTCTGCAAACCCACCTCATTATCCTCCTTCAAATCTCTTCTTAAAACTCTCTTCTGGCACGTTGCTTGCAGAACACTTGCTTGCAGAACACTCAGCTTTTTTTCATCCTGTAGATTTCCTCTCTTGTAGATTTTGCAATCTCTTATTTCGTCTCACCTGAGTATGCAAATAGGTATACAGTGTGAGGCTTACAATACGCAATGGCCAAAGAGAGAAATAGGTGTCTGTTACCTCCTGCCTGAAAGGAACATTTCCAAGATATGTCACCTCCTGGGGACCTTCCTTAACTCCAAGGGCTTGAGAACATAATTTTCATTATAGATGCATAACTCCTTAAATAGTATCCATACATACATTTCACAATAATTATGACTACCAATGGACTACTGGCTTGCAGTACAGACCACACATGCTACCCTTCAGTAAACTATTGTGTATATATCCAACTCAGGGGATCCCTATAAAATCTTGTGCACACTGCGCCCTCTGGCAGCTGGCACCCAGAGGTCCCTGGGTCAAAGGCAGACACCATTTTTGTTCTGTATTTGTACAGCACCTTGCACAACATCCCTGGTCCATGACCAAGACTTCTACACACCACCCAATAAATATTAATTAAAGTAATAATAATTATTTTGCTGGAGTATAATTTTTAATTTCTCAAGCAAGGAAGATGTCATCAGTTTCCTTGGAATTCCATTCTCCAGCCCAGTAGAAGTTGAGGTGCAAATATTTTGTTCAGATGGAGGTCAGTTTAATTGATGTCCTGTTTTCACTATTTTGTTATGTCAGATCCATTTTTCTTTCCATATTAGAACTATAGTCTCCCTTTAACTTGGTCAGTACATGTTAGACATTGGCATATGCTCCTGTAGTGTCAGTGTCTTTTTGGCATTGCTTTCTATCATGTTAACTTCTGGACTTTCTTATGACTGTCAGAAATACAATGTGTAAAGCATTTCTGATGTCAGGTTAAAGCAATGTTCTCAAGGTTAAAAGTGTTATTGGATTGTAGAATCAAGGCTAAAAGCTCTTGTTTCCCATAGTCTGTTTTATCTAATTAAAGACTGTAAGAGAGCCTCTCCATGTGTCATTCTGCATTTAAAGGTTAGATAGAAAAGGGTGCCTGGGTCTTACAAAAAGACATTGACTCTCCCTCTCTCCTACTATGAAATAAATCAGCTGGAAAGACTGGCAGTGCTGGCTAGCAGTTCCATATAATTGTTACCAGACCCCTGGGGTACAACCTGGAATGATTGGACCACTGTGCCCTTTTCACTCTCCAGTCTTTCATGATGTTTTGCTAGTGACAAGCAGCAAAGCTCTCCAGGTGCTGTGATCACTCAGTCAATAACATGAAGGGATACACTCAGCTAAATTGCAGGAATGCTCTCTAAGCCACTCATGAACCATACACAGGGAAACACCAGCAACCCCAAACCTTGCATCCCAGAAATGTACCATCTGTTAGAGAGCTTATTCCTTCACTCTCTCACTTCCCTGGTCCTCGCATGAACAGAGAACAACAATACCTGAAGTCCGAAGATGCAAACAATTTGATGTTTATTGGGGTGAACTTCCAGCAAGCTTAAATCCAAGTTCCTTTTGCCTTATTTTCGAATCCCAACTTATATCCTGTTTGCCCCTAATAATTCTCAGCTATTCCTTAACCAATCATTCTACTGAAATCTATCTAACCAATCCTAAAATAATTGTAACATAATTCACTAACCAATTATATCCCATCACCTTAATTAGTTTATACCCAGCAAAATTAATTATACAGCAGACAGAAACAATCACAGAGCCACAGAGACCATAAATAAACAATAAACAATAGCAAATAAACAAATAGCAAGTGGGAACTATAATGACAAAACAATACAGAAGTGAGAATTTTGCAACTACATCTATAAAGACATAAGGGTTTTCCAACTACGACTATTGATAAGTGAGTTCTTACCAAACAGAAAACTATCAAACTACATTTCCTTGTACATCTTCTAGGCTCTTCCCTGTATCTGGAGGTGATAGATTGGAACACCTTTCTAACAGCCCCAGATTGCCTTATTTCATTGTCACTAGTTTGGAATGTGAGGATGTGACCATATGCTTCCCAGCTTATGGCTGCCTCCGCTGCTGAGCAAAAGGGCTTCGCTTAAGAACAGGACCTCAGACTGTCACAATGAGAGAAGGTCCTTACACAGGCAGATCGTGATTTTGATTTTTTTTTTATACTTCTATAACTAGCTAAATGATAAACATCTACCTACGTTCTTAAAGTATAGGCCTTTACAGATAGGCCTGAATATCTATATCCTAACACCATCTTACACCACTCAAGACCTTCTCTTGAACAATGCAAGTTCATTAATTAGTCCACCATTTTGTCAAAGGATAGTGGACATGCACCAGCATTTCTAATCTGAGCAGATTCCCCAAGCACTTTAGACAAACTCACTGGTAAAAGTAAAATATTAAAATAAGGTTTCTTAACTACAGAAAGATAGATTTTAAGTGATTGTAAGTGGTAGGCATAGAGGCCAGAAATATTTACCTATGAAATAAAAAATAAACACGCATTCTAAATCCTGAACTTATCAGACTCAGTAAGATCTGATTCAAACAGCTTTTCTCATCCAACTGGATGTTGAAGGGAGGTTACTCTTCTTAATGCACAGGCTGAATTCTCTTCTCAGCCTGGGACCAATACGCCCAGTTCAAAGTCTTTCTCTTCCCAATGTTCTTGTTGCCTTCAGAGTAGGTAGAGGAGGAGAAAGGTGGTCTCATGATGCCAATGTCCCTTATGTTATACCCTCAATTCATGTCCCAGGAAAAATACGACCCCAGACATGTCCTGGGGGACCTTGCTAAGTCTCAGAATTGAGCAATCTCCATTGTGTGGTGCTTGTGCAACTGTCTCCTATTGAATTGTAAATCTCTTGTTTACAATTCCCCTGTTGATCAATGGCTGGTGATGGTTGTTTAATGCCAGCCTAGAAGAAAAAGCTTAATGATTGTGGATGAGAACTAAGCTTAATAGAGTCAAAGGCCAAAAGGGACCAGTGGGATCATCTAATCTGAAATCCTGTACAACACAGGCCAGAGAACTTCCCTGAATTAATTTCCTTTTTAGAGCATATCTTTCAGAAAAAAATATCCAATTTTGATTTAAAAATTGCTGAGGATTGAACTTAGGGGCTGAAGATGACTGTATAATGAAAGTGAGGTCAAAATACAGAGAAAGTTAGTGTAATGGGGGCCTCATACCTGGAGCACTCCTTGGTGTCCCAGTACAGCACGACCATTGCATCACTGCCTCAGTTTCTCCTACTCGGCTTCAATACGTCCAATGAAGCTTATGTATGTTGAACAGTACCCCTGCAAGGGTATAGTTTATTTAACCAAAGGACGAGCATTTTACAAAAAGGCTTCCATCCAGCATCTCTAACTGGAGGAGGAAAGGGGATAAATTAACCTTAATCCATCAGTCTCTCCTATGTCAACTCCCTTACCAGCAAGGCTCTTTTGGCCAGGAACCCTCTTCTGGAGCCAGGACCTCTTGTCATCAGCTGGGAAAGGGTTCCTCCTCTCGGATCAAGGTCTCCACGGAAGTTAAACCATGATGACCCTCCCAGAACATCATATCATTTCTCAGAACTGGGATTTCTGCTGCTACCTGCTGATTTCCTTCCTTGGAACCCAGGTTCCACTGAGACTCAGCGTTCATAGCTCCTCTCTTTCAGAGCCTCTCCAGACTAGGAGCATTCTTTCTTAGTTTTCTTTCCTGGTTTGCCCACCTCCCCGGGCTCCCTCCAAGAAGCCCTTCTTTTGGGAACTTTCTCTTTGTTTTCCAGAGACTGTTCCTCCCCTGGATCCTCTGTTTTCTAACCCCCAATCCCTACCTGAGTAGCTCCCTATTATCACTCTGAAATGCTTCCCTATTTAATTGACTTCCAGTTTCTGTGAGTAATTAGTCCCAGGAAGGACCAGATATACACCATATGCACCCCGAGGCACAGCACCTTCAGCCCTCCCCCACCTACAGCTGACCTTTGTGTTTTCCATAAAAAAATGAGACTTTTAACCCACTTTTAACTTTAAGACGTACCTAGAACATTGGCACCCCTAGGCATGTGCCTACTGTACCTAATTGGAAATCCAGCCCTGGTCCCAGGTGAACCTGAGTTGCCTCATTCCCCCTTGGGAAGCCTGTCAGAAGTAGCGCCTGACCCCTTCAGAGGGCCAGCTACCCTCTGACAGTGGGTCATTTTGTACATTCTTGGCCATGATCAGAAAGTAGAGAAAAGTAAATGCTTGAGGCCATATTACTTCACTATCCAGAGTTATTAGCAGACCTCTGTCAAGCACTGCCTTAAATCACCCCATGGTTCCCTGTAAAGAATGACCTGCTGCAAGTGCTATTGTCAGTCAGATCTCAAGCATCTCTGCCTTGGTGTTGACATCCCTGTTCTTTCAGTGTGCATTGGTCAGCCTTTGATAAGCCATTTGGATCAGGTTACTTTCCATAGAGAGGAAGGGAGAAGCACGTTTTCATCCCATCTTGGGAAAGCACAGAAAATTCTATAGTCTGCAAATGAGTTCCTGGTTCAAGACAATTTTGCAGCCCCTGAACCGTGATGCTATTATTATCCTGATGTTTTGCCATAAACAGAACCCAGTGCTAGACAGGGAATTTATATATTTATCAGCATGAATTACTGACTGTGTTCCTCCATATTGCTTGCATGCGGCCATAATTCAAATTACTGTAGTCAAAATTATTGCAATAAATATTACAAAATATGGATGTAATTATTACAGCATTTATTTCAAAGTCCAGCTTTATTTACAAAGATGTGGCATTGATTAAAGCAGCTTGAATTATGCTAACTACAGCACCGAACTCTCTTTATAAAACCATTTGAGAAGCACAGTAATTTGAGTTCAAGGGAGAGGCACTATTACAAGAAAGCTAATGATAATCGTGTTTAAGGTCACTGGCAGTCAAAATACTTGCTATACAGGAACCTTCTGTCAGAGACAGTTATAGTGGAGGGCCTTTGAATGGGGTTGAAACACTCACAGTGCATTTCTGTGACTGCTTTGTTCTTACAATATTTAGTCAATTTGTAGTGCATTATCTGCAGCATAGTTTTAAATGCACAGTGTCACAAGGCAAGTGGTTTATGCAAAGCTACACTGCGAGAATGCAATGATGCTCTAAGTTATAGTAGTGCCCCATCAATAGCAACCATGCCTCCCTGGATCTAAAACAGCCCCCAGGTCCTTGAAGATACTACCAATAGTATCTACTAACTTAGTAGATCCCAATATAGACTTCAATACTGGAATCTGTAGCACAGATTCTTTTGTAATCAGTCTACAGTCCATAATGGACTTTCCTGTTACTTTCCTGTTTATTTTGGTTCATTTCTCAAAGAAAGAGTGAGTTATTAATCTTACATGCCTATGGACCTAATTATTGTAGCAATTAAGCATCTCAGACTTTAGTATCTTTCCAGCATTCCTGTGATGCAGGGCACTGCTATTAACCCTATTTTGCAAATGGGGAACTGATTCAGAGAGAGAGAGAATATAGTTGCCTAAGGTCACTGGGTAATTGTATTGATTTATTTCCCAGAGAAAGGAATTGAATAACAGCCTTGTAAGTTATAGCTTGGTAGCCCAACCACTGGGCCATCTCCCTTCATCTGACAAAGCATGTAAATTCCTTAAACTTGGACCACTTAAGGAACCAAAACCTTTGACCAGCTCCAGTCATGAGCACTGTAAAAGAAGTCCCAGATTTAAAATGGAAATTTGAACTCAGTCTTAACTCTAATGGGTGTTTTTTACACCTAGAACAATACTGAACCATGGTGTTTCCTCTTTACATCCATAGTGTGCTGAATTGGTTGTCAAGCTCTGGGTCAGGAAGGGATTTTTCCACACTGTATTTGTAATAACCTTGTTTTATGTTTGGCTAATTGCTTTGTCTTTTCCCCTCCCCCGGAGCACCGTGTAATATTTATTTGCTAGCATCAGATAGACGTGCCGTCCACAATTTCTCTTCCATGACTGCTGGCTGTAATTGGCTTTGCCAAACCTCTGGTTTTACTATGGTCCCTATCCAGCAAAGCATTTGTCATGATCCTAATCCAACTCCTATTGATTTCATTGGGGACTAGTGTGTCCATGTGTACAAGAGAGCTGGCTGAAAAACAATTTGTAATTTTGATAACATTTTTGATTGAAATTTTGAATTTTGATGGGAGAAAGGATGAAATTTTCATGAAAATGTCCCAAAAAAATGCAGACTCATCTTTCAACCAGATTCCTGTGTAATTTTAAATTCATAAGAAGTAGAGCTGGTGGGAAATTAGGGTTTTTTCCGCTGAAAATTTTGTCATGTGAGCAAAAAAGTCAGCTGAAAGAATCCAAATGTTTTGAGTCAAACTAGTGTTGCAATGTCATGAGAGCTCTAGTTCAGATGCCTTATAGGAATTATAGGAAGGAATTTACCCTGGGGGTCACATTGGCAGACACTCTGCATTTTTTTGTTTGTTTGTTTTACTTCCTCTGCAGCATGGGGCACAAGTCACTTGCAGGTTAAACTAGCGTAAATGGTGAATTCTCTGTAAATTGAGGTCTTTAAACCATGATCTGAGAACTTCAGTAACTCAGCAAGAGGTTAAGGGTCTATTTCAGTAGCGGCCTGCAATGTGCTGGAGGTCAGACTAGATTATCATAATGGTCCCTTCTGACCCTAAGCCTATGAGTCTCTTCTCTATGGGCCAGGGTGTCTTGTTGAACTTCATCTCCCATGATGCACTACTTTCACCCCTTTGGTGATGGGAGAGAGTGCGTCATAGGAATACCAGGCTATGTTGCATCATGGTAGATAAAGAACCCCATAAAGCCCTCTCTCTGGAGGAGAATGGGACCATAAGGCACCCACACGACAACTTCCATGATGCGCGATGGCACCATATTTAGTCAAAATATTTTGAGTTTCAGAAGGGTTTTTTGATCTAAAAAAAAATATCCACAGAAGTCAGGCAGTTTTCATGAAAAAATTGACTTCCTCAAAACCCCAAATTTTCATCAAAAACAACTTACATGGAAAATTTTCAACCAGTCTTAATGAGAGGTCCTATTGACCTTGCTGGAACTACTAGCATACTTGAAGTTACATATATGTGAAAGTGACTTTTCAGCTTGATACTTTAGAAGGAATTTTTTTTCTCCTTCTGTTTCCTGAGTAACAGATGAGGAAAGTGAGGTAAAGAAAGACAAGTAAAATACTTTGCTATGTGTACTTAAAATCCCCATGAAGTTTTCATAGTATGAGAAGAACAAAATACACAATTTAAGTCAAAGTCAACGGGTTTGATTTTTTTCCTCCATCCAAAGTTACAGAGACATAATCTCTGGCTAGGTTTGCCTTTTCCAGGCAGATAGCTGTAATTTTATTCTGATTAAAAATTAGAATGCAATTCTATCCCTCCGATGCTTTGATCTGGGCCCACATGCCCAATTTTGAACAGATGTCAGCCTTTTTTTTTTTACATGCACACAATTGACACACTCATTCTTTTCCAGTATGGTCCATTCGAGTCTCCAAGAGGAAATGAGAAAAAAGAAAGCCTTTTGTGCCTGGTCATAAAGGCTGAACCGCCATGGAACGGCCATTCAGGGAGCTAACACTGCTCGGTTTTAAAAAGCCCTGGGCTGTACACACAAGGAGTGGCATTTGGTTTCACTGTTAATGGTGCCATCTTCCTGGCACTGACTGAGGCACATTAAATATTCATGAGTTTCTTAAAGGCTTTTCAAAAGAAAGTTTAGGAATGCAATGGCCTGATCCTTTAACTAGCCTGTGCCAGCAGAGGGTTGTTAAATAATTAAGCTGCTACAAGCTTTCAGTACAGGAGGAGGGTAACACATGCAGCCCTATGGTGCTGGGAAAAAACTACCTGCTCCACTGGAAGAGGTGTCTTTATCCTAAAAAGATATGTACATAATGGGAGCTGTGCTTGTAGAGCCTGACTCAGATCTGATTTACATCACTGTAAATCAGGAATAAGTCCATTGGGATCAATGCAGCTATAGTAATAAAAAACTAGTGTAAGTCAGGTCAGAACTAGGCCTGCACAGCAGCTGCAGAATTATCCCCTTAGGAAACAGCCTGCTTCCTGCAAAGGTTTCCTTTTGTAATTCCTACTGTAATCTTATCACAAGGTGAGGTCATTTTCATTCTTCTTCCACCAAGTGCTGTATTATGGATTTGGACTAATAAAGCATCCTCCTTGATTGTGGTTTACGATTTTTCTGTAGCGTCCTTTGCTTCCCTTTTCATAAATATTTCAGAGGAAAAAGTCACTTCAGAGCAATATTCAGATTTCAGTGAGATTATTCCTAAAATATTTAGAATGAATAATGCAACCTTCCAGAAATAGTTCTAAATGTAAGTGCAGTCACCTGACCCATTTGTGCCTCCACATGGGGAAATATACTGGAGACATTTTGAAACTCTGTATGCCAGGTTGACCCCATTTCTCATATCAACAAGGGGACTCACACAAGGACAAAGCCATCAGCAATAAATAACGTTGGCTTACAATTTCTGAAAAAAGCAGCTTGCTCACACATGTATGTTGGGGAAAGGTATGTTATAGGCAGATATATCACTTTGTGCTAAAGCACAGCCTATGGGAGGAGGTGGCATGTAGGTTCACCATCCTGGATGTATCTGAAGCACTCACTGTACCTCTGACACTGCAAGGAAAACACAGATGCTATCCTTTGCAATGGTGTAGCATGAGTTTCCCATGTGTCGGGTGAGCTCCCATGTCTATGAATTGGTCCATCTCCACCCAGAAATGCTAGTGCTACCGCATCCTTTCATTCAGAGCAAGATTCTGGACTGAGTCTGCCTCCTGTACAAGGTTGGAAGGACAGTGGGGGCTTAGAGGAGGAGAGGTTCTTGCAGCTTCTCCCTCCTCTCCTTGAACATTCATCATAGGGCTAGCAACAGTCTGGATCCTAGAATATAAGGCATTGTGGGGGAGGGCCACTTCTTCTATGTCATGCATACCTGTGGTGCTGTAGAAATAATAAATGCAGATGTATACTGCCAAGCACAGAACACAGTTCTGATGCACTTCATTTGGCTTCTATTTGAGCCAAGAAACCCAGCTCCCCGTATAGTATAAATCCCCACGTATGGCTCCTTGAAGACTTCACTGCATTTTCCACTGTAAACTTGTACATTTTTAACCACCCTTGGTTCAGTGAGACACAGACAAAGCATACAGGCATGACAGATTTTTGGAACAGGCAATCCTGCTTTAAAACTCACCAAAAAACAAATATTTAACTGACCCAAACAATGCAAGTTCTGACCCAAACAATGCAAGTAGTAAGCAACAACTGACCATCTTCTCCTTGTATATATAACAGCATTAGCACAATGGGGCCCCAATCCTTACTTGGGAACTCTATGTGCTACTGCAGTACAACTAACAAACAAAAAATACTTTATATTCATGAAACATTACATGATTCCTTTCCAACTCAGAAACCAATGCCTTTCCAACTCAGAAACCAATGCCTGATATTCTATGATTCTGTCTTGCTGAGACAGCCCCACACACTGGCTTCCTGTTAATATACCAGCATGAGCCAGTCCATGGGCTGAGGGGGCCCTCCACTCAGGTCATGCTGGGACTGACTTCATGCAGTGGTGATGCAGAAGTATCCATGGCCTGGACTCCTCCCCCACCCTCACTCGTGTATCCAAGTTCTAATCCACCAGTTTCTACTGCCTTTCTAATCCCAACTCTCTCCCAATATCACCGTGAACAAGCTATAGACTGGATTCTAGTATCTATGTGGAATAGGCAGCACCAAGGAAGGGTGCCTGAGACCTTGTTCATGCTGTTGGATAAATGTAGCCACATGCTGCAGTGAAAAGCAGTCCCTATGTCAATATTGTGGCATGCAGCAGTCAAAGGCTCTGACAGTGGGGTGGCAGCAGGATACTACACTTCTAAAAATAGTGGTGTAAATGGGGGAGCCATGGCTTGGATGTGTGGATAGCTGTGTAGGGTGTATACTCTAAGGTTCTGGTGTGTCTTCATTTGCCTAAACAGTGCCTCATCATCTAACTGCTACTTACCCCTATGCTAAGGCAACTACACACGGCCTTACATGTAGACATAGCCTAAGAGTGGAAATCAGAGAGGCACCAAGAAAACAGTGTGCCCTAAATGTGCCTTCAGAAACACGGTGCAAGACCATGTCCCCAATGAAGAAGAGAAGGGGTGTGTGGTTTGTCTGTGGCTTACTAAAAAAGTGGGCAAAGCTTGAATGAAACCCATTATAATCATGTTTTTCTTGACTACCTGTGTGGAGCAGGGTCTATAAACAGCTTCCACCTCTGGGACTGGTTAAGGTAAGACAACTACTCTATGGGTAGGCTTGGCAGAATTAAGTTTTTATTTGTGTATATTTTCAATGGATAGTATTGGTATTTATTTGTAAGCATTTGTTTTGATTTCTATGAATTTGCATTTTCACAACTGCACAACAATATGGGTTTTAATTTTTTATTTTAATTGTATAGATTTAATTAATTTAAATCTAATTTAAATTTAATCTATTTTCATTTAATTTTATATATTTAAATTTTCAGAGTTTCAGGAAATTATAGGAGGTCAGACACTCGGCTATGGGGAGTCAGACACTATTTAATCACAGTAGATGTTGAGATTCAAACAGTTAAAGCTTTTATAATTTATTCAAAACAAATTCTCAACATCACATGTCAAAATATATAAACTAAATATCCTTAATCAAACTCTAACAAGTTCTCAAGCAGCATTTTTTCTTACTTCACCTATCTGTAACTGTCTATTATTATCTATAGACATATTTTTTGTCTGGCTTGTGTGTGAGAAGCTGAATTAACTTTTTACCAACATTTACCAATAGAAAATATATCCTTCCAATCCTATCAATGTGATTTGGCTTAGGCACATATTTGTGCAAAGGAACAGGTACCAAAGTGGCTTGTGATGTTCATGGCAAGCTGCTACCTTGGAGAGTTTTCTTCAGGGGCTAAAGAGAAAAGAATTTGCTTTATGTTTACTGTAACATCACAAGCTGAGCCAGGGGTGTTGAAACGTTTTTTACAGTGGGGATGCTGATGAAGGAAATCATGGAAACTGTGTATTTGGCATTATTACCTTAAACCAGGGGCTGCTGCAGCACCCCCAGCACTCCTAGTTCCAACACCACTGGGCAGAGCACAGACAGTTTTAAAATATGAAGTCCAGAAAATGGCCAATGGGAGCCATGTAATTACATATAATGTTCTCTCTCTCGTCTGCAATTAAATGTACATTTTTTCCTCCTCTTTCTTTCCCAAAGGTAACTTTAAGGAGAACATAATGAGAAATTGTTATTACTTTTAAATCACCAGTACTTATTCCCATACAGCTCCTATGTGACAATGCAGGCATGCTAGAGCTGAGTCATTCCACAAGATCCATTTTGATAGACTGATTCTCCTATCATGTACATTGGAATAAATCAAGAGTAATAATAATAGCTGTAATACTTTGCACTTATATATGCTTTTAACTAGGGCTGTCAAGCAATTAAAAATAATCACTATTAATCATGCAATTAAAAACATTCATTGTGATTAATCACATGATTAATCTCACTGTTAATAATAGAGTAGCATTTATTTAAATATTTTTGAATGTTTTCTACATTTTCTAATATATTGATTTCAATGACAACACAGAATACAAAGTGTACAGCGCTCACTTTATATTTATTTTTATTATAAATATTTGCGCTATAAAAAGCAAAAGAAATAGTATTTTTCAATTCTCCTAATACAAGTACTGTAGTGCAATCTCTTTATCATGAATGTTGAACTTACAAATGTAGAATTATGTCCAAAAAAGATATGCATTCAAAAATAAAACAATGTAAAACTTTAGAGCATACAAGTCTACTCAGTCCTACTTCTTGTTCAGCCAATCACTCAGACAAACAAGTTTGTTTACATTTGCAGGAGATATTGCTGCATGCTTCTTGTTTACAATGTCACCTGAAAGTGAGAAAAGGAATTTGCATGGTACTGTTATAGCCGGTGTCACAAATATTTGCATGCCAGATGCACTAAAGATTCATATGTTCCTTGATTCTTCAACCACTCTTCCAGAGGACATGCATCCATGCTGATAGTAGGTTCTGCTCAATAATGATTCAAGGCAGTGCAGTCGGATGCATGTTCATTTTCATCATCTGAGTCCGATGCCACCAGCAGAAAGTTGATTTTCTTTTTTGGTAGTTTGGGTTCTGTAGTTTCCGCATCAGAGCGTTGTTCTTTTAAGAATTCCGGAAGCATGCCCCACACCTCATCCCTCTCAGATTTTGGAAGGCACTTCAGATTCTTAAATCTTGGGTCAAGTGCTGTAACTATATTTAGAAATATCACATTGATATCTTCTTTGCATTTTGTCAAATTTGCAGTGAAAGTTCTTAAAATGAACAGCATGTGCTGGATCATCATCCAAGACAGCTATTACATGAAATATATGGCAGAATGAGGGCAAAATAGAGTAGGAGACATACAATTCTCCCCCAAGGAGTTCATTCACAAATTTAATTAATGCATTATCTTTTATTGAGCATCATCAGCATGGAAGCATATCCTCTGGAATGATGGCTGAAGCATAAAGAAGCATATGAATCTTTAGTGTATCTGGCATATAAATATCTTGTGATGCCAACCACAACAGTGCTATGTGAATGTCTGTTCTCACTTTCAGGTGACATTGTAATTAAGAAGTGGGCAGCATTATCTCCTGCTAATGTAAACAAACTTGTTTGTCTTAGCGATTGGCTGAGCAAGAAGTAGGATTGAGTGGCCTTGTAGGCTCTAAAGTTTTACATTGTTTTGTTTTGGAGTGCAGTTATGTAAGAAAAACTATATTTTTAAGCTGCACTTTCATGAGGAGGAGATTGCACTACAGTACTTGTATGAGGTGAATTGAAAAATACTATTTCTTTTGTTTATCATTTTACAGTGCAAATACCTGTAATAAAAATAATATTAAGTGAGCACAGTACACTTCGTATTCTGTGTTGTAACTGAAATCAATATATTTGAAAATGTAGAAAACCATCCAAAATATTTAATAAATTTAAATTAGTATCCTGTTGTTTAACAGTGTGATTAATAGCAATTATTTTTTGAGTTAATCGCATGAGTTAACTGTGATTAATCAACAGCCCTAGTTATTATTTATAAAGTGCAATAAAACCCCAATGTATGTACTAATTAGGTATTGAGGAGACCATACAATTGGAAAGTTCATTAAACTGAACATCTCAAAATTGCAATGGGAATGGTAATGAATGGTACTCTTCATCACTTCAAACCACTGCATAGTGACTTCCAGGGCACTGAAGGCATCAGAAAGCTTTCACTACAGAATTTGGTTTAGTTCTGATCAGGAAAAATGGTTCATATAATTTGCCATTCAGTGTTCATAAAATCAAGATTCTACAGTTTTTGGAGTTCCTTGGGTTAAGGGGACTATACAATATATCAATCCAAATGATGATGATAATGAATAATTTACTACCGCTGTTTCTTGATTATTTCAACAAACTTCTGAAGTGTTAAAGCCTCATCTGACTCAGGTAGCTTTTCATACAGTCTCATCTCTGTTAGCTGCACATCTGACACAGCAGCAGTAATTCCCAGAAGCAGATATGACAGGGCCTTCCTAATGTTGACATTGCAGTACCAAAGTCTGACATATTGCTATAGAAACCTGTGATTGGATGTCATCAATGTGACAGAATAATGAAGTTGTTTGTTTGCTACAGCATAGCCCACTTGAATAAGGCTCATAATTGTTTATATGTGAGACCAGGAGTCAAAGGTATTTGTTAGTTTTGCTTGTGGATCTTTGCCAGCAAAACAATGAGTGTGTGTGTGTGTGTGTGTGTGTGTATGTGTATGTGTGTGTGTATATATATATTCTTTTGTGCATCATAGGCTAAAAGAGAGAGCTCATGTTTCATTGACAGCATGGTTTATTTTCATGAAATGGTTCACAAAATACCATATGTCAGCCATATTGGAAGACAAGACATTGACTGAGATTGATCATAACAGATACTGGAAGTTGAGCTGTCATCAACTCGATGGATATTGTGTATTATTTTTAAATGGATCCAGCTAAAGTTCAAGTAAAAAATTCTATCCTAATGGTGAATATGAATTCTGCCTGCCCCATTAGATGCTGCTTAGGGCATGAACAAAACTCTACCATCACTGGCTATTATGCTGTTTGCTACAATGGCTATCTTGCTGTTTGTCTGTGATTTAACTTTTTTGCAAGAATTAGTTGTTGACCTATTGCTAAGCCTCCAACTGGAGGAGCAGTGGGCTGCTTTTCATCTGGTCCATATTCTTTGAAGTTGGTGTTCCTGTTTGGTTTGGACAGCCCTGTCAGGCCTTAAAACTCCCACTGGCATAACTTGCAGGGTCATTAGAGCATGCAAACCTTCCCACCATATCAAGATGCAGTCCCCAGGACAGGTAGTTCTAATTACAGTATGTTAAAATGTTTTCATGAGGTCTCACTGAAACTTTTTCATCAAAACTGATTTTCAGTATAAAATTGATTTTTGACTTTTTTCAATAAATGTGTCTACTTTTTGCAGAATTTTTCAAATATTAATTGAAAAAGGCTCCAAAGCCTAAAATTGTTTATACAGACATCCTGTTGCAGTGCCTCATGGGATTTGTAGTTTGGTTACCTCATATCACCATTTTCCTGTGTGAGCTGCACTCCCCAGCTGTACTACATCTCCCATGATGCCCCTAGATCAGGGACTCTGTCAGGATTCACTCCGAACTCTTACATCCTGTATAACATAGTTCATAGAACTTCCCCAAAATAATTCCTAGAGCAGACCTTTTAGAAAAACATCCCATCTTCATTTAAAAATTGTCAGTGATGGAGAATCCACCACAACTTTTGGTAAATTGTTCCAATGGTTAATTACTCTCACTGAAAAATGTATGCCTTATTTCCAGTCTGAATTTACGTAGCTTCAACTTCCAGCCATTGGATCATGTACTACCTTTCTCTGCTAGACAGAAGAGCCCATTCTTAAATATTTGTTCCCCATGTAGGAGCTTATAGACTGTAATCAGGTCACCCTTTAACCTTCTCTTTGTTAATGCATCTTTGTTTATGCATCCAAGGATCACATTAGACTTTTTGGCTACAATGTTGCGCTGAGTGCTCATCTTTAGCTGATTATCCACCATGATTCCCAAATATTTTTCAGAGTCACTGCTTCCCAGGATACAGTCCTTCATCATATAACTATGGATCACATTCTTTGTTCCTAGATGTATTTACATTTATATTTAGCAGAATAAAAACACATGCTGTTTGCTTTGGCCCTGCTTACCAGATTACCAAGATTGCTCTTTATCAGTGACCTGACTTCACTATTTACCATGCTTTCAATTTTTGTGTCATCTGCAAGCTTTATCAGTGATGAATTTATTTTTTCTTCCACGTAATTAATAAAAATGTTAAATAGCATAGGGCCAAGAATCCATCCATGTGGGACCCCACTAGAAACCCACCTGTTCAATTATGATTCCTCATTTACAAATTGAAACTTACCAGTTAACCAGCTTGTAATCCATTTAATGTGTGCCATGATATTTTTATATGATTCTAATTTTTTAATCAAAAATATCTTGAGGTACTAAGTCAAATGCCTTACTGAAGTCTAAGACTGAAGACTATTGCCTTTATCAACCAAACTTGTAGTCTCATTAAAAAAAAATCAGTTTAGTTTGACAGGAGCTATTTTCCGTAAACATTTTGATTTACATTGCACTATGCACAAAATTCTCATTATCTTGCCTGGGATCAGCGTCCAGCTGACAGGCCTATAACTACCCAAGTCATCCTGTTTATCCTTAATAAATATTGGCACAATATTAACTTTCTTCCAGTCTTCTGGAACTTCCTTCTCAGATTTATTGAAAATCAACATTAGCAATCTAGGAAACTCCTCAGCCAGCTCTTTAAAAATTTTGGATGCAAGTTATCTGGACCTACTGATTTTTAAAAAAGCTGCTGTTTCACATCCACCTGAGATACAAGTGGAATGGAAAGAATGACATACAATAAGACTTCCCATATAAGATATGTTCCCCCTCCCCTATTTACTGAATACTTCTGTATTTTTTGCTTTATTATTGATAATTCTACCATTTCCACCTAGCAATGGACAAATACCATAGTTAGGATTCTTTTTGTTCCTAATATACTTTAAAAACTCATTCTTATTGTCCTTAACTCTGCTGGACATAGATTTCTCCTTGAGCTGAATTTTCTCTACATCTCCCAGATTTATTTTTAATTACTATACTGTTTTGTGCTAATAAATCCTATTGCTGTTTCACTCTCAGAATATTCCAATTGATGCCAATTTACTGTAATAATTTATCAGAAAATATGCAGGACTAGTGCATGGAGCAAAATGAAAAAAAAGTACTTTAAAGAGATTTATTGCATTGATGGTGTTTTTGCATCTGTGACTTAGGCCCATTAGTATTTTGTTTTCCTCTTCCCAGCATCTGATAATATACATGTTCAGGTTTAATAGTGGAGAATATAAAGATTATGCATTGTATAGCCACATAGATCATTTGTGAGGAGTTGTCTGGAGGCAAAAACAATATTAAAGACAAGTTTCTCTCCAACTTTTGTTGTGAGTTCTCAAATGTAGATGATTATAAGAGTGTAAATACTCAGGCAGACACAACAGACATACATGCAAAGGTATGCAAACATGTTACCATCTTGTACAGAAGATACATAATAATGGCCTGATCAAACTCCCATTGACATTCTTCCTTTAACATGGATGGGAGTTGCCCCTAAATGACATAATAAAAAAGTAGTTATCATGCATATTAACTGGACCCCAAAAAAAGAACAAAATTTATCATTTTTTAAAACTTGATTATTTTTCAAATTTTTAATTTTAAAACTCAAAATTTTATTGCAACATTTCAACTGCTTTCTTAGAAAAAAATGTGTAACATTTTGCAGCAATTTCTTCCTTTTTGGTTTTAATTTTGATGTACAAATAATTTTGACCAGCTCTAAGGCAGATTCTTCCTCTCCCATTCTTCCTCCAAATCACTCCTCACAACCCATTACCTTTTTGCATCATTCTACTTAACTGTTACCTGGTTGTCTCTATATCAGTAATGACCCTGTTCCTTCCTGTGTTTGTTACTGCTAATCCCAGGGGGCTCCGTCCTTCAAGGTACTCAACTGGTTTAAGAGGGAATGAGTGCCTTCTTATCTGGCTGAAGTGCCAAATTCTGGATCCAACACCTACAGAAGCATCTATGGTGAGATTTCCAAAAGTAATCAATGTTGCCACAACTCTGCTCTCATTGAAGTCAATGGAAAAATTCTCATTGTCTTCAGTAACGTTTGAAAATCCCACCTTCAGTACCTTAACCTAAGAGTATTAAATGTTTTGCCAACAGGTCCCACTACTGAATGCTTGATTCTGCATTTAATATCCTGAATATTTGCTTAGGCATTGTAAATATACTTATGAAACTATTGCCATTTGAGAAGTGCCTCAATCAATGGAAACTTGCCTGGAGGACTTGAAATGACTCCAACATTACTCGATTAGTTTTTGTTTGTTTTGTTGTGGTTGTTATTAAAATTACACTATATACTAAAGCAACTAGCACCATCTTAATGAAAACCTGCTACACTAAGATATTCCAGACAGTCCAAGTCTTTACATTTTAGAGTGTGTAGAAAGCTGAGCCATTTTGATCCTTTTGCCTGAGATTACTACAGTATTGAAAATTCCAGTTTCTCAACAGAAGGATGTAAATACAGCCTTTGTGTGGCTAGCAGGATTTAAACATCTGGATTATACTGAAGCATCTTGGCAGAATCATTTCTTCGGTTTCAGAGAGATAATTTTTTCTATATGTTATGACTGGTCAGTCCCTTAAATGCAGCACGGGCCTAATAAACGAAGCAAGTTTCAACAACATCTTAATGCAAGCTTCTTAATCTCCTTTTGTAGGTCTAAATAATGGAGTTTTATTATGTCTTGCTTAGAAAGGATGGTCCTGATAATTCACTTTGAAATCATGGCAGAACCCCAGAAACAAAACACTCAAAATCAACAGTTAAAAAATGAAGAAAGACAGAAGAATTTCTTGAGGTGGGACACTTTCACATACTCTGTTAAGAAACAGTAAAGAGATTAGGGTTTTTATTTATTTATTTATATATATTTTATTTATTTTTAAGGAAAAAATTTAATACAAGACTTTAAAATTCTTAAATTCGAACCAGTCAGGAATTTTTTGATATTTTTTAATCAGAAAATGCAAATTTGTCAAAACTGAAACTTTTTATGCAAATGTCTCAGTTTTGACAAAAAGGGTTTGAGGAAGATTTCTCAGGAATGGATGGAATTAGGGTTAAGTAATCTGACAAGGCAAGGGTTTGAACCTGATTGTCCTATGGTTCTTGGAAGACTGTAACCACCAAGCTGTTAACTACTCTTTGACAGTGCTCTACCTTCCCTTCCTCAAATCTCTGCCCTCACCCCAAGCCTTATTTTATTCTACAATGGAATAAAAACAAATGTTGAGACCTCAGTTTTTTGGTGAAACAGAAATGTTGTTTTCTGGCCAGCCCTACTTAAAAAGTAAAATAAAACTCTTCTGAATGAAACACACAGGAACAAAAAACAAGTCCTCTGTTCTTTCTAAACTCCCTTTGCACCACTCCAACAAAGGGGGCTAAAAAATGATTAACAGCAGTACCTGAGCATTAATTTTGCATATGGGACTCTTCAGCTAATATAGGTTTGCTGCTATTGTCTTCCTTCTTCCTACAATGTAGATGACTTTGCAGAATGTGTTAGGGGCTTGGACAAGGCATGTTAGGGCAGAGTAACATGAGTGCCAGGGATCCTAGCTAGTGGAGTAGCTCCAACTGAGCCATTAACCACAATGAACTTTGGAGGCTATAATCTAATGCCCAGAAAAAGTCCCATCTTGACCTACCAAAGGAGTAGAGCAGATTTTTGTTGAGTGGTAGCAGAATGTTATGAATGAGAGAACCTTGGACAACATGTGCACTAAACTAAGGGGTCAGGTCCTCAGTGGATATAAATTGGCATAGCACCAGTGACTTCACTGGAGTTATTCTAATTGATACCAACTGAGGGTCTGACCTAAATATTTTGGTTTATTTGCTTTTTGTTTGTAGATATGATCATTTAAAGACCTGTTTGGAGCCAACAGTAATCATCTACCCCAAAAGAGTCAGAGGTTTGTTTGGCCTAGATCAGTGGCTGACAGGTGATGTGCTGCAGCACATTGGTGTACCAGTCAGGTATGAAAGGGTACACTGAAGAAATATTTGGAAAACTAAATGTAAGAACAAAAAAATGCTCCCTTATATTGTAATTAGTGTCAGAGCCATATCATAGTCAGTACTTTTGATCTCTGGAATGAGGCCCCTTTCAAATATTATACATGCGTCACATTCCATTCCCAAAGCAAGGTTAAGTTGAGTCCTGAAGAGTGGGGAAAGGGGGAAGAAGGTGGAGAAACCCACCTTCTGATTGGCCATCTGCTTCAGTCCAGGAGCAGAGCAACTCAATCTCCCTCTCCTCCCTGCTCGCCACCTGGGGGCAATGGGCCAGCTCCTCCCTGCAGCTGCCGGTTGGAGGCAGGGGAAGAGCCACTAGCACTCTGCTCCAAGCCTGGAAGGTTATTGAGGACCCCACTGGAGTCCCCCCAGGGATGGGAGGGGGAAGAAAACCAGGAGAAGCAGAGGTGGGGAGAGATGAATTGCTGGAGTGGGAGCTCAGTGTGAGGTGGGGGAGCTGGGGAGGCAGAACTGGTGGATGTGGTGACAGAACTAGTGTGAGGGTAGACTCTCACATTATTAACTATTGTACAGACTATGAATGGTAAGGGTTGTGAAAAGTTTAAACTGAGACAATAAGAGTGAGTCCACCTGGAGACAATATGGTGGTATGCCTCAAAATAATTAAAGGCAGCAGCAGTTGCTTGAAGGTTTCTACCAAATGATCAGCAGCAAGTAGCAAAGGCCTGCCAGAAGCAGGGTTCAAATGGCTAGATGACAGGGCCTCTAAACTGTGGAGATCAAGACCTTAACCACTCAGCCATCCTGGCCAGCAGCGAAAAGAAATGTCTCCACTTCAGGAGAAAAGCCTCATATGTGCTCCGGCCCTCTCACTCTGAGCTATTTCTCATCGCCCCAAACTCTCTGGCCACCATCCGATGCGTAAGGTCATACCACAGGCTTCTGGCAGACAGCTTGCACTTCTGTGGGGCATGAGAGTCAAAAGGAGAAACGACACCAACCTAGATCTCACAGAGCAGCACGCTGGACACAGTGAGATTCTGAGCCACACAGAAAAGTGCCTACTGGACCGCAAGCCCAACACCTTCACTTCTCAGACATCTCAGGACTCCCATATGGCTCTCGCAAGGAAACAGGAACATGTTGGAACATCTCTGATGATCCAGCTCTGTTTGGGCTGGCATCCATCCCCTGGTGATCCTGGCAGGTGCAGTTTCACAGAGGTGGGTGGGCTTGTCTTGGACCCAGCTCCATAGCTCAGGGTTTAGAGCATTGGTTGTGTAAAGCAGCAATTACGTATTCAGTCTCACCTGAGTCTTGCCATAGGGGCAGATTTTGAGACTTGTCAGGTGGTGGGAGGAAGCTGACCTTTAATGGATTAATGTGAAAGAGAATATGTTGACAGTGCAGAGTGGTGCCAATGGACTGTGTGGATCACACAACACTCACTGTGTGCCTAAATGTGGGCAACTCCTTGACCCATGGCAAAGGATATTGGAAGCTAAACATCCAGAGCTTGCAAGCTATATGGGTGGTGTGGCAAGGTCTGGCAGTGTTGGCAGAATGGGAAAACATCAGAGAGTTCTATGGCCATCAGGGGTATTGCTGTGAGTCGGTAAAGGAGGAATTAGCAGCTTTGTCCTGGCAAAATGACAAAGCATTAAAGAATACCAGTGGTGCCAAATCCTGCAGCATTGCTTGTGGGATTTTCAGAACCATCCAGGCAGGGGAGTCATTTAACGAGGACTGTATGACCATATCAAGTGACAACTGGACCAGTTCCAGGAGATGAAGCTGTAGCAGGACAGCTGAGTGAAGAGAGGGGCAGCCTCCCCAGATATCTTTGTGGCCTGCAAGGAGCGGAGACAAAGCAGGGAGATGTGAGGACTCAGGGTAGAGGCCGCAGATGTCATTGTGCAGGACCACAGTAGACTACTGTCCATTGTAGAAATTTATTATAGGGAGCTATTCCAGGGTCGGGATATTGTTCAGCAGGCGAAGAAGCTCACAGCTGCTGTCAGGAGAAGACTGGAGGAGTTTAATTGAGCTGCTCCAGAAACATGAGGTGAACAAACAATTTTGTTCTGGAAGACCGGGACATCTTCTGGCCTGGACAGCCTGCCCCCAGAGTTACACCAGGAACTGCTGGAGCCGCTGGTGCCAGTTTTGATGAGCATAAATGAGCTGCTCCAGGAACGTGAAATGAGGGAAGCAATTTTGTCCTTGAAGACCAGCGCATCTTCTGGCCCGGATGGCCTGCCTCCAGAGTTCCAATAGGAACTGCTGGAGCCTCTAGGGCCAGTGTTGATAAGCATCTTCAACAGCTCCCTGCAACATGGGGCACTGAGTCCATCATAATACAATGCTCTCCTGGTATTGCTCGCCAAGAGGGGAGATCTGACCGACATCCAAAACTGAAGACTCATTGCTCTGTTAAATACCAACTATACGATCTTGCCCTGAGTACTCGAGAGGATCCTGGGAGGGATAACAGACTGACTGGTGCATTTAGCCTATCCAATGCAGCGCGAGGTCAGACAGTCACAGACTCCTTAAGCAGTGTACAGAAGGTCTGTGAATTTACAGGCCGGAAGCAGTGGGAAGGTTACTTTTGGCTCTGGATCAATCCAAGGCCTTAAGTTGAGTAAACTTGCATTATTTGTGGTAAGTGCTCGTACAGTATGGCATTCCTAGGGTCATTATCGGATGGTTACAAGTGCTGTACACACAGGCCTTGGTGTGTCCATTGGTGAACGGTTGGCTAGGGAACAAAATCCCTGTGCGCTTGGGTGTATGACAGAGCTGTCCCTTGAGGCCCCTATTGTATGTGCTCTCTTTGGACCCTTCTGTGAGAGCGCTCAGTAACGGTAGGGGAATGCAGGGCCTGGTTTGCTATGGCTGGAACCTGATGGGACTGAGTGAGGGTGCCAAATCATTGCAGGCAGTAGCTCACACAGATGATGTGAATGTGATTATAAGCTCCCTGGCTGACTGCTGAACTTGCTGACACTATTGGAAGGGTAGTTGGAAACAGATGGAGCTGCGGCAAACTTAGAAAAGACTAGGGCCTGTGGGTGGGATCAGACCGTGGTGAGGGATTTCCCTTACCCGTCAGGGATTTGTACATGTTACCCAGCAGAGACAGGAATACCCATGGGGTTGTGTACATTTTGGAAGCTCTGTCTGCGGTCGGTGACGATATGGGGAATTCAAACTGGGAGAGGTAGCTGTTGGCATGTAGGAACGGTTCAGCCATTGAAATAAGTTGACCTTGTTGTTAGCCGAGAAGGTTGTCCTACTCAAGACCTATATTTTGGCTGTGGGAAACTTCCTCAGTCACATATTTCCCCCTTCACCACAAGTATTGCTGAGACTGAACACCATGGACTTTCACTTCTTGTGGGGCAGTAGGATATCCCCAGTAAAGAGAAGTGGACCTTTTCTGTCAGTGACAGAGGGAACATAGGAGGGTGGTTTAGAAGCCTTTTACTGCTCTACATTTTTGTTTTTTTAAATTTCAGCAGATAGCAGAGCTGAGGGCAGGCCAAGACAAAGGGGAACGATGGAGCAACTACAAGGACCACAATCAATTTTTCAGTTCTGGCGGTACTTTTCAAAAGCCCTTAGGGGGTGGTTTGAGGTAGTGAAAGGGGGACGGAATCAGAAAGGCCACTGCAGTATCCTATAGCCATTCAGTTCCAGCTTGCATCCTATGGGCTTGTCAGTGGACGGCGAGGTAGAAAGTATTGGAACAATCGTTTCAGCTGCAACAGTGGCTGCTATCAAGGTAGAAGTGGAGACAGCCACAAGGCGCCCCGTTCGGCTCAGTTTCTGAATTCAACAGGACCACAGAACAAAATGCAAACCCTAAGGCAGCCCTCCCTCTCCAGGATGTTGGAGAAAAAGAGGAAGAAAGAAATCCCCTCTGGTCCACTGCAAAGACAGGCTTGGATGAAATGTGGGGCCGGGGTCTCTTGTGCCCAAGAGCAGACTCACGCCCCAGTCCAGGTAATGCTTTGATAAGTCGAAGGAAAGCAGCCTTTCCCCAGCAGTTTCCAAAAGCAAGCCTGGAAACATGAAAGTAGGTCAGGAAAGACCCCCTGAGGAGAAAAGGAGTTCGGGCGGGTTTCAACCCGGGACCGGCTCGCACCTAATGCGAGAATCATACGCCAGACCAACAAGCCCCCTTGGTCGGGGGTCTGGCCTCAGCAGGTTAGGCCCAAAAGGCAACCTTGCTGAAATGTCCCCCTTCTAAACGGCGCTCCTCCAGTGCCACGATAGCCCAGGCAAGGGTGTCGTGAGTGTGGCGTCGGGCAGCGGTAGGTAGAATTAGCGCCCGCGTCTTCGGCTCCCGGGAGGGCTCCGTGAGGCCACGCCAGTCCAGGAGAAGAGTGGCTAGAAGAAAAGAGGCAGAAAGTTGGCAAGAGTCCTCCTTTGCGTCTGAGCTGGGTGCTCCATTCTCCACGTGGGGGGCTAGCCCTGAGAGCTGGCAGCAGCAGGTCTGTGTGCGCTTTTGTGTCTGAGGCGGGCGCTCGCTTCTTGTCTTCGAGGTGGGAGCGTGTGGGTCTGCCGAGTGGGCGTCTGGCCTGCGCGGGGAGCTGTCGAGCTCTCCTGCTGCGTAGGCCCCCGCTTAAGCCTCTCCCTCCTTCGGGGTGGCCACTGGCAAGCCTCGCCAGCCTGTGCTCCAGCTGGACTGTTAAGCCTCCCTGCGTGGCTCGAGCCGGGAGCAGGAAGCCCGTTGGGCGTCATTGCGGGGCCATGGCCTCAGGAAAGCATTTGGGCCAGCAGGTCAACCCATTGGCGCCAAAGGGTGGAGGATGCCGCCGACTCCCTGTGCGGCCACCTCAGCCGCTTCTCCCGCCAGCGGCCGAGGCCGCGGCCAGCCTGTCCTCGCCCTGCCTGCCGCCTGCCCCAGTGGCCCTTGCGCCACGTGCTCAAGATCTCCTTCCACCATCGGGGGAGGGCGGCCGCTGCGGCTCGCCTCCGCAGCCCTTAGTCCCAGGCTCTGTCGGGCACAGGGGCAAGCCGGCACTACGTTGAGACGCTAAGGCAGCCGTGGCTCGACAGGCCTGTTGGGGAGAAAAAAAGGAGGGAGGGCAAATCTCGCCAGCCAGCGAGACCTCACACGCCAGGGTTGTCCGGAAAATTGAAGCCGGGACCTCTTGCTGCCAAAGCAAGAAATCATGCTCCTAGACCAACAAGCCACCAGCCTGCTGCTTGTGACCCCTGGCCCTGTGAGGAAGGAAGGACACACTCCCTGTGCTGATGAGGTTTACCCACCCCAAGAGGACTGGAAGGCGTTCAGGTGGCCAGCTAGGCCTATCAAGGCCACGGGCTGCAACCTGAGGAAGAGCGGGTGGCGGTGGCGGGGGGGCAGAGATGGAGTGCAAGCGCACTCAGCTGGGCCGGAAGAGGCAGGGCCTCTAAAGCCAGAAGCTGGCAAGAGAGAGAGGCTGCTGCTGGGACAGGGCACTCTCACTGCTGGAAGGATTTGGAGCGGGTGCAGCAGACCAGGAGGGAAGCCAGCAATTTTAGGAAGCAGTCCAGGCAAGGAGGAGCAAGGGCAGAACTGCTAGGCGTAGGGTCCTGGACTGGATCCCGCAGAAGAGGGCCGTCCGGGTTCCCTACCCAGCCACCGAGGGCATGGGCTAGAGCAGGCGCAGGGCACTGAGGGGCACGACGGGTAGCGGGGTCACCGGGTAGTGAAGACAGAATGGAAGCCTGTTTCGCTGGAAAGGGGGAAACACTCGATCCCCTAGCCGGAGGGCTGAATCCCAGAGAGGAGAGCGGCAGCTCCCTGAGAGCGAGAGAGGGGCTGTAGAGGAGAAGTGACAGGGTCTTACCGCGTTGGGGCGTCAGCCTGAGCCGGCCTATTCCCAGTGGAGCCACAGAGGGGAGCGGTGCGCGGAGCCGTGCGTCACCTAAGCAAATGGACACGAAGAGCCGGGAACGATGAGCCCCCACCAGCCCAGCCCAGCCCAGCCCAGCCCCCGAGTTCCCCGTAAGCAGCAAAGAAACCCGGCGAGGGCTCGATGTGCGGATCTTCTGGCACCCTAAGCGAGAATCTCCCTCTAGGCAACAAGCCCCTCTGGCCAGGAGGGGCTCGGCACGCCCGGAACTCTGGGCGAAACAACAGGCCGTGTAAGGCATCAAGTTGAAAAGGACGCGCCTCATCTTCAGCTTTCCAAGCGTCATCTCCACGCTGGCTCTGTCACACCCCTGGAGCAGCAAACCAAATTTACACCCTCATGCCACTCTCCACGCCACAGGATTGGGGAGAAAACGCAGGCCAACAGTGGGGAAAAAAAGGAAAGGCACAGTAGCAAACAGCCCTTTGGCGAGGGCTGGTCCGGGAGCTGAGCCTGGGGCCTCTCGCCCCGAAGCACACTTGGACTCGCAAAGTCAACAACCCTTTCTTTGCAGCCTAGCGAATCATCATTTCCCAGGTTTTTTTGCAACCAAACCAAAGGAAAGCCTCCCAAGAACTGGCAAGATAGCCTAAAATGAAAAAAGGACTCCTTGCCTTGACTTCACCTTTAAGGTCTCCCCTCCGCTCTCTTCTGCCGTAAGTGAGAAGCGTTCACCTGGAGCCAGGAACAAATGCCAGAGCCCCTCTCCGGGATGTTGGAGAGGGAAGAGGAAGAAAGAAAGCCTCCTGGTGCGCAGCAAGACAGGCTTGGATGAAAGTGGGGCCGGGGTCTCTTGCGCCCAAGCAGAGACTCACGCCCCAGTCCAGCTAATCCCTTTGGTAAGTGGAAGGAAAGCAGCAGCCTTTTCCCAGGATTTCCAATAGTGAGCCTGGAAACGTGACAGTAGGTCAGGAAGACCCCTGAGGCAGAGAGGAGTTGGGGCAGGTTTTTTGTCCGGGATTTGACCGGGCCTCTGCTCCCAAAGCAAGAATATACGCCTAGACCAACAAGCCCACAGCTGCTGCTTGTGACCCCCTGGCCCCTGTGAAGGAAGGAAAGGAACACTCCCTCGCTGATGAGGTTTTCCCCACCCCAAGAGGACTGGAAGCGTTCAGGTGGCCAGCTAGGCCTAATCAAGGCCACGGGCTGCCCTGGAAGGAAGAGGCGGGTGGGCCGTTGGCACGGGGGCAGAAGCTGGAGTGCAACGCGCACTCAGCTGGGCCGGAAGAGGCAGGGCCTCTAAGCCAAGGAAGCTGGCAAGAGAGAGAGGCTGCTTGCGGGGACAGGGCAACTCACTGCCTGGAAGGCATTTGAGCGGGTGCAGACAGAGCCAGGAGGGAGCCAGCAATTTTAGGAAGCCCAGTCCAGGCAAGGAGGAGCAGGGGCAGAACTGCTAGGCGTAGGGTTCCCTGGACTGGAGTCCCGCAGAAGAGGGCCTCCGGGTTCCCCTACAGCCACCGAGGGCATGGCTAGAGCAGGCGAAGGGCACTGAGGGGCACCGACGGTAGCGGGGGTCACCGGGTAGTGAGAGAGAATGGAGCCCTGTTCGCTGGAAAGGGGGAACACCGCGCATCCCCTAGCCGGAGGGCTGAATCCCAGAAGAGGAGAGCGCAGCTTCCTGAGAGCGAGAGAGGGGCGTAAGAGGAGGAAGGACAGGGTCTTACCAGCGGTTGGGGCGTCAGCCTGAGCCGGCTATCCCCAGAGGAGCCACAAAGGCGGAGAGGTGCGCGAGGAGCCGTGCCGTCACACTAAGCAAGGGATGGACAGCAGAGCCAGCGGAAAGATGAGCCCCACCCAGCCAGCCCAGTCCGGAGTTCCCCGTAGAGCAGCAAGAAACCACGGCGAGGGCTCGTGTGGATTTTGGCACCCTCAGCGAGATCCTAACTCTAGGCCAACAAGCCCCTCGGCCAAGGAGGGGCTCGACACGCCCCGGACTCTGGGAGAAACAACACCGCTGTAGGCATCAAAGTTGAACAAGGACCGCGCTCTCTCAGCTTCCAAGGTCATCTCCCCACCGTCTGGCTCTGTCACACACCCCTGGGAGCAAGCAAACCAAATTTACACCTATGCCACTCTTCACGCCACAGATTGGGGAGCAACCAGGCCAAGTTGGGGAAAAAAAGAAAGGCACAGTGGCAAACAACCCTTTGGCGAGCGGCTGGTCCGGGAGCTGGCCTGGGGCCTCTGCACCCGAAG